>NW_022884504.1:227500-678090 GCF_011952205.1 Bombus bifarius | reverse complement strand
ACACGTAGTTCTTCTTCCGCCGGTTGAGGCTTCTGTTCCTCCTCTTCGGTTAAGCTACCGTCTTCCTCGCTCGCTGCTCCCGGGAACAGGGTGCCGACGACCCCCTCCAGGAACCGAGGGTACATGCTTTCCGTTATGGGAGGCGCCCATGAACGGAGTTTGTTCAACACCATCTTGTAAGGGCGTCCCCAGGGATCGGAGTCGAGGCTGGCCAGAAGCTCGTCCCAGGCCCGCCTCTTCGCCTCCTTGATGGCTCGTAGTAGGGGCCTCCGCGCTTCGCGGTAGGCCTCGTACAGACGAGCCACCGTGCGCGGGACTCCGGACCGTGGCGATTCATATTGCAGATCGCGTGCCGTCGCGCCTCAGCCTCCAAACCAAGCGACGGCTATAGCGACCGCCGCCATGAAGTCCTCGTTGCGGTGGGTCACCGCCCACCGCGGGAATCTTCTTCTCCTTCCCCGTGGGCCGATGGGCCCGGCGCACCCAACGAACGGTCGCCCATCTCGCTGCCAATTGCCACCTTCATCAAGATGTAGAGGTGGTCCGAGAGGGTCTCCTCCGGGGACGCCTCTCAACCGGAAACATGGCGGGATGCGGCAGGGTCTGCCGGTGTGAGGTTCACTATGGTCTCGCCCCGCCACGCCACGCATGTGCAGGACGACCCCCGGTTCATAAGGCGGAGGTCGAGTGCGTCGGCCCAGTCCTGCACGTTGCGGCCCCTACCGTTGGTCCTGCGGGAGATCCATGCCGTTGAGTGGGCGTTGAAGTGCCCGAGGACCAGTGACGGGCAGGCGCCAAAACACCTCGCGCAAGCCGCGAGCCGGTCCAGGAAGTAGGCGTTTTCTGTCCGGCTCATGTTGGGCGACACGTAGACGGCCAGGGCAGCCAGGTTGCCCCATTTTATGGCTACGAAGCCCCGTCCCCGCTCGATCACCGAGCAAGAGGGGCTTCCTGCGATCCGGGTCCAGAATATGGCGACCGAGCCGATCCCCAGGGCCCCGTGTCGCGTCGGGAATGCTGTACGGCTCGGCCACCGCTGCCAGACCGATCCGCCGCTCCGCCAGGCTCTGGAACATTAAGTCCTGACCTTGGCGGGAGCGGTTAAGATTGCACTGCAGGAGCAGTTGCCCTCCTCCTCTTCTTCCGCTCACGTCGGGGAAGGTTCCGTCTCCATAGCCTCCTCCGGGCCGTTCCCCTCGCAGTCGGTGTGTCCGACTTCTCTCTCCTCTCTTCTGGCCTTCGTGGGGCCTGTTGACGGTTGCATCGTTTCCTTCCTCATCGCAGCGTCCCCGCCGTCGCCTGGAACGGTCCTTGCTTCCTGTGCGGCCCCCTTCTTACGGGTAGGCGGTTTGCATGCCAGTGACCCCATACGGTGCGACGCGGGCAGTCCCAGGTCCGCGCACACCGGACACTTAGGTACTCGCGCCGAGCAGTCCCTGGCGCGATGTCCTTCCGCCCCGCACCGGTAGCAGCGCTCCTACCGGTCGGTCGTCGATGTGCAGTCCCGGCGCACGTGACCCGACTCCATGCACCTGAAGTATTGGAGTCGGCGCGCCGGAAGAGGGGAAGCCCTCGCCGCTGACCAAACTATGTTAATCCTACTTCCTGGTCGGGCGACCTCTCCTCTGCTGACTTTCCTGGCCACTGTTAGCGGGCAGCGTAGCCACACAGACCCGAGACCCCGAGGAGCGGAGCGTATAACTCCCACGTTGATCTCGTCGGCGCTGCAGCCCTCGGCCTCAGTAACGGCGGCTGCCACCTCCTCCGGGGTATTGTCGGTCTTTGTTAACGGGTGCTTTCCTCGGCGTCAACTTATCGCCACACAGTACCCGGGCACCCCTAGGGCCATAGGGGTTGGGATACGCCCAACCAGCGCGCAAGACACCTTGTGCCTTGTTACCTTGATTAGCTAAGCCTGCAGGGGCCTTCGCTTGTTACAGATCGAACGGGGCGATTCTAAGCCCTACCGTTTCACCAGGGCGGTTCGGGAGCAGGTAGGACGCTGCTCACCCGCCGAAGGATATTCGGGGCGAGTCATTACCCCTTAAATAGGCCCTCTTGCCAGCATCTTGGCCATCAACCACTGCCACCACGAGTCCAAACCCATAATTGGCCGAGCAGAGCGGTCGCTACTCCCTCCGGGCTTACACTCGACCGCCCGTGGTACCATCCTAAGTCATTGGTGGGACTATCGTGTGGATGTACCGCCACGTCACTGCCGCCCGGCGACCTGCTAACCGTACTCTACAGATCCAGATAGGACTCACGTAAGCGTGGACCTCAAGGTACAAAGTACCCGGGAACTTATCCCGACGGTCCTATCCTTGGCATCAGGATCGTGGGTGCGCTACTACCCAAGGCCACGTAGAGAGAGCATAAACAAGCCTCTTGCTTACACTCCCGGCGACCGGTGTTTGTTAATACAACGTGTGTCCCTCAATATTGGTACTTCTTCTGTTAAGTAAAACGTTCATCAGTTGAATAAATATTGGGAAACAGCTCACAAAACACTTATTCAGAATAAGCAACGACATAAGCGAGACCAAGAGAGAAAGATTGTTAAAACCCAGACCGTGTTTAAGAAAGGAGACTTTGTTTTAATTCACAACGATCATAAAAGAGATAAGTTGGACATTGAATAGTTAGGACCCTACAGAATCAACGATGTAAAAACTCCTTATTACATTATTTCTATTGAATATAGGAATTACGTTTTATAAATAAACCCAACCAATTCACGATCGAAATCTACATGGTTGCGCTTCTGAAATCATTAGCTTCTCGAACACTATCAAATATTGTAAAATTGCTTATATTTAAGATTAACGAAATAATTTTTGTACCATTACATGCAAAAAATCAATTCATAACGATTCCTGAAGAAAAAACCGACAGAAATCTCAGTACTTTGTAGCAAATAAATTTCCTCGCAAATTCTTTAAAAACACTCGTTAGCGCGATCAGACAAAACATGTGATCTATTGTACGGAAATAAGAACAAAATATGAAGATTGAACAAAAAAAGTGTAAACATATCCTTTATTTACATTTAAAAATAATTCCATTCTACTACAACCTTAGAGAACCAAGATCAATCTAATCAGAGGGGTATGTCACGACCGGCACACTTCAAATCCGATGGACTATGATGGAGATAAAGATGTGGCGGCAATCGGCGACAATGTATATCGCCGAAGTGCCTAATGAGCCATCGATATCTCAGCGGTCCTTCCGCCGAATGTCCTAGAAAAGGGCATGCGTGGCAACGGTCGCGGACGCCTAACAAACGCGTGGATAGTGGAGATATTGAGGGGTGACAAAGGGAAAAGAAACAGATCCGATCGAAAGTCAAATTGTAAGAGCTTCAGTTTTGGAAAGTCACGGCTAGAGTTCAGAAGCAAATTGTAATTAGTTTAAACCAAGTGTTCAAAAATAAATTCTCTTTTTATTCTTTTATATTTTATTTTTCTTTTCATCTTCGATTTCCCTTTTTTTTTATTTTACGTGACATTCTCGCTGAGAATTTACAATTCATATAATATATGAAATATTTCAATTTTTATTTTAACTTCAGTTGAGAATGTATTAATTATTTTATCGAGTTGTTCAAAACTCTATTTTGCAATATAGATCGAGGAAAAAAATTATTTGAAATACAAGAAACGTTGAAGATATTTGAACTCTCTCTAAAAGTAATGATTTTTTGTTTAATTACGTCTAGTTCCACCTTAGTATTCTTAAGAGGAACCATAGAACTACGTATGATTTATTCGTATTACGTTAAATATTGCATGTCTATGTGTATATTTATACGATTGATATATATATATATATGTCGGAGATGAAAGAACACCGGAGCCTTTGGAATTTTGGATAATCCCGCAACATTGTAACCTAGAGTCTACTATAGCTGTAATTGAACAATTGTAGTTATTCAATCCGATTGTAATTGTTCGAGAGTTGTGATAATGAGCTTGGGCTCGAGGCGACAGTCAGTCGCCGAACGTAGCCGCGGTCACGGGATGAACGCTTTGTCTAACAAAGGCATGGAATAATTCTATAGCTCTCCTTAAAAAGGAAATAGTTGTAACACTCAACTGTAAACATTCTAACGGTCTCTGTCCCGTAGCTCGCCACACGCAGACCCTATTCTTCGAGTAAGATGATTGCCAGATGTCGATGCGTCTCCGCAGTACATGTTCAGCTAGCCCGAGGGCCCGTTATAAATCTCAAGATTTAGTTAACTAAAGTCCTTCAAACAGACAAACAGTCTTTGTCCCAACTACGGGAAAATAGGGGAGACCTATTTTTCAACGAGCAGCGTCTCCCATTAGCTACTTTCCCTCGAGGGCGGCTAGCATCTTTTTCTAACCACCGATATGGAGATTGACCAATTAGCAGCAACGCCAATTTCCCTTACTTTCTGAACGAAGGCTTTTCTCGACGAATCCGATGATCTCGTATCCTTAGACACACCCCATTATAGTTTTCCTCTGTGGCATCATCGGGACGGGAAAGTCATTCTCTCTCGCGATCTCATCGACAAAAAGAGTAACCTCTTAAGACCAGTGAATTTTGTGAGCACATTCATCTATCATCCCGTCGACGCGGATTCGTTATTGAACCTAGCATCATTGTCATTAGTTTCTCGAGTATCCAACTACCACGGTTACTTGTCCGGTTCTATAATAATCGTATTTGCACTAGTCAATGTCTTCTCTATTGCATAACGACAACGTGTAACCCAAACGAATCTTCATTTTGATTGGACATTGCGACCTAGAGCCGCTCCATCGCCGTCCCAACAGACCACGACTAGAAGGAGCGACAGCGCTAGGGGCAATGCCCCCCCCCCCCCCCCATAACGCCAATTCAATAGGCAGGAATTATTAGGATTGGCTCGAACAAGAGGACGCAGGAAGGAGTGCAACAGAAGTTAATTCATAAGAGGTTCCTGGAGCACTCCTGTCATACGGGTAGGATGGTCATCGTGGAGTTTTAGTCGGTTGGAGTCCGAGACTACTCTGCTGTTACGCGATTATTAGAACAGCGGAGTGTCCATGAAGAGATTGGTCTTGTTGCGGAAAGAAGGTCGTCCGCTGGACTCGCCGTCCGCGTACAGGCCGGTATGCCTGCTCGAAGAGGTGGGCAAATTATTCGAAAGAATAATCGCTGCCCGTCTGGAGGCCCATATATCGGAGCGGGTGCCCGGATGGCACGACAGCCAATATGGATTTCGCCGAGGCCGCTCGACGGTGGACGCGGTGAGACGGGTGAGGTCCATGGCGGAAGACATGGTTTCCCGAGAAGGGGTGGCATTGGCGGTCTCCTTGGACGTCACGAACGCCTTCAACGCCATTCCCTGGGCCACGATAATGGAGGCCCTGCAATATTTCGGGGTACCGGCATATCTCGTTGGGGTCATCCGGGCGTACCTGAGTGACAGGTGGATTATGTACAACGGGAAGAACGGGGAAGAAAGAAGACCGGTCGAGCGTGGCATCCCGCAGGGTTCGGCGCTGGGACCCATACTGTGGATCACGGCCTACGACTCCGTCCTTCGATGTCCTATGCCTCAGGGCACAGGCATGGTATGCTATGCCAACGATACCTTGGTCCTGGCCGGGAGACGTTGGTGGAACGAGACCGTGAATCTTACGGAGGACGCCGTGGCATGTGCGATACACGCCATCCAGAGGCTCGGCCTGAGCGTGTCGCCGGCCAAATCCGAGGCCCTATGGTTCTTCGAACACCGCCGCAGAGGAACCCCTCCGCCTGAACTATCCGTGACCATCAACGGAGAAGAGGTCCCGGTGAGACGCCAGATGAAGTACCTGAGTCTCACCATCGACAGCCAATGGACGTTCGGACCGCACTTCAAGCTCTTGGTCCCAAGGGTGATAGCCGCAGCCAACGCTTTATGTGGCCTACTACCGAACATCGGCGGAGCAGGATTGGGAGTTCGCCGACTCTACGTGGGAATTGTCCGGTCCCGAGTCCTTTACGGGGCTGCCGCATGGGCCGAAGACCTGATGGCGAGTCGCCGCAGCCTAATCTTGCTGAGGAGGTTGCAAAGGACGACCGCCATCCGCATAGCGAGGGGATATAGGACCATATCCTGCGCGTCGGCGACTGTGTTGGCGACGCCTTCCCCCGCCCCCCTCCCCGCTCGAGCTGCAGGCCTTTGCGCTCCGACGGGTGTACGAACAGGCCTGAGGGGCCTAAACGTCCGCCCTAAACGTCCGAGAGGAGGCGAAGCTGGAAACATAGGAGCGATGGCGCTCTCAGCTGGTCGAGGAAAATGCTGTGCTGCCACGCAGGGCTGTTCACGCCGTGCTTTCCAACTGAGAAGTCTGGCGAGATCGAGGCGGGGTCCCGCTGACCTTTAGGATGACGTAGGTGCTCACTGGCCACGAAGTATTCGGCGAGTACTTATTAAGGATTCGACGAGAGTTGACCTCCATCTGTCACCACTGCGAGGAAGAGGAGGACACGGCGCAACACACGCTTGAGTTTTGTCCAGCGTGGGCAGAACCGCGGCGCGTTCTATGGCTCGACATCGGCGAGAGATTAGCCCTCGAAGACGTCGTTGAGGCCATGCTCAGGGGGCGCCAGGAGTTCATCGCCGTCCGCTCCTACTGTGAACAAGTGATGCTGGCGAAGGAGCGGGCGGAAAGAAACCGGGAAAGAACGCGCGATCCATCGAGAACGTCGCAACAGAGGGACTCCATACGCCGCAGGGGCGCGGCCCCGCCGCCGCCACCCTAGGAGCATCAGACCAGGGAACGTGGCGTTAGAGGGTGTGGTCCCCCCTCTAGCTGCCCAACTCAGACAAAACTTTGCAAGAGACCCCAGGTGCTCCTCTACCAAAGCGTCAGGAAGACCACCGTGGAGTTTTAGTTGGTAAGAGTCCGACACTACTCTATTGTTGCCCGCAACGGCAAGTGTCCATGAGGATTTCTCCACGTATAAAAAAGAAAGGCTAGCTGAACATGTACTGCGGAGATGCGTCGACATCTGGTAATCATCTTACCCGAAGAATAGGGTCTGCGCGTGGCGAGCCACGGAACAGAAACCGTTGGAATGTTTACTGTCGAGTGCCGCTATAACTATTTCTCTTTAAGGAGAGCTATACTATTACTCCATACCTCTGTTAGACAAAACGTTCATCCCTTGACCGTGTAACGTAAAATTGACACTTGGAATGTAAAAGAAAAGAAGGCTGAGTCATAACCTAACTATTAATTTTCTTTTATCGAACTTTATTATAAATTTGGCACTTACAAGAATAAAATGACACTGAACCGGAGAAAGGGGCTGTACAAGAACAGGAGCTAGAACAAGAACTGTCCGAGCTGGCTGAAGTCTCGGCTTATATACGTTTTAGTTTGAGGATGTTGAGGGGCTCGGTGTAGGTTATGATGTGGAAAAGTGTTCGAAGGTCAGGGGTCGATATCTTATCTTCGATGTGGACTAAGGTACGTCACAGCCTTAGTGTAGGCTACGATGGTAAGGTGGTGATGTGTCCAAAGGAGTCCGAAGCTCGGGGATCGATGTCTTATCTCTGATGTAGGTTGAGATGTGATTGATGTCACATACCCCCCTCCTTAGATTGATTTTGGTCCTCCGAAACCTTAGTATTTCTTCAGTATGGAGCGGTGGAATTGGACTCTTACTGGCTCGACTTGTACTCGTTCTTCTTCGTCGTGGTATACTATGCTTTTGCTATTTCAACCTGTGAAGATTGGCTGGTTAAATTTCGATCACAATTAATAGGGATAATTTGTGAAGTTTGACTAAATGCAACAGTATCATGTGTTGAATCTTTTGTAGACTTCTCAACAGCCTGTGATATAGAATGAGTTAGTTGGTCTTTGAGTAATGATTTTATACTATTTTGTTGTTTCTTTATCGTTTGATTGTTATCCAGTTGTTCCTTTGATACTTGCATTTCTTTGTTTTGTTTAGCAACTTCTACAGCCTTCCCAGCATCTACAACTGGTTCTTTTTCAATGCATGTAATTTCTTCTTCAACCAGCACAACTGTGCTTTCTTCTATAGTTTGTGTTCTTGTGTTATTTAGTAAACTTTTCAATTCAATTTCCACAGTATCTGGAGCTTTAGATATCGACTGACTATCATCTTCTGCATTTTCAACACCCCAATCATCAAAGATATCCTGAATCACACTTCTTTTGTTAGTTATGTTCACTCTATCTGCTTCACTTATAGATTTATTCTTTCCTTCTGTATTAGCAACATGTACGACAATTTTATTATGAATAATTTTCTTTTCTACATTAATTTTATGGGAACTATCAAAACATTCAGTCTTGCCATTTCCATTGGTTGTTTCTTGTTCTACATTATATTTTGCATCAGTATTTCTACACTTTTCCTTTATGTCCTCTCCTTTAATATCAGTGCCTTCTTTAATACTTACATTTTTTTCTTTAATATCAATGTCACCTGCAGTTTCTAGATCATTAATTACTTCTGAAGTAATAGGAGTTATAGAATCGTTTCCTGTCTTTGTATGATTTAATACTTCCTTATCGTCTTTCTGGCTACAATTTTCAGAAACTTCTTGAGATTTTTTTTTTTACATTGATCATCAATTTGAGGGTCCTTATTTATTATTTCTTCTACTTCATTAATCGCGGCATTCTTTATGCTCTCTGTCTCACTACTTTACTTTCAAATTTTTTATTTAAATCTGTTACATCACATTTATTTACTACTAAAACATCTTGAATTATATTATCTGTACATTCTTGTGACTTATTTTCTTGGTTTTCTGGAATATCCTTCACATTCTTTACAATATCAGTCGTTGATTCTGATATTAATGAAGAAGATGCATCTACTTTTATGATTCTTTTATGATTTTACTTTATTAATGTCACTGTGCACTTCATCTAATTGTTCTATAGTAAAATATCAAGATTGTTACAGTTACTTAAGAAGTCATGGATTGTTCATTTAAATATTTACCGCACTTTTCCATCAATATAAGCCATTATGGCAGTTTGACATTCTACAGAACACCAATGCTGTATCAGTTTATATTTTTCTTCATCAAGTTTTATTATATCACCTAATTCTTCCTGATGTTTTTTCTCTTTTCTTTTTTTTTCAAAATAAGAGCGTGTTTTCTATGTGAATCTTCTAATTCTTGGTACGCTTCGCGTAAGCGATTATTAACACCTTTGGAAAGTTTTTGAACGTTTTCCAGTTCTTTTCTAAGAAAATTATTTTGTTCGTCCATATCTTTTACTTTACCTTCAATTTCTACCCTACGCAATATTTCAAATTCATTTTCATTAACAAGAATCATTTTTTTCTTTTTCAAAATCGAGTTTCAATTTATTAGTTTCTTCTTCGTATTTATATCTAAGATCAACCACTTTTTTCGAAACATTTTCAACAACTTTTTCATATTCACCCTTTAGTTCGTTTAATTCACATTGAAGAGCAGATAGCTGTCCTTGCAATTCGAGACCTACATTTTGTTGCTTTTGCAACTTTAGCTCCAACTTGTCACGTTCCTCCATTAAATTACTAACACATGAATTAAGTTTGGCCTTTCCTTGTTCCAGCAAGCCAACTTCATATTTGTGATTTATGTTATCTCTTCTAATTTTATTGTTAGTTCTTCAATTTGTATTTCAAGAGATTGATCTCTTTTCACGTTTATGTGTTTTTTATCTGCCAATTCATATTCTAACGCTGCTATTCTTTTCGAGAAGTGCGCGATACGATTTCTAAGATCACCTTCCACAGCTTTTCTTGCTGTAATTTCGCGTTTTTACTTCTCTGGAACTTCCAAAAGCTGAGAACGAAGGCGCTTCACTTCGGTTTGATGCTTTTCGTCGTAACCATATAAAATTTCTTGTTGTAAATTATTTCTATGTCCTTTTGGTGTTGCTCCTTTACTTCTGTTTGTTTTTTTATGTAACTCGTCGAGTTACAATTCTAATTTCTGCACTTCCTCCTTCATGTCCTCGATGTGCTTCTCGAGCTCTTGTGTCGTCCTGTTTTTGTTGGAACATTCTACTTGAAGATCAGCGAGTTAATGCTCGAGATCGTAATTCAATTTTTGGTTGTTGGCAGTAATAAGCCCACGTGACTTCACTTTTGAACTTGATCTTGTTTGGTCTCGATTGTGTTTTCGTGGTGCTTGTGGTGTTCTAAAAGTAATCGCCACATTGCTTGCATTTTTGCATTGCACATTGATACATTGCACTCTGCACTAGCAATGCTTTTGGTATCATGAAATCTCTCTAACTTTTCAGTAACAAAACCTTTTATTTTATTATCTAATTTTGGATAATGCGCCCCTGGTGGAGGTACATTACGTGTTCTCTTTTCCTTTACTATGCACACGTTTTCCTTCTGCTTTCAATTTTTCTATCATCTTGTGCTATTGTTCTATTGCCTCATCTTCGCATATAAATCCTGTTCGAGTTGATTGATTTTATCTTTCAGTTGAAATACATGTTTAATTCTTTGTCTGTGATCATGATGAACCACCTCAGCGTATTTTTTTTATGGATTTCTTGATAATCTTTTAGAAGTTGCTCGTTATATTTGGAAAGCTTTTTCACTTCATCTTCAGCTGTTTCTCGACGAGATTTTTCTTCTTCAAGTTTTTCTGTAATCGTTTTTTCTAAACTTCTCCATTTATTCTGTTCTTCTTCGAGTAATTCATTGCGTTTCGGTATCTGGCTATCCTTTTCTTTAGAAACATTTAATTTTATCAGAAAGTTCTCCTATTTTCAAACTTGCTTCATTTAAGGTAACTTTATGAATTTCCGATTGATGCTCTAACATTTGATTTAAGTCTTCTATTGCTGTTTCACGTTCTTCCAGCTGTTCATTAAATTTGTTGTTTAGCATATCCACTCGAGAAATTTCGAGTTCTTGAGCATCGTTTCTTTTTCAGAAATTTGGCTTATTTTCTCTTGTCTGCTGCTACATGTTGCTGTTTATCAACTTCTTTCAACATAGGTGCATGTTCTCTTTTTTTCTTTTTCTTTTTTTCAGCAACATATAATTGACCGTATCTTTAGATTTTACTTTTTAAACTGTTTGTTCTTCATCTAAATTTATTAGTCTTTAGCTTCCATTCTTGCTTGTTTTGTTACTAACTCTAACATATGAGCTGCGCGTCCTTGTGCTGAGTAAGTTTTTTTAATCTTATCTGACGTTTGATATTACCTTTAGGTGATGATAACTCAAGCAGGGATTTAAACACTGATCCATCATTTACTTCATAAATTATTTTCAATAATAGGAGTTGAAATCTTTGGTTCATTATTACTGATTTTATTGGTTTCCTCAAATTCCTTGATATTATCTTTAGAGACTTCGACATTGTCGTTATCACAATCATTTGAAACAATTTTAGCCACTTCCTCATCTTCAGCATCCTCAGTATTTCACAGCATAGCATTTCATCAAAGGAGAAATATCGTCCACTTTATTAATTTTAATAAAACATTGTTTTCCATTGCAATTTTTTTTTAATTACGTGATTTTTATACTTATTTAATTAATTTAATCTGTGCAAATGTGTCGTACACCAGATATACCGTTCTTAACAAATTGTCACATTTACTACACTTCGAGTTACCTCTAATATTCTGAATGAGTCGCATGATTGATCAATAAGCTATGAATGATTATACAAATTCAGTTTTCCCTCATCTTATCTGAATATTATAACAAATACTTTACATTGAATATTTTATTAAGTACTGCAAGTTTTTCATAAACGCTTCAAAATCCACAGTCTATTGATCAATTCCTCTATCCTTTCTCTTTCTCCTCACTAAAATGGATAAATTCTTAATGCAGTTTATGGAGTTTTTTTTCATAAAGTAAATCACATTTATCATCTGATATATTTTTTGAAGTAATTTCTGTCTGTACATTTTCTTCCTTTCCCCTACTTCCTTTTCTCCTTCTAATAAATTCTTTTTATTCTGTAAAATAGTTTTTGTATCTTCAATTTTGTTAAATGCAATTCTTATTTTTGATAACTTACTTTTATTAGATAATACTTGTGAATGTTCTACTACATCTTCCATATCATTTTGAGTGTGGCTTCTACCTTCAGTAAATTTAATATTTTGAACAGTATCATTAATTTCAAGTAAATCGCACTTATTATTTAATATACTTTTTGAATTGATGTCTGTCTCTGCAGTTTCTTCTTTTGTATTTTCTTCGACTTTTCTTTGTTCTTCTAATCCACTCTTTTCATTTTGTAAGATCTTTCTTGTATCTTCATCTTTTTTAACTTCAACTTTATCCGATCTCTTAGGTTTGCCTCTATGTTTCGTTTCTCTCTTTGCAATATTAGCACCTTTGTTTTCTTCTGGTTGCTTTTTCTCATCACAACTCTTCGATCGCTGACTACGTGATGAGGGACTATCAAATACCATATTTATACGTAAACGAGATATTTTATTCCTAGTATGTTGGCTTAAATTCGCTTCATCATTTGCTATTACAGTCGTTACTGCATTATCATTTTCTACAGATTTACACCTATCACTAGCTGTGTCCGTTAAAAGAACATCCCTTCATTGACGCGCATCAGTTGTTTCGCTTTCACTATCTGATATTGATTTTTGTTCAATACCTCTTTTTTCTTCTTTGGTCAATTTATTTTCTAAATTTTCCGATGCTTTTTGTTTATTAATTATTTCAGACTTGTCTTCGATTAATTTCGTCTTTAAAGCGCTTCGCAAAATTTTATTTGTATTTGACTGTCTTGGTTGATTGTAAACAATTTCTTCAAATTTTGGCGAAGTAGCAGACTTTACAGCAACATTATAACTATTGTGCTGTTTACCACTATCTAATATAGATGGAGATAGACTTTTGTCATCTTTATTTTCTAAAGACTTCTCTTGTGTATTAGCATCTAAATCTCTCGACATAAAATCTGCTGAAGTTTTTGGTTTTGCACTGTCACAAGCATTTCTCGCTGTCATCATTTGATCTTCTTCTATAAGCAAATTTTCATTACTGTAAGCATTATCTTTTGCTTTTTGTACGGATTCTAATGATATATTTTGTTCAACGTTGTCTGCTGATTTTGTATCATTTTCAGCAGTTGATTTATTAACTGCTTCTAATTCCTTCATTTCAATTTTGTTTTCTTTATTTGCATCATCGGCCAAAATATTTCTTATTGAAATATTATCCCTCTTATTATGATCTTTCTCTGCTTCTCCTAAACTTTTACTTCTTTTTATCAAACCATTCTTGTAAATTTTGAGTATCTTGTGACGAAGATTGTGACAAATCATTATACAATGCTGCAATATCTTCTTTCCTTCGTTTCGAAGACTCTTTCTGGTGTTCTGTCAAGCTATTGACGTCAAACATTAAGTCTGTTTTAATGAAAATATAATCCTGTGAATCGGTGTCAATTGATACTTTCTTATCATAAGAATTTTCTACATTAGACTGCAATTCTTTTGAAAATTCTTTCAAAACCATCTCTTCATTTTCTACAGTAACGTCTTTTTTCTCCAAGCTTTTGTTCAAACTAAACTATCCTAACAGCTCCCATTAGTTGCTTCTTTAATAGTTTTTTGACTTCCAATTCCTAACTTCATTTCGGCAATTGTTTTTCTTAGTAGTTCGATTTCTTTATCGAGGAGTTGATTCTCTTCGCTTGCTTATTTGGTCATAGTGTCTATGCGTATTTATGTTTGCTTTAGAATTTTGATAATTTGTCTCAGTTCGTCTCTACCTGTGCATGCTTTATCTTTCGACATCATTCTAAATGTTTCTAACTCTTCGTCTGTCTTGTTCAAAGCTAGATCGTCTGTCTCCATATGTAGAAAATGAATCTAGCGTTTACCTTGATTTGTTAGTTTCCGTAGATGATCCAGTTCCAAAGGCCTTCTGGGTTCGTGGATTGGGAATTCGTCGTCGAGGATGACCGTAGTCCAAGTTAGTCCTTCCCGTAGGTATGAATGTTCTTGTTTTCCAAACGAAGCGATGTTCCACAATCCTGGGATTTAGCGTCCGTAGATGCTTTATGCTTTATGGGTGTTTCCTCCGGATTCGTTGATAGTTACTTCGTTGTTGCGGATAACTGTAGTTCCAAATAATTCTATCTTCCGTAGATGATGAATGTCTATTGGTTTCCAAACAAACAATTTTCACTATCCTGGCAGGATCGCCAAAATGTAACATAAAATTGACACTTGGATTGCAAAAGAAAAGAAGGCTGAGTCGTAACCTAACTATTAATTTTCTTTTATCGAACTGTATCATAAATTTAACACTTGAAAGAATAGAATGACACTGAACCGGAGAAAGGGACTGTACAAGAACTGCCAGAGTTGGCTGAAGTCTCGGCTTATATGCGTTTTGGTTTGAGAATGTTGAGGGGCTCGGCGTAGGTAATGATGTGGAAAAGTGTCCGAAGGTCGGGGGTCGATATCCTATCTTCGATGTGGAGTAAGGAGCGTCACAGCCTTGGTGTAGGCTATGATGATAAGGTGGTGATGTGTTCAAAGGAGTCCGAAGCTCGGGGGTCGATGTCTTATCTCTTATGTAGGTTAAGATGTGATTGATGTCACAACCGCGGTTACATTCGGCGACTGGTTGCCACTTCGAGCCCAAGCTCACTATCACAAATCTCGAACAAATACAATCGGATTGAGTGACGACAATTGCAATTAATTGTAATTAAGCAATTACGGCTATAGTAGAATCTAGAATAAAGTGTTAAGGGATTTTCCCAAAATTCCAAAGGGAAGGTTTTGGTGTCCTTTCATCTCCGACATATATATATATATATGTCAGATTTACATTAGCATTAGGGTTAGGGGCGTGAAACGAATCTTCGTTTGGATTACACATTGTCGTTATGCAATAGAGAAGACATTGACTAGTGCAAATACGATTATTATAGAATTGGACAAGTAACCGTGGTAATTAGATACTCGAGAAGCTAATGACAATGATTCTAGGTTCAATAACGAATCCGCGATCAACGGGATGATAGATGTACATGCTCACAAAATCTAAGTCGGACTCTTTGTTAATAAAACACGTAATATTCACTGATCGTAAGGCGTTACTCTATTCGTCGAGGGAATCGCAAGAAAGAATGAGTTTCCGTCCCGATGATGCCACAGAGGAAAACTATAATGGGGTGTGTCTAAGGACACGAGATCATCGGATTCGTCGAGAAAAGCCTTCGTTCAGAAAGTAAGGGAAATTGGCGTTGCCGCTAATTGGTCAATCTCCATACCGGTGGTTAGAAAAAGATGCTAGCCGCCCTCGAGGGAAAGTTGCTAGTGGGAGACGCCGTTCGTTGAAAAATAGGTCTCCCCTATTTTCCCGTAGTTGGGACAAAGACTGTTTGTCTGTTTGGAGGACTTTAGTTGACTAAATCTTAAGATTTATAACGGGCCCTCGAGCTAGCTGAACGTGTACTGCGAAGACGCATCGACATCTGGCAATCATCTTACTCGAAGAATAGGGTCTGCGTGTGGCGAGCCACGGGACAGAAACCGTTGGAATGTTTACTGTCGCGTGCTACCACAAATATTTCTTTTAAGGAGAGCTATAGTATTACTCCATACCTTTGTTAGACAAAGCGTTCATCCCTTGACCGCAGCTACGTTCGGCGACTGATTGTCGCCTCGAGCCCAAGCACATTATCACAAATCTCGAACAATTACAATCGGATTGAATAACTACAATTGTTTAATTACAGCTATAGTAGACTTTAGATTACAATGTTGCGGGATTATCCAAAATTCCAAAGGCTCCGGTATTCTTTCATCTCCGACATATACAGTTGTATGTATATTGAAATTCAGTATACGATTTTGTTAAATTCAATTATTATTATCTAAAGAATTGATATTAATTTGATAGTATAAAATTTGATCAGGAAGTAAAAAGAACATTAATAGTCGAAATACCTTCGTGTGCTATTATACGTAGTTCGATAGTTTACATTTCACGGGGTCCCGTGTTGCACCCGCGCTGGTTTCGTTCCTGTTTCCGACATATACATAAGTGTAGCGTCAGTGATTCGCGTGACGCGACCTAACCTTCAACGTTTGTTTTTCTCCATTTATGTGTTGTGTGTTCGTTTGAATGAAAATGTCACGAATGTTGCAACAAAAACCACGGTAAACAGAAGAAGAATACGGGAGTAAAAGAAATTCCAGACTGCAGCAGAATGCCCCATTGTCCAACAGGGTTTCGTTCCATGGTATTTCAACGAGGTAAGCCGCCTCTTTCCAACCAATTAATTTGCGTCCAACACCATTTTAACTTCCTATATTCGGAGAAAATATCGTTCTTTTGTATTTTCTAACTCTGTTCTATATATAAATTTGCCGCGATGGGTCGTTTCTACAGATTAACATATCTTATAAAAGTGTTGCGTGAAATGTTAATCGTATATAAGCTAGAAACATTTGCACTAATTTCATAGAGGAACGTAGTTGGTACTTTACGGGCCCCATGTTGTATGCTTGTTACATGAACTTTCCAAATATCTTACAGTTAAATGGTTGGATTACTTATTAGAATAAGTAACACAACATTGTTTTTGATTTATTGTTAATGAATTTATAGAAGCAGATTGTTGGACATATATACACTATCGCTCAAAAGTATCCCAACATTTGATTACAATCAAATTGATAGTATGTGCCGATACATAATGATTACGATCTGTATTATTATCTTATTCCTATGATGTGGTTTTAACAAAGGTCGTAACAGAACGGTCAGAAAAAATTCTTTATTCCCAGACTCTGTAGCCTCTAAGAAACGAATTACATAAACAAGTTTCTTCCATACTTATACAAAGACTAGTATTATATTAATTCAAGCAGTAACGTTTAGAAAATTTTAATAAAAATCGGGTACATATATTAATACCAATGGTATGTATATTAATTTCTTGCACTTGTAAAAAATAAATTTGAATTAATATATCTTATAACACTTTATTTTAGAAAATGATCCTAACTTTTCGACACTTTGATGCTCCCTATTTTTTAAATTGTTCAACGTTTTAGCATTTTATAAATAACCACTTGATATCTTTGATCCTTGAACTGTTTCATCAGCTACGATTCTCCGATACCCTGAGTTCTCGCTTTTCACTTCTGAGCTTTTACCTTAATTTCGGTACTTGAAAATCTTGACTTTTATCTTTTTAACAGCTTTGGCTCGATCTTCTGCTATTTCAACATCGATTTTAATTCGAATTTTTCTTCTAGGCCGTTTTAATTTCACTTTACTTTGTCTTGTTTATTCCAAATTTTTACGCAAACATACAAACTCTGCTTTCTTTTCCGTTGCGATCATAAAGAACCATATACTTCTTAATGAATTTTTTGCAAAGACGAAGTAATACTTGAAACATATAAACAAATGGACACGCGAGTTCCAACTTATGCATTATTATAAACAGTTAACCAACAAAATCTCATTTTACAACGTTTGTTTCCGAGTTCTAGTTACCCTAACAAACCGTTAGACCGAATTTCTCGATATTGACTATTCGATTTCAACCATCTACTCTCCATTTCCTGTTATTTCACGGTGTTGTTTCTCAATAAATACACAATACCGACCAGCTTCGTCTCTGTAATTCAAAATACATTTTCTTTCAGGAGAAGGGGGGAAAAGCATCAGTTCACGGATCGATAATTTCTATTAAAGGCCGTGACCAGGTTGGTGGATTTAAAGAAACCTTATCTCCGCTGGCCATCCTTTCCAGTGATTTATAATAATTAAGCGTGTCACGATCGTATTTATAGTCGCGTTTTCGCGGCTGTTTCGATGGTTTCTGCGATACTAACAATCGATTGCTTCCGAGTAATCACAGAATTTCAGGGAAATAATTAGCATGCATAATTTTAAAAAAAGTTTAGAAAAGTCATTTGCTTGTATTTGTAATAACGTGAAAATCCACCCTGAACAACGAATTGGAAATTACTATCTTTTTGTGGCATCGTCAAACTATGATGCGAAATTATCGAAATACGTAACGATAAATCGTATCTCATTATAGTGCTTCAAGATTGTTTGTAAAAAGATACACGAGAGAATTATAATATAGTTAAAAATGTTCATTATATTTTAGTTACAAAATCACCGCACATCAGCGATAATTCCGCATGGACAACGACTGAAAGATATTTTAAAGTACCAACTTCAAGTATCGTTCTTGTTTCTCTCTGCTCATTCTGTGTTCATCCATATTTCGCGAATTTTCTTATGTTACACGGGTTTCGGACCAAACACCTCGAAATCCTCGGTTGTTCGGTTATTCCGTAGTCGTCCACGGAACTCCAAATTAAAGCGGTTTCAACGCATCGAACAACGTAGTTGGCGTGTCACTGTCTATTCCGTACAACGTATTTCCGCGTATCGTTGCCTCCGTCAAACGTTCGCGCCGCGAAAATTACACATAATGACTTTCGCGCAATCATAACTGCTTTCCTCACCGTCTCACCTCTTCTTGCAATTTTCGCGACGCGATTCGACGAATGTCGCTGCAACCTTCTTTTTAGAAACAAGCGTCGAAGTTGTGAATTTTCTTTGACGCGTTTCTTCAATTATTTAAGAGACGCTGATATTTGTCGGGTGGAATTTGTAGTCATTTTTCATATTAAAATTTAGGATACAGTCAATATTGATTGTCCTTGTAATCGAGATTGGTTCTAATGATTCAATGTTAATTTCCAATTGCCGTAATGGCGAGATGGATTACTCTATGTTTTACTCCAAACAGGCGGTCACTGGTTTGTGATTTGATATACATTGTATTACGATAATTTAACGAAATCTTGAAATTACGTGAAAAATTTCTCAAGTTGCTTCGCGATGTAATCAGGCAATCGCGTTACGTTAACTGCCTTTTATAATAATTTGAGGAGAGTTGAACGCGTCTTGAGAAATTCAGTAATCACGATAATATCGTTACGACTGTCTCAATTTACTGAAACAATGGAATTATCATTCTGAATTCATCATTAACAGGGATATTATATGTATTTTCGCGGGTGAACCCGGGGAAATTTCATTTAAGCCCCGAATATTCGAAATATTTCCTACGATGATGTAGAAATTTTAAACGCGTAGACACGAACAAGGTAAAGAAAAAGAGGGTAGTTAACTAATTAAAATTTCTCATATTGTAAGAGCTGTAAAACAGCGTAATAACTCTGTCAGAGATTTGTTTCCTAAAAGGCTGATGATCGCAACGATTCGCGACGTAAATAAATTCGCCAGTGGATTATATTTTCGAGTTTTATTCCGTGTAATTAAGCCAGCCTCTCAAAAAATGAGCATGCGAGTTAATTAAGGAAGTCGCACGAAGGCATAAGAAGGCGGTGGCGTCAGTTAAAAGAATCGCAGACACGTTTCAGTCTTATGACGAACCTGATTGCCTGCCTTAACAGTCAGCAGGAACAATGCAGGAGTAACAAAAGCCTGGTCAGCGTCTTTCTCATAAATCGCCGTTTCAAACTCGCTCATACGGAAACGAGAAAATCAGAAATGTTTTATTAGGGGTCACTGCAACTATCGTAATGCTTTGTTCCTTTAAATCAACCGTGAAATTTCTTCACAATTAACTCAGTTAGAGTTACAAGTAATGTGTGCGTTTCAGGGCCCGACCTTTTGATCGACCGCACCATTTACTCCGAATAAGAACTCGTACTGGCTTCGCTGGCTTCTAGGTGTTCGTTTTCATTCTCGTCTACTCTTTTACGCTCTCCACCTGGGAAACCACGCGCATAGATGGGCGGCGCGCGACTTGGAAAAACCCTACCCTCCCCTTGCGGCTCATTGGACAAGTTGAACCTACCCTTTCTGGCGGCAGCTCGCTTAGCCGACTATGCATGCATCGTGTCGCGTCGTTACCAGCAGGGGTCACGAGGAGGCGGAGCTGCCAGCATATAGCTCGGTTCCAGCAGGTTGACTCTCCAGCCGATTATCCCTGCACCGTCTCGGCACCTATTTGTTGGATACCCATGGTCGCAGATTTCATCTCCGGCTCATACGTTTTGTGTTTTGCACAATTAATCTTTGACGTCTTTGAGTAATTATTCTTAATAATAAAAATGCTCGATTTAAATACTTGAAAAATAAATGAGAAGGCCTTTGTATAAATGCGTTAAACACGATAATTTCAACTTCTCGTAATTGTTAATTTAATAATTTCGACAAAACGAACGCGGCTCGTTATTTCCTCGAACATCGATGGTTTCTTAATATCCAACGATCCACTCAAGGAGGATAGAATTCAAATAACAAGTTCATTTTGTTGCATTTTGGACGTTACTTGGCGCGTGAATTGGAATGTCCCGTGTCGTACGTTGGAAATGCGAAGATCAAATTACGTTCTTCCTGTCACGTAAACTTGAGGATTGGATGATGAAATAAAATAGCTGAGTCGTAACACAACTATTTATTTTGTTTTAATTAAACTTCATTATGAATTAACATAAATCACAATTCACTCCAATCACGTTATGTAAAACTTTAGTTACACTGATACGTTAAGTACGCGGCTGTTATAAGGGTAGAGACCGGTAAAAATATGTTGACTATTCTAAGTGTTGAGGTTATTCGATGTGTAAACAGAGAAAACACATGGATAAATTGTAAGGCAGAAAATATATTTAAATAGAAGTGTAATAAGTAAGAATACAATTTGAGCTGGTCCAGATCCGCACGCTAGCTGTGTTACCCAATAACTGAAAACCCCGAAGCCAATGTCGCCTGTCTACTGTTTATGGCCTGACATCGTCGCAATCTTTTGTCTACGCGCTGTCAATGGCTTCAGTGCCCGAGAAAACTAAAAAGACCAGATGTAGAGTTTTCTTAGAAGTGGTAACCACTTCAACACTAAGGATACAGAATAAGTGTGTTTTATTGACGATACTGTGTCTGAGGAAAGCTAGGGGTAGGTGTGTCTAAGGACACGGGACTATCGAATTTGTCAATGACAATTTTGGTTAAGGAAGTGAGGGCAGTAGACACCGTCTCCGATTGGATAATAAGACGGTTGGTGGACCAGGAAGGGTTTCAGCCGCCCTCGCGAGAAAGTTGCTAACGGAACATACCAGACGTGAGGAAAACCAACTTTCAATGTTAACCCGTAGTAGACAATAAACGTAAAAGGAAATCTAAGACAAGAGATACTCGCTTTGTCTGAAGGACCTTAACTATGAAAATTCCAAGACCCCTGGTGGGTACCGAAGACTATTTTAGGGTACATGCCAAGGATGTGTAGACATCTGGATGCCATCCTGCCCGCGGTGTGTGGCCTGGTCTCTGATGTGAATTGACGTTACATTCCCGTAATTGGACAAATTGTGAATGTAAACAACTAAATAAAAAAAAAGCATTCCCGTCGTCTTCAAATTCTGTCATTCTGAAATTTGATCTTTGCGCGCTTGGAAATTAGCATTCAAACAAGTAACGAAGCCGTGTTTTCCTTAGCGGCATTGATATACTACATCGATTATATTACATGCTATGGTTTGCCTATACGTTATTTCCAGTCGTCTCGATGTTTCTCGTGTGAAGCGTTTCGTTGAACGGGCCCTGCAATAACGGCTCGTAACTCAGTCCTCCTGAACGGGTTCGAGAGCTCGAGCTCGTGCTTGTGACGTACGTGCCACGAAATATTATACGTATAAACGATACCGGTACATCGCTTGGTCCTGTTCTCCATTTTTACGGGCTGTTGGTGCTGCTTCTCCTCGTGCCACTTTATAGCCCAGTTCGAGCTCTAACTATGAGCTTCGGGTCGATATGAAAATCTCGTTGTAACCTACAGGTTCGAATAAGGCTGATAGGTTTTGGTGTACGTGGTGGTTGGGTACTGTTATTTGTTTGAAGTTCGCTTACCTGAGAAATAGTGAAAGTGGATTTCTTCCAAAATAAAAAAGAAAGCGATGTAGATGGAAACGTGGGTGAAATTTGAAATCACTTCTCGAAAATGTCGCGCTCGAAATAATTCGAAAATTTCGACGAAACTTTGCTGCAATTCCTCCTCTTCTTCCAAATTCATCCGCCTTTTGTCCAGACTCCACTACGAATCATCACTACGCATCATTCAGGAAGCATTTAATAATTCGCTTTTAAATCGTACAAAAACGAACTCGTTCGTGTACATTCTTGTAGACTGTTTATCATACCAGAGGAAACTGCAAGAGCGATAACGACGTAATCATTTACTTTATCAGGTTAGAACCTGCCTCGTAAAATTGTTAGAACGAAGATCGCATCGATTTCGGGCAATTTGAACAATCGGCTGGAATTCGAAGCGCACGACAGTGCAGCTCTGAAAAGTTTAAATCAGTCTTGCGATTCAGGCACGAGATACGCAGTGGAGAATATGCGATATAATTATTAAGCGGAGGAGAATTTTATCAAGAGAAGTTGGTTTAAGAAATAAATGCAAGTATAGAATTCTAGTAACGGAAATTACTAAAAGAGATTAGCATGATTATTATTATTAGGATACTATACAGGAAGATTATTGGCAGCAATTACCACGAATATTGAATTTTATTAACAGACATTACTAGAGGAATTTTCTTACGAATGTAGATTTTTATCAGTAGAAAGATTAAGAAGAAATTATCAGATGAAAAATTAAATCATAGACATTACAGAGTAACCTCTAAATTGAAAAGACACGAAGAATCTACCATCTTTCCCCCTCCAAACTTCGATGTAGCATTTCACATGCGCAAGTCTAATGTTTTCTTTCTTCGTCGTTCATTTATCGCAAGGATTTTCATTTTTAATACCAGCCGCTGCGTATTGCGTTCTTAAAATCGATAGGAACGCCACGATTTAGCTCGTTAAACTTATCTTACAAAGTATCCTATAAAATCTTATAAGGGACGGAGTGAAAGTTATCCTATGGAAGGATCTCGAGGGGATTTATTCTCCGAGGACGTGCTCGACGATGTAGCTAGCTAAATTGTCAGCCTGAATTCACTGTAAGAAGACTTTACTATCTTGATGATGCTAATTCATCCACAGTAGGACCTTATTGTCAAAGCAGGACCGTAGAATCAACAGCGATTCGTTACATTGCTCTGTTTCCCCTCTCTCGTGGCCTCTATGCCACGTCGTTCTTTCGCTCGCGAGTAGTAAAATCTTTTTCGGCGGAAAATCCTGCGCCTTCTCTCTAGAGATTCCCTTTTTTTGAAGAAATATCTTAATCGGTAGGTTCGTATTTTATAATTCATTTGCAACGCGTTATCGACCAAAAAACTGGGTAAATTTCGCGACAAAATGGCAATCTGGTTTGAGCGTCTATTATGCGCCATGAAGTCGCAGACGCGTTCTTCAGCTCTTCTGCAACGAAAAACGAGCGACCCGATCACGCTTACGATCAAATACAGTTTCTCTGTCGGTGCTGAATTGTCGTACGCATCGTCGTAAACGATTCATCCATAATCTCGCTACTGTAATTCAGTAAAGTGCTCGTAAAACCGCGGTTATTCGATAGTGGAATCTTCTGGGAGAATGTTTTCGACGTTCGAAAAGCGTAAAAGCACGGCAGACCGCGCTTCGTCAAAAGCAACTAACTGGTCAAAACGAACGAATAGACCACGCCGAATAGCAGGAGGAGTAGGAAGGATTAGAAGAAAGTGATTGGCAACTGATAGTTCATACTGTCGCTGTTCCCCAAACCACCCCTGAAGACCAGTGTGTTTACAACCACTTCAGGATAGCGCTTTATTCGATGCTCTGGTGAAAACTCGTTCTTTGAATTATCCGTCTTCTGTCATCCTCTTCACGGATTAAGCGTATCCCACGGGATAAAGATCCTTGCAGTTCGCCACGAATCCGGTGTCACTACTACCACCAAGCAAGAAAAATTTCTCTACCCCCATAAGCAAACCCAGATCGGATCTCTTTCGTGCAAACTTGACATCAAACACGAACATCGGTTCCCCGTTCGACTAGCAACTCAGTAATTGAGAGAGGGCTCTAATTAGGGCACGTAGGTTCGGGGAAGTTAACGAACATCGACACTTCCATTCCGTTTTTGTTCATCGCTCTTGGTCAGTCGATCTTCCAGATTTCGCTACTTACGTTGAAAAATTTGATCCGTGTAGCCATTGACTCGCGGTCAATTTTCCTCGTTAATTGGATCACCTGGACTTCCACGCGTTTACGAGAAAGATATAAAGGTACACACACACACACACAGAGATAATACATATGACGTGGAAAATCGAAGAATGCTTGCAGAAAATACTCAAAAATTTCGACTTTCTGTTGGAAAATCTTCCACGTTTCAATGGCAACACTATAGCATGGAACTTGAGTAGAATTTCCCTTTCTAAATAGTTGTGTGATGACGTGACAAGATCCCCTCTATAGAGAAAAACGTAAACGCTAATAAACGTCAGTTGCTACATCTAAATTTCTTTCTTCACGTAGTGTGGATTACGTTGATGCAGAAATTTTCTTTTCCCCCTGAAGAACTCGTTTCTCGCAACGCTCACACTATTTTCCACGAGCATTCTTCCATATAAGACGTACAGAACGTGGAAATGTATTATAATAGTAAGAATATTTAGTAAGTGAAACAATTATTTAGTTTCCATTTTTTAAATTGCATTTGTTAAATACGAATTTCGTTTCGTACTATTCTGTTAAGTATCACGTTTAAGGTGAATTCTCTTGGCATTTGTACGAAAATCCTCGCAATCAGAGCTGCAGGATCCACTGCAGATGTCCGCTTCTAATTTCCCTACTTCAAATAAGCTCGCGAGTCGGTGATTTTTACCACAATTATGGTATTCTCTTCCAGTTGAAAGCAGAGCGATGGTGCGACGATAAGAGACACCATATTCTGCTCGGAACGCTCGGACCACCGTGCAATTTGAATATCTCGCGATAGTAGAGATCTTAACGCACGTCTTAATGTAAATACTGCGGGAATTTTCTGCAACGGACATCGATTTGCGTTGATAAGCCTCTCGAAAAAACAGTAATTAACAGTAGCCTGCGGAAATATTCAAATAAGGTATTTGTAGAAATCTTTCATTAATATACTATTGACGAGATGTCATTTACATTGTAACGAGGCTCGATTATCATAGTCGTATTGATAAATTTTTAAACAAATTTAGAGACGTACATAGAGGCTGTCAGATATTTAACGAAAGTACATCTTTCGCGAGAATCAGCAAAATTGTTGTGCAATTTATTTGGACAATTTGAACAGTATCGGTAAGCCCGAATATTTGCGAGATCTTCTACGCCAATCGTATGTTTCAGATCGCTATTAACGATTTATGTTTACCAGACTTTTTACCGATTATAATTTTCATTAAGTCTATATTTGTAGTAAATAATAACTTCGTAAATGCGCTACTTTCGTTCAGTTTCGTTAAATTTATAGCAAATTGCATGTATATTTTCACTAAAAATTGTGCAAACTGGTCTCTTCCAGTTTTATTACTAAATGTAGAGTTGGAAATTATTATTCAGTTTTGCCGATGCGATCATGCCAATGTCTCGTTACAGCATTCGTGCAATGACACAATGTGTTATATAAGACACGCATTTATAGAAAATGGAAAAGTGCAGAATCGCACAGAACGCGTGTAGTATAAAAAAGTATAGAAAATATCCAAAGTATAATTCTATACTATCCGATAGGTGACACAATTTTCTGCTTTTCTACCTACATCTTTAAAAATAAAATTTGTGTAAAAATCTACACTTAATATACGTATGAAAACTTCCTATGGGTGTTCGACCGTTCGTGGAGAAGCGCGATCGCGAGGAAGCGCGGCAACGGGAGTCGTAAATTCCCGTTACGATTATATAATCGACGCCACAAAGTAATCGATCCCCTATTTCGGTTAGGATAATAGAGGTGGTTGAATTGATAATAACACTGAGAATAACAGGTAACAATATATATTTTATTCCAACAACTTGTAGACAAAATAGTTACGCTCGGTGCGTATAGATATAAGTTATCTCAATGACTAATCTAAAGATGCAAAACCAGCGCAAAGATGTTGACTGATTTAACGATGATGAACCAGTGAAGTTCGGTGACGATGCTGTCGCAGAGGAAAACTCCTGCTGGGTGTTGGTCGCCCCACCACCTCTCCTTTATTTTTCTCCGCGAAGAGGGGAAAATGCTAATTACGCATACTCAGTGACCCGTGTCACTGGGTTATGTGGGACTCGATAGATGGCGTCGCCATACCCACTAAAAACCCCTCTTCTCTCCGCTCCTCTAGCTTTTTTTTTGTACGTGGAGAAATCCTCATGGACACTCCGCCGCTGCGGTAGCAGCAGAGCAGTGTCGAACTCTTACCGACTAAAACTCCACGATGGCCTGCCTATGTGTGTGACAGAAGTGCCCCGGGATTTCTTGCGAATTACTGCCGGTGCACTCCCCGCGTCCTCTTGATTGAGTCAGTCATAAAATTTCCTAACAGATGAATTGGAGCTAGAGGAGGCTATTGCCCCTAGCGCCATTCCCCGTTCTAGTCGCGACCCGTTGGGGGCGGCGGTGCAGCCTGACCGCCATCACCCTCCGCCGCGTTACCCTACAAGGGTGAGAGTTTGCCTCTCTGCCCGCTCCTTTGCGAGTATAACTTGCTCGCACAAGAAGGGGACAATCTCTTATTCCTGCGGCCCGCTCAGCATCGCTTCCACGATCGCAAAGGGGCCGATCTCTCGCCTATGATGAGGCGCAGGGTGTAGCGGAGTAGCTCCCACGCCGGACAAAACTCCGGCGTGTACTACGCCGTGTCTTTGCCCTCCCCGCAATAGACAGATATGCGTCGTCTCGTGTCCGATCTTCATCAGGTACTCGCCGAACACGCCGTGTTCCGTGAGCACCTGGGTCATCCTGTAGGTCAGCGGGAGACCGCGGAGAATCCTCCATGCCTTCCAACTTGGGAGGACCACTCCACGCCTGGATGTTCGCCTCCCTCATTGATCAGCTGAGACCGCCACTTCCCGCAGGGAGGACTTACTTATGTAAGTCTATGGGGGCTGGCAAACAAACTTTCCCGCAGCCAGGGAGGACCGTCGGAACAAGCGTCCCGCTTACGTGAGTCCTCTATGTACACCGCAGGGAAGGTCGCCGGGAGTGTAAGGCGTTTAAGTACGGTTACACACTCTCTAAGTGGCCTTGGGTAGTAGCGTACCCACGATCCTGATGCCAAGGATGGACCGTAGGGATAAGTTCCCAGGTACTTTGTACCTTGAGGTCCCCGCTTACGTGAGTCCCATCTGGAACTGCCGAGCACGGTTAGCAGGTCGCCGGCCAGCAGTGATGTGGCCGTATATCCACACGATAGTCCCACCAATAACTTAGGATGGTACCACGGGGGTCGAGTGTAAGGAGAAGAGACCCCGCTGCTCGACCAATTATGGGTTTGGACTCGTGATTGCAGTGGTTGATGGCCAAGATGCTGGTAAGAGGGCCGATTTAAGGGATATTGGCTCGCCCCGAATGGCCTTCGGCGGGTGAGCAGCGTCCCACCTGCTCCAGAACCGTCCTGGAGAGACAGAAGGGCTTAGAAAGCGCCCCGTTCGACCTGAGACGAGCGACAGCCCCTGCAGGCTTAGTTAATCGAGGTAGCAAGGCACTGGATGCTTTGTGCGCTGGTGGGGTGTAACCCGAACCCCTATGGCCCTATGGGGTGCCCAGGTACTGTAGAGCGCTAAATATACGCTCAGGAAAGAACCCGAAACCAAAGATGAGAATACTTGATACCGCCACTGGTCCCACGTATCCTCCTCGGCGGTTCCCAGGTCATCTGGGACGGCCTGTTCGGGAATATCTCCGCTTGAGTATCAACGCCCGGAGCTCCCGCAGAGGAGACGCGGCCAGAATCGTCGACGCGCGGGACACCGTTCGGTATCCCCTGACGATTCTGATGGCGGTCACCCTGTGCAGCGTCTTTAGGAGCAGGACGCTACGGCGACTCGCCATCAGATCGTCCACTCATACCGGGGCCCTGTACATCACTCGAGACCGAACGACGCCCTCGTATAGTTGGCGCACCGCGACTCCCGCCCCGCTGATGTTCGGCAGCAGGCCGTACAAGGCGTTGGCCGCCGCCAACACCCTCGGGACCAGGGAGTCGAAGTGCGGCCCGAGCTTCCACTGGCTGTCGATGATGAGATCCAGATACTTCATCCGAGATCCCACTTCGACAGCTTTCGCTCCTCTAGCTGTACGAGCACCAACCCCGGAACCGCTTTACGGCATTACTTCAGGGTTGGGCTTTACATTCGTACCGCTCCTTCTTCTTGCTCTCCTCCTCTCTTCGCACTTCTCTGGAGTCATTCTTGATAAAATTATTTTCCTGCTCCAAGCCTGTAACTTTGTTCAATTGTCTTCTTTTTTCACTATACACAAAATTAAGTTGTCTGTCGTCAGTGGTGTGCCGACGTAGTTCTCCATTTCAGCCCTCTCTTGTATCCATCTAGGGCAGTGGAACAGCGCATGCTCGGTGACGTCACCTTCACTATCGTAGTCCCAACATCTAGTGTGGTCCTCCTTATTAATCGTGTTACGGTGCTCCACTTTTTACCTGATGGAGTAATAACCATAAGGAACGTCTTGAATTGAATATATTTCATAACGATTAAGGGCCCTAACAGTAAAATACAAATGCTTAGTTTTATTACAGTTTCTTAGGATTATTGCGGCCTGATTAATTATATTTGCGCAGCTAGTGGCCTCATCGATCGAGGGATGGGTTCCGGGTTACGCAAAGAATCGCCGAACGTAACAATGGGTATTGATACAAATATTTTCGTGAGCCATGGTACCTACTGAGCTCGATAGCGAATTCGTGGCCGTCTAATTCTTTTTCTCACATCGATGTTTCGAGCTAAGTAACGCAATTAAAATTTTCATCCAACGTTTCGTTCTTTTCGTTGCGCGTGGAGTTCTGCACGCGTGTTGGGGGAAGACTTAGAAATTTGCATTGGAGAACTCCGGGCATCGAATTTTCATGAAATTTTCAGACGAAAATTTCCTATCGGCGCTCTCGCGCAACATCTCACAATTCGGAAGATCTGAATTTCAACATAAAAATTCCTGAAATACTTGGAACGAAGGCACACAGCGATAATTCACGCCGCGTCTCGCGCTTTTGCCACTTTAATTAAACAAAGTCCTCGTTGGCAACAGCAATTATTCAAATAACTTGTTCATCGCGCAAGGCGAACAAATTCCTAGCTGCTAAACAAGTCTTTATCAATTTGATCGTTCACCGTTGCTTTGTTTGATTTCCATTGCATGCGGACATTCGTGGAAATTTCAAATTGAATTCCATAAAAATTTCTCGCTGTGTTGGAAATCTTTTCCAGTTTGAAATTTCAACAATTTTTATGAATTTCTGACTGAATTTTTCGGATAAATTTTTCGCTAGTTTATCGATTTCAAGCTTGTTTCGGGTGATTTTTAATTCTCAGTTGTGGCTGCGAGCTTCTAAAACTTGCATAACCAAATATTTCCGACGTTGATTTTAATACAAGAAACTTTCACGGAAAAATTTTCTATCTGTCACTTTGCAAGCATTCGTCGGTTCACTGCCTTTATTTGTTGCATTTTCTTAGAAATTCTTAGAAATTAAATATTATCGAAATTAATATTTCCAAAATTTACAGCGATTCTATCTGCAAGTTTCTAATTTGCGAAACCCAGTACCCAAGTACAGATGCGAAGTTTCGCTAATTTCGACTGTCTTCTCGGCAGAGTATCTTTGTTCTTGCAATCCCCGAAGCTTTCGTCGTTAAAATCTATTCGACATCTTAAATTCCGACGTACTTAATCGCATAAACTAACAGATAATCTGTTACTTTTCGAGGAAGCGCATTATGCGCGAAATAATGAAGTGCGATTATAGTTTGAGACGAATAAAAAATTACAACAGACGATGGGGCAAATGAAATTGCATAATACCAGAGAGAAACTAATAATAAATCTAATTGAAAAATGGCATAAAGTAGCAATTTCGTTACGATGCAGGTGATTGGATAATTCGCGGTATTCGTTGTATAAGATTAAAAAACTAGTAGATAAAATTATTTTCTCGTACGATTTAATCAGGCAGAAAAAATCGCAGCATACGAACAATCATCCTAAATATCGATTCTGTGTCTTAAAATCAATTTTCAGTAGACACGACAGTCGTAATCAATACATTCACAACGTATTCACATTTCACACACGAAACATGCCGCGTCTGCTCTTTTCTTCTTTTATCTTCGCTGTAATCGGCATCGCAGAAAAGGCAGGCACCATCCTTTTCGGCAGGTTTTCCCCCGATATTCGGAGTTAGCAACAAGCCATTAAAACCTAAAATTCCAAGTCGCATTTTCTATTTGCCGAACGTTTGCATAATCGACACGAAACGATACCATTAATATACGAACGCATAGCTGAAGAGATTTGCTCTAAAGTTTCGATAAACTTTGTCCATTTTATCGAGCGCCTAAAATGCCAATTAAGTTATCCACGTGGTTTTCGTTGCAAACTTTATAACGTGCAACGTGGGAAAACTTTAACTTCTGAAAAATAACTGATGCGTCGTTCGTATCGTAAACTTGGCATAATCTCATATGCCAAACAATTATTATTACACGCAAAATGAACAATCTAACGGTTCTTTCCCAGGAAGCTCTTTTTCATCTTGTCAAATGAGCTTCAAACGGACACGTATAATACATTACCAAAAATAGCTTGCTTCTCGAAAAGCTGAGAGTTCTCGTTGCGCATTCTCGTCACGTACAGACGAATATCCACGTGACTCTGCGTATTCCTCCTCCTTGCTGGCTGTGTCTATACTTTGCCATAAAACATTCGCTGAATCCTGCGTCGCTCGTCAACCGCGCCTGTACTTGGAACATGATTCGGCCAGCCTCTTGTGTCTCTGCGTAGGCAAAATTAGAAAGGCAGGGTCGCCACGGATCGGTAAATTATTTATTTTGCCAAGTAATTTAACTTTTTTAATTGATCGTCGCTGCTTTGTCTCGCCGACACAGTTTCGACATCTGATTTGCCAAAGACAGAGTGGCGGAGTGGGGGATGAAGGATCGGTTGACTAGAAAGTCGGAGGGCAAAGGGTGGAAGATCGAGTCGATTTCGGCATGAAATATTCTGCTTCCCGAGCCACGACGAAACGCCACTTTGCGGTTCTAACTTTCCAGACGAGTTTCTAAGGGTCGAGGGTAAAAGAAGTACGCAAGCACAGGGTTGGCGTTCGCTACTGGAGTAGATGCGCGAGCGGACAAAAAGATGAGGCAGAGAATGGTCACCCGATCTAGACGAGATTCCTCATTTTCAATGCTTCCGAAGGATATGAAACGAAGCATTAAGTACTAACGTGTATCTTACACGAAACATAATTTCGACATCGGTCGATAATTTTGTTCAAACATTTAAGAAATAGGACACATTTTTTTGAAGGAAGAATTTATTTTAAGACTAATGGAAATATCCGCTGATGAATTATTTAATGTCGTTCAATGTTGCGCCTGTAAAACTCGATCGGAATTTAATTTCTTCCACGTTTCCGTGTACTTATATCACATATGAATATCTAGCCTGCGAATTATATTATAAAATGTCCGTGTGTCACGCGCGATGAGATCATCCCTGAGAGATCGTTCATTTTAACCATCAAAAAATACTGTTTCTTTGATAGAATCCTGCGTTGTAAATGTTGAAGTGGTCACTTCTATGAAAACTCTACATCTGATCTTTGTAGTTTCCTCAAACAGTGAAATCATCGACAGCGTATAGACAAAAGATTGGGACAAAGGCAAACCATAGACAGTTCACAGGCGACGATGGCTTTGGGGTTTTGCGTTATAGGGTAACACTGCTAGTGTAACGCCAATCCACATCAGAGACCAAGCCACACACCGCGGGCAAAATGGCAGCCAGATGTCTGCACATCCTTGGCGTGTATCCTCAATAGTCTTAAGGACCCACGATGGAGTTTGGCATTTTCATAATTAAAGTCCTTCAGACCAAACAAGTATCTTTTGTTTCAGGCTTCCTTTTACATTTATTGTTTCCTACGGGTTAACACGGGAAAGTTGGTTCTCCTCATGTTCGGTACCTTCCGTTAGCAACTTTCTCTCGAGAGCGGCTAAAACCCTTCCTGGTCTACCAACCTTCTTATTATCCAATCGGAAGCAGTGTCCACTGCCCTCACTTTCCTAACCAAAATTGTCATCAACAAATCCGATGGTTCCGTGTCCTTAGACAGACCCACCCCTAGCTTTCCTCAGACGTGATATTGCCACGTGCGCCGAAAGCGCGCCGCGCGGGCCATTCGAAAGTGGCAGTGACTGGTGGAGTGACAAGTGCGGAACAAGTGGCCATTTTTGTGTCCAATGGGGAAAAAGGATGCAACCGCCGGGAAAGATAAGGAGGTAGAGGAAACCGTGAGAGGAGGGAGTGAAGCGGAGTTGGCTGCTGAGCCGACACACGTCAGCCCCAGAAGCATGAAGAAAGCGAGCCCGCCTAAAGAGGGGTTCTCCTACTCCACACTGAACGCGGAGAACCTACGGACAGAAGAAACGACGGAGGAAGAGGAAACCCCGCCAACGAAGTGCCCCGCGCGAAGAAAAGGAAGGCCGGCGGATCCCCCGAGCTCCCCACGGACCTAGCCGAAGAGATGCCAATATCTACTACGGCAGACATAGGAGCGCAACTGATCCGTCGAGGCTCCGAGGTGACCAAGGTTGCCGAGACATCTCGCAACCTCAAGGGCACACAGGGGAAAACGCTGAAAGAAGCGGCAAGGACCATTGCTGCTGGCATAACAGAGATGGTGAGAAGAATAGACTCCGCCTCTGGCGCCCTCGCTATAATGCAAGGACGCATAGCGGCACTAGAGGCGGAGAACGAGGCGCTCCAAAAATAGCTGGCCTTGGGTCCCACCGCAGAGAAGAGCAGTGAGACAGCGCGTCTCGCCATAGTGCAAGATGGAGGAGATAGGACCCTCGTTGCGCCGGTTGGAAGAACACCTTCAAGACATAGAAAGAAGGATAGATAGAGCCTGGAGTTTCAAACGCTCCAGCGACCAAAGGAGGTCAAGCGGCTGCCACGGAATGGAAGACCGTTGAAAGGAAAAATAGAAAGAAGAAGGAGGCAGAGAAGAAACAACCGGCGAAGCTAACTCCCGGGATAGGGGCGAAGAGCCTAAGGAGAAAGCCCCAGAGGGACGATCGGAGAACGCGCGAAAAGGGGGAGGCAAGCTGCCTCCCCCCCACATACATCACGAACATCGGTGGTAACGATCACGCTGAGGAACAAATCGGGCCAATCCTACGCAAAGATGTTGGCCGCGGCCAGGGATAGCGTCTCCCTGGACAGAGTCGGCATCAACGAAGTGAGGATGCGAAAGACCATTACCGGAGGCGTCATTCTGGAGGTCCCGGAGGACCAGGAGAGGGAGAAGGCCGCTGATTTCGCAGCACGGCTGACCCGGGCCTTGGATTCGAACAAGGACTGCGTGGTGACACCCTTCCGAGCCGCGGAAGCAAGGGTGACTAAGATAGACATGTCGGCCACTAAGGAGAAAATCAAGAACAGCCTGGCGAAGGAGAGCGGTTGCAAGCCGGAGGACGTCCGGTTGGGAGAAATCCGCCCCGCCCGAAACGGCCTTGGATCTGTGTGGATACGAGGCCCGGCCGGTGCAGTGAGGATACTGGCCCAGGCTAGCAAAGTCGCCATAGGTTGGTCGACAGCGAAGGTCGATTTGACCATTGTCTGATCCGAGCCTACCTCGACAACAGGTGGATATGCTACGCCAGCAAGAAAGGGGAGGAAAGGTGACCCGTCGAGCGCGGCGTCCCGCAGAGCTCGGTGTTGGGTCCGATCCTGTGGAACGTTGCGTACGACGAGGTACTGCGATGCTCGCTGCCCCCAGGCGCGACCATGGTGTGCTATGCGGACGACACTCTGATCCTGGTCGGGGTCGTGGTTGGCATGAGACGCTGTGCATCGGCGAAATCGCAACGGCCTGCGCGACCCCTGCTGTGCTCGGAGGGGGCTCCTGCGAAGTCGGAAGCCATCTGGTTTTACGACAAGAAGAGGCGAGGAACTCCACCACCCGGCCTATGCATAAACATGGCAGGCGAAACCGTTGGGTGGAATCGCAGATGAAATATCTGGGTCTCGTCATTGACAACCAGTGGACGTTCGAGCCGCACTTGGACTCCCTGATCCCGAAGGTGTCGGTGGCTGCCAATGTCTTGTGCGGCCTGGTACCGAACATCGGCGCTCAAAAGGAGATACGCCCACTGGAGAGTATGGGATCCGAGAGAAGATCTGACCGAGCCGGCGGCCCCAAACGACCTAGGAACCGCCGAGGAGGACGCGTGGGTCCAGTGGCGATCCCAGCTGATCAACGAGGGAAGCGAACATCGAGGCGCGGAGGCGGTCCTCCCAAACTGGGAGACATAGAGAAGCCGCCGCGACCTCCCGCTCACATTCAGGATGACCCACGTGCTTACTGGGCACGGCGTGTTAGGCGAGTTCCTGAGGAAAATCGGACGGGAGACGTAGACATTTGTCACCACTGCGGAGAGGGCAGGGACATTGCGCAGCACACGCTTGAGCTCCGGCGTGGGAGCTGCCCCGCTACAATCTGCGGCACGCCATAGGAGAAAGATTGACCTCCTCAGCGATTGTAGAAGCGATGTTGAGAGGGTCACAGGAATACGAGGCCGTCCGCCTCTTCTGCGAGCGAGTTATGCTCGCGAAGGAGCGAACAGAAAGGGAGAGAAAGAAAAACCTTCACACTTGTAGGATAAGACGATGGAGAAGGATGGCATAAGAGGTTCCTGGAGCACTCCTGTCATACGCGTAGGATGGTCATCGTGGAGTTTTAGTCGGTAGGAGTCCGATACTATTCTGCTGTTACTGCTGCTGTAAAAAAAGAAAGCTTTCCTCAAACACAGTATCGACAGTAAAACTTCACTTATTCTGTATCCTTAGAATAGTCAACATATCCTTACCGATTTCTACCCTTAGACCAGTCGCGTACTTAACGTATCAGTGTAACTAGGTTTTACATAAAGTTGTTGAAGTGAATTGTGATTTATGTGTGTTAATTCAGTGTGTATTCCATTGTGACTGCTGAATTCATAATAAAGTTTAATAAAAGCAAAATTGATTGTTGTGTTACGACTCACCTATTTTATTTTATCATCCAAAACTCAACATTACGTGACACTAGCGTACGGATCGGGACCAGCTCAAACTAGTTCCTACTAGTACCTACACTAATGTACTAAAATATATTTCCCACTTTACAATTTATCCACGCGTTTCCCTGTTTATATATCAAATAGCCTCAACAGTACAATATACAAGGTGGTTGGTAACTGGTGCTACAAGCGGAAAGGGGGTGATTCTACGCGAAAAAAAGAAGTCGAAAAAATAGAATAAAAAGTTTTCGTTTGAGGCTTTGTTTTCGAGAAAATCGACTTTGAATTTTCGCTCGGTACGCGTGCACTTTATCACGTCTCGTTATAACGAATCTCACTGTAGATTTTTAAAAAGATTAAAAAAAAATTTTTTTTTAAATTTTTATTCTATATTTTCGCCTTCTTTTTTCGCGTAGAAGCATCCCCTTTCCGTTTGTACCACCAGTTACCAACCACCCAGTATAATGTTACATAGTATTACGTTATATTCTATTACGTTATATAGTATTACGGTATATATTATTCCGTTATACAGTATTAACGTAAAACGTATTACGGTATATATTATTACCGTACAACGCATTACGCTATACAGTATTACGGTATAGAGTATTACGTTATATAGTTTTACGCTATAACGTGTTACGGTATACAGTGTTACGTAATATAGTTTTGCGGTATACACTATTACGTTATATAGTTTTGCGTTACAACGTATTACAGTATATAGTATTACGTTACATAGTATTTCCGAATAACCTATTACGGTATATAGTATTACGTAATATAGTATTACGGTTTATAATACTACGTTACATAGGTTACCGTCATAACATATTACGGTATATAGTATTATCGCATAACGTATTACTTTAAATACTATTACGTTATTAAGTTTTACGTCATATAGTATTAAGTTATGTAGTATTACCTGATATAGTTTTGCGTTATGTGGTATTACGTTATATAGTTTTACGTTACAACATATAGCGGTATATAGTGATACGGAATATAGTATTACGGTATGTAGGATTACGTTATATGGTTTCATGTTATAACGTATTACGGTATATAGTAATACGGAGTATAGTGTTACACTATATAATTTTACGCTATAACGGATTGCGGTATATAGTATTACGGAGTATAGTATTATGGTATATAGTATTATGTTATATAGTTATACGTTATAACGTATTACTTTATGTAGTATTACGCGATATACTTTTACATTATAACGTATAGCGGTATATAGAATTGTGTTATATAGTACTACGTTATAACGTACTACGGCATACACTATTACGGAGTATAGTATCACGTTATAACGTATTACGGTATATAGTTTTAAGTTATATAGCTTTACGTAGTACAGTATTACGGTACATAGTATTACGATATACAGTTTTACATTATTACGTATAACGGTATATAGTATTTCGATGTATGGTATGACGTTTTACGGCATTACATTATATCGTGTTACAGTATATAGTGTAACGGTATATCGTATTACGGTTTATAGTATTACGTTATATAGTATTACGTTATAAAGTGTTACGGTATACGGTACTTCGTTATATGGTTTTACCTTATAACGTATTACGGTATGTAGTATTATGTAATACAGTATAACCGCACAACGTATTACTTTATCTACTATTACGTAGTATAGTATTACGCTATACAGTATTACGCTGTAACGTATTACAGTATTTACGTATAACGTATAATGTATAATGTATACAGTATTTCGATGTATGGTGTTACGGTGTATAGCATTACGTTATACAGTTTTACGTTGTAACGTTTTACGGTATATAGTGTTACGTCAAACAGTATTACGTTATATCGTACTACGGTATATAGCATTACGTTATACAGTACAATGTTATATCGTGTTACGAAAATATAGTATTACTTTATATAGTGTTACGTTATATAGTATTACGTTATGTAGTATTACGTTGTACAGTACTACGTTATATAGTTTTATGTAATATAGTATTACCGCACAACGTATCAACATATCTACTATTACGTAATATAGTATTACGATATACAGTATTGCGCTGTAACGTATTGCGGTATATAATACTACTTTATATACTATTTCCGTATAAGGTATCACGGTACATAGTATTACCGTATAACGTATTACGGTATATAGTGTAACGTTATATTGTTTCACGTTATATCGTATTACGGTATATAGTATTACTGTTTATCGTATTACGGTTTATGGTATTACGTTATATAGTTTTATGCTCCAACGTAGTACGGTATGTAGTATTTCATTCTATGGTTTGCGGTATACAGTAATACCTTATGATATACAGCACTACGTTATATCCCATTACGGTATATAGTATTACGTTATATAGTTTTACGTTATAACGTATTACGGTATACAGTATTTCGTTGTATGGTATTCCGTTATATGGCATCGCGTTATATAGTATTTCCGTACAACCTATGGCGGTATATAATATTACCGTATACGTATTACAGTATACACTATTGCCATATTACGTATAACGTTTTACAGTATTACGTTATAACGTATTAAGGTATATAGTATTACGTTATATAGTATTACCTTGTACAGTTTTACGTTATAACGTATAACTGCAGATAGTATTACGTAATATAGTGTTGCGTTTATATTATTGCGCTATAATGTTTTACCTTAAAACGAATTACGGTACATAGTATTACGATATGCAGTATTATGTTATATCGTAACGGTATATAGTATTACGTTATATAATATTTCCGTGTAACGTATTGCGGTATGTAGTATTATCGCACAACGTATTACCTTATCTACTATTACGTAATATAGTATTACGCTATATAGTATTATGCTATAACGTATTTCGGTATATAGTATTCCGTTGTATGGTATTAGAGTATATAGTATTACGAAATACAGTATGTCATTATAACGTAGTACGTTATATGCTATTGCGTTATGATGTTTTACGGTATTTCGTTATAACGTAATACGGTATATAGTATAACGTTATAGGGTATTACCGTAAACGTATTACGGAATATAATATTACGTTATATAGTGTTATGGTATATATTATTGCGATATATAGTGTTACTGTATATTGTATTACGTTATATATTATTACCGTATATAGTATTACGATATACAGTATTATGTTGTAACGTAGCACGTTATATGCTATTGCGTTATAATGTATTACGTTGTATAGTATTACGTTATATAGAATAACGTTATAACGTATGATATTATATATTATTATGTTTTGCATTATTACTTTATAATGTATTACGTTATATAGTATTATGGTTTGCATTATTACTTTATAATGTATTACGCCATACATTGTTACGTTTTAATGTATTACGATATAGTGAATTACGTTATGTAGTATCACGTTACATAGTTTTACGTTATATAGTATTATGTTATATAGGATTACGTTATAACCTATTACGTTATAATGTATTATGTTATGTAGTGTTACGTTATATTGTATTGCGTAATGTATTGTAACGTTATATGGTATTACGTTATATAGTATTACGTTATATTATATCACTACAGGTTATATTTTATTACGTTATAATTTATTACCTTATATACTATTACGTTCTATTATATTTCGTATTGTATCACTATATATTATACTAATTACCACTTGCTTCCATTCAAATGTGTTTCGCGTTAAACGCGGATAAAGAAATTACGTTTGATGAATCAGTCGTGGTTCAGGCAATGCGAGATCTATCGAGCCGAGTATCGACTCTAATTTCTCTGGTTTTTCATTCAGAAAGTGTCGACTGGCATTAACTACCTGATAGTTTCATTATCTACTTTGGAATATCTCTATTGGATGCTGTACGAGAACTGTATTGGATGCTGTATCAGCTGTTAGTGCATATGTTTTGCCGGGGATCTATTGTACTCGAGTTTCACCTACGAAACGTTGTTTGAAGATGATGTTATCAACGTAATTTACTGCGAATCAAGCTATTGCAGAATACTATAAGCTGTAGATAGCGGATTAATTGCTTTATTACTATTCAGGATATAAATTCGTTACTTCTTCAACTACGAAGCTTTATTGATCCTCTTAACGTAATGTACGTTTGGTTCGTCAGTGGAAACGAATAATCCTTCTCGATCATTTCAACAGCATTTTATTTGGATCAATCAAAGCTCATGTTTGCTACCGTCAACATTCACATCGATAATCGGATATGTTCTACGTGAGATTTCTATCAGATGTAGCAAAGTGCAAAGGGCTTAGATTTATCTTTTATTGCCACACAAATCCTGTGACATGCGTTGTCTCACGAGGCGTATAATAGAAGGAAATAACAACATCATCGCAAGAGCAAATATTTAACCGTTACGATAGAAACACTGAGATATCTAAAGATTATGCAAGGGAGGAAAATATTCTGCTATATTCTTCTTCTTCGCTGAAAGTACACGACGAAGAAATCTGACAACTGTAACTACTAGTTTTACAATGTTTCGGGCAGACGACGAAAATAGAAAATGAAAATCCCACTGTTCGATGTCGTGCGTTGAAAAATTGATTTCAGATTGCAATTTTTCATAGACACCAGTCACATCTAGAGGAACGGGTCATTATTTATTGATGGTGCTGAGGGATATATGAATCCGCATTAGTAGTCTGCCAACAGCATATCGCTGATCCTACGATTCAGGACGACTCATACGGTTTACCGCAATGCTTCAAAATTCTCTCGATAGTAGCCTTGTAATCGATGAGGCGTAGTTCTCTACTCGAACTTGTGGTTTTGGAATACACCAATTTCTATGGAATATTGACGTGACCATGCGAATGAACTTCTCCATTCATTGAGGTAGATTGCTAGTTAAAAATATATTCGATGATCGGGTGTTGTTATCATTGGATGTAAGTTGGAGTCTCTTATAGAATAACTATCTCTATGATGACAGCATTTCGTGATGCGAAGGAAGATATAATCGAAATTTTGCAGGACTGACAGGAAAAATGTTTACTCCTCCCTTTTAGAATACCGTGCGAATCCTATAAATCTTTGTCCTCCTTTTTTCATTAAATATAAAGACATAGAAATTTGAACAAGTAGACGCCGCTATCTGTTCTACTTTTGAAATCACAAAAGCATAGGAACTTGTGGAATCTGTAGACTTCGCGTAAAATTCTTAAATCGATCAAAATTTTAATTTAAGCCACACGAATTCAGGCATCGAGACCCCGCGATGAAGTTGCCCCTTCCCAAACATACTAAACGTATTGCTTCTAAGGATCCGGGGAATCTGTTGCACTATAAATGCGACATTAATATTCAGTGGCTCTGATGCTTATTCAATCGTATATTATATTTCCTCGTCGCAACTGTACAAGGCTAATCTCAGCAACTGCAATAACTCGGCTCGACTGTCTCGTCTGCGGTTGAGCCACTTTTGTTCGTGTAGCGAACAATAGACGAAAGCTCGAAGACTGAATGTTAACCAACACTAATGACGTCTTCCATTCTTCTCTTTCCTTTTTTTTTCATACGCGAGTTAGCTTGATTAAAGTGATCATCGAAAGCCTAGCTTAATGTTATCAGAGAACAGCTACATCTCATGGCCCTCCTTTTCAGAACATTTGTTTCCTTAGAAAATGATTTGACTCTGACGATCAGACGTTTGCCAATCATTAGTCCCTTTCCCGAACGTCGTATCGTTAAGTTGCTCTATCTATTGGATTTCCGCATGGATATTACATTGGGCTAATGATGCATCGCTCCGGGATACCCAGAGCAATGGAACATGTGTCGTTCTTGTTTGATCGTCTATCATTTCAGCGAATGCAAACCAATGATGCGCTGGGAATCTCCCGGATTATGTACAAACAAATTGCCTCTATAGGTTGCGCTAACTACCGTCGAATCACGCGTAAAGTGAAGTTTTCTTGTAAATTGAACGCTCCATGTATTTCAGCTTCATAATCCTTGAACAACGTGCTTTTTCCAATTTCGATCAGGGAAGGAGAAGCAATATTGAAACTCGAAGTAATCAGGGCACAAGTTTGATTAAAAAAGTACGAGTATAGAAGGATAAGGCATACGCGAATGTGTAATTTTTAAAGTGTAACCTGAAACGAAGTTTCATTAATATGGAATAGAATTTAATACGGTCCTTGTTAACTTGCAATTTATAAAATTTCGCTAATATTGTTAATTCGATTACAAGTTCAATTAAGCGAAAAGACGAGTTCGTTTAAGTTTAACTGATTAATTATTACTTAAATTAAGAGGACGGAAGAGGTGAAAATGTTTAAAAATCATAAGCGACAAATTGTTATTAATTAAAATTTGTCTTCCGCTGAAGATTAACTAAAGGATGAAAATAAATGTCTGAAATAAAGTATGACAGTCAGTAATGAAACATTAGTTCAAGGATCCGCACGTCGTTAATCATTGACTTGTACTACTTCATTTACCAGGAATTCCCTACGAATCATTTTTTTATTACGGAGATTAGAATTTCATCGTATATTCTTCGTTCGGCAGTGGCCCTTGGAAAGTGGTAAAAAGGTATTCCTCGCGAAATATTAAGCTAGAATTGCGACATTATTCCAGAAACCACGGAGAAATGGAACTGTCATTCGTGTTTAAGAGTCCATCGCGTTGGCTGCAATCGTGGAACGTTGGCATGTAATAAACGTACCTCTCGAGTTTTATTCCACCACCTCTTTTGTCAAACCAAACTTGCAACTCAAATTCTGGAATTTACAACGTTTCCTTTGTTAAGAAGATCAAATTATAGCCTCTCAACATGGTACTTTCACACTTAGGTACTTACACTTTCGAGTTAAAATGAAATTATATTTCGTCGTGAAGTCTGCAGTACCGAGAAACTATTTTCATTAAAATCATTAAAAGATAGACCATCTTAAAATGGATATAAAACAGACAAAATGAGATAGAAACTTTTTATTTTAAAGTCATAACAAATAATACTGACAAAATTATAGTTATAAATTAAAAACGAGGCAAAAGAATGAGCTAAAACATATATAAAATCTTGATTCTCGTGAATAACAGGATCTAAAAATTACAGGATAAAGGAAGATCATCGCCTAGAATAGGTGAACAAGAGAAATGATTACAAAATCCAATTTCTTCTTTGTATTACATGAGCGCCTTTATTGATATATGTACTTTACAATTTGTATCAGGACAACTCTCCACGAAATCTCGAGTGTTCTTAAACCTAGAACTCTTAAAATCTACGACGATCCACTGGAAAAGAAAGGAAAATCTCATATCGTCGTTTAAGTTACTTTCAAAATGTGTATTTCTTTGCGCGATTGGCTCGCGGATGGGCAGGGGCTTATCTACCACGATTCGCGAATTTTCAGCAAAGCTTCCTCTCGAAATTACGTAACTTAAAAGTTTTATAATAATTTAAACATCGACATCTTTCTATCAGTTAAGCTCTTTCGTTCCTTTCTTTTTAAATTCTTCTTTACAGAACAAACGATAAGCTGTTTCTTTGTCCTCTAAATCTAGATTAGTAACTATCGTCGAACCTATCCATCACTTAATATTACTATTTATACTCGTACTCTCGTTATTACCTTACAAGCGTTGCTATGTACAAAGTTTGTTCACAGTGTAAGCGTAAACTTCGCACGCTGTTTACGTCTATATAAAACGTTTATTACCATCAGCACACGAGAAAAAAACATGCTTAATTACGAATCTATGGAACATTCGATACGATAGGATTGCTCCAAAAATCGAGCAACGTCACGCGATCGACACAGTCATCGAGTTTGTTAATTAGGAAGATTGAAGATACATCGCTGTTGTAATTGTTTCGCAAAACGGACGTCACGCTTAAACGACACGAATGCACGTTCCAGTTCACATGATAACTATCCTGTATAATATCGAATATCGAATACCGGCGATATCCTTTAATTTCGATGTAAAATCGGCGCAATTAGTGCTTGTTACAGAACGACGAATCCGGCGTCGAAATATTTGTGACCTGAAACAGTAATAATGGATGGAAACAGTAAACAACAAGAAGCAAGGAAATTAACAAAATTGCTACAACTGCGAGTATTGTTGAATGTAATAGCAGAGTAATTGCTTCTCAAAATAAAAATATGTCCTGCCACTTGTAAATTAACTGCGTGAAAGTTAACTTTGCAAATCTTCCGCCATATGCACTGCTAAAAATTGTTACTCCGCACTCTTCGTTAATTTTTGTATAGGCGATTGCCTTTTACTTCGTTTCACGACGCAGTCCATTCCATTTGATATAAAAATCATAAAAATATCATAAAGCAATTTAATCTGCATAATGTATCCATTAGCGTGGAATAAGGATCGAAGGAGAGCCGCGAGGACTACGAATATCCAGTACCTTCGGTTTCGATGAGAAAAGGGAAACGATTGTGAAATTTTTAAGCGACCATCTTCGCAGACGTGTTCAGTAAAGTAGTTCGTAAGCGACGACGAAAGTGGGCAGACTCGATGAAGGGTACACAGATCGATGACGGGAAAGTGCAAGAAAGACAAGCCAAGAGAGAGAAGAGCTAAAGATACGAAAAAAAAAAGAAAAAAGGAAAGTGGAGGCAAGCGTACGATACGACAGAGATGAGGAGGCAAAAAGAGAATGGCAGCCCTCTTTTACTTGACGAGTGAAGTTTCCACCGGTTTCACAGCTCGGCCTACTTTGGTAAGCCTCCTAACCCAGAATTATAACGTGGAAACATTGCGAGAATTTCGGTCGGATGGTACGAGAACGTCACGTTATTCGCAGCCAAGCTCTAAACATTTCTTTAATTAATATTGGATGGCGATGGATTTCTGAGTGACGTAGGACCATCAACTAAGACACTTTGATAACGTATTTCATATCAATTTCGAAGAAATACGTGTCCATAAAGACGGATAGGGGAAGAATCGTTTCTGAGGTATCCAGCGGTTCTTAATCCCAACAAGGGGAGTATCTTTACGATCCTCGTGACAATATGTCATGTTGTCTAGGTTAATTGCTCATGATAAATGTATAAAGTTTTCTATGGATGACTTTCTTACGCATGTTTGAAAGGAATTAATCGGTAAAGTAGTTTAGGAATGGAAAGATTTTTAAATTGTCGGTTATGAAGAAAATGGAAAATATTTTTATTCCACATTTCTCGTCGAGTAATCTGTTTTAATTATTCTTAGTTGGTCGTCATTTAGAGCTCTCTAATCGTAGTATTTAAAGTTACAGAAGGGATTGGTTAATAGAGATTTTATTTGTCGCGAAACTTTTAATCAAGGACTCCAGGAAAGTAACTTAAATACAGAAACAATGTTACCCGGAAATTGGAAAGGCAAGTTGAGCGTCTTAATCTATTTTTAGGTGTCGTCGATGACTCATTGTATGGGCAACCTAAGTACAAGTACTTTCCATTAAGCGTCACCCTATTTTTCCCCATTCGACGTTAATTCCATGTGAATTCGTGTACTCTTCTTACGATCACGACCACCTCGGTGCGTTCCCTTCCCACCGACTCTATTTGCTCCAAACAAAGACGCTTTCACAGATGAAGTCTCATGATGCTCAGGAAGGAACTATAAGTAATTCGAGACTATTCCACTCTGGAGAGCGAGGCTACCTTTTATCACTTGCTCGTTACGTTTTTGCTAAAGACAGATTTATTTGCGTAGAGGAAGAAATATCAAAACAAAAATTCATTAAGCCTTGTTCTCAAAATATTTTCATATAAATTGTTTCAAAAAATTGGAATATTTAGAAACAAAGCTTTTTTCTATATGATATATTACTTGATATTAATGATTTTAATAAAAATTTAATTTAATATTAATTATTTCTATCATGAAATTGTAGGAAATTATTCTAGTAAAAATTAGTTTAATATTAATTATTTCTATTATGAAATTGTAGGAAATTGTAGAATCGCTTAACACCTTTTGCTTCGTAATTCGCATTCGCAAGCTGAATTCGAGTGATATACGATGCCCATGGAGCTTGACAGCGACATAGGTTGGTAAAACTGATAATACGTAGCTATAAGATAAATTAGTATCTACATAAAGCCAAAGATGTACAGTAGCAGACTGCATTGATACTAGGAAATGACGTTCGCGTGATACCACAAGTATGTGAATTATAGGCCATTCATTCATCTACGGAAATATGATTTATCATTGATAAGTACATGCCCACCTCATTAGTATATACACGTCCCATTGCTTCTATAATGTAATCGAATTTCGACATGCAGTCTTGCAAAATCTGGCGTGGAAATAATTTTTCGTTAGGTAAAAACTCGTACAGACCAGTGAACTGTAAAAAACCAATATCGTATTTCCCGTAATATTACTATAACACCACATATACGGATCGAAAAAATATCACAAATGTTCGTTTTCAAGAACTGGAAATATTTTTCATCGATCATTATAGACCACTTGTATTATATTTGTTATATTTTAGCTCGTTCTTATAAAATCAAACGCGGTTGAATTATTTATACATCTTGTGAATGTTTTGATTCCCAACGATCAAATTACTTCTACACGTTACGAATTTTCAGACTGCCAACCGGAAAACTCTCGAAACAGTTCCCCGTAGTAATATTACACCAACTGATTGCGCAACCGTATACAGAAACATTTTCTTATCAGTGCAAGGAGAATGGTCCCATCCAGAGATATTGAGATTGTCTCGATAGCGAAATAACCATTACCAATCGGCATAGTATTTCGGAGAAATTTTAAAACAAGAGGCAAAAATCTACGTAATCCTATTATTATATTATAGTATTATTCGCTAATCTTGTTCCGATAGCCAAGAGTGCGCCGTTATAAATCTATAAAATTCTCTTTGAAAAATTGCAAATTGTTCATTTTGGCTGCTCTGAGTTGAGGAGAGAGTTTGCCTGGATCTTGTTAGCGAATTATACGCTTTATAGAGCATGTACGCGCATACTCCGTAATATTCTCCGATAATTTAAACGCATACATAGCATAAGCACGGGAAAAAACGTGCATGAAATATAACATTCTTCTGGCTTCCTTCTGCTTATAGCTTCCTATAAGTTTTATAAAATGAAAACGACGTCATTAAGGGAAACATTTATAATCCTTATCTCTTTCTTTCTTTCTCTCTTTCCCTCTCTCTCTCTCTCTCTCTCTCTCTCTGAATGTTCAGCCAAGTTCCTAGGTTTAATTTATTCCTGTTACGTCACAGGAGAACGAGCATGTAGCTAAACTTATTGATATTGTATGTTAATAGCTAAGAATAGACGAAGTTTTTTTCACAAATAATACGTTCGGGGAAGATTAATGGGAGAGGACTGCAAATTTTTGTAAGCTTCCAGAATTTATTAAGAATAATACTATTAGAGACAGAATATATTTCAGCTTTTTCGTGAAACAAGAACATAACTTCCGATAAAAAATAAAATAATACTCACACAGATGTTACGACTATCAACGGATATGTTCTACAAATGCGCAACAAAATTTATGAAACATTTACGTCGTGATTATACTCAAGCAATTTCACGATGAACAGGCTTCTCATTTTTCCTTTTCTTCTTCAATTTCATCAACTGTAAGTTTTATTACATCGAGAAATTTCACTCTAAAAAATGGAACTAGGTAAGAATGGATCTTACGCTGTTCACGAGATTAATGACCAAGGGCTAAAATATGATCACGTTTAATCTCTTCTATGTACCTTTCTGTCCTTCGCTTTGTTCTCTGATCTTATTAATGAAAACATCCAATGGATCGAAATTGATTTCAAACCATTTTCCTACGCTGAGTCGTAATATCTGCAATTTAGAAGACAAACGCTCTCCTCGGTTTTCTCCAACATGTCGACAATGCTGCGTGAAATTGGAACAAACTTTCATCATATAAGAGTTATGTGGTGTCTTCAACCGACATTGCGAGGTAAAATCTTGGAAAATGTTGCATATCAGATATCAGAAGATCTTCGGCATTGTTAAACGCAGTACTTCGAAACATTTAGAACGAACTTTGAAACAAATGTTTATAGAAACGCTCCTTTCCTTCTTCAAAAATGAATTCTTTTCCGACACAAAACAGAAGACGACGAAAGTTAGAAATCGACGAAGAACATACAACCAATTCGCAGCCCAAGAATGCAATGGAACATCCGTAAGTTGGTTTATTATTGCAGTTCCAATCAGCAAATGCTTCGTGGTCGTAATAGAAATAAACCATAAAAAGTAGGACGTTTGTTTTAGAAAACGATTTCGTATTGCTGCGTAATATGTTCACTACGTTTTGCACAACGCGGAGATTACACCGTAATTTTCTTTTACGACTTCCATGTTAACGGTGTTTTATAGATGCCATGGAAAAAAATTAAACAACGCGAAAGATTGCTGACACCTGCTGGTTCAGTGTGCAAATCCGCGAGGATGAGGAACGTTGTTGTTAAAGCTTCGCCAAGAATTTGGGAATTTAGGGCGCCCGTAATATGTTTTTTCCCTTCTCTTCATTAATGCGTTTTACTCGACGCTCCGGACAATGTGCTTCCGAAATGTACGGAAATCAACAACAAAGACTACGAAAAACGGGAGAAAGCGCTGACTCACTCGACAAGAAGGAAGTAGAGTATGGGAAATTTATGGAATTAGCGATCTTTTCTCTAGCGCTGCCATTTTTTGTTTGAAAGCTTTCAGTGAAAAAGCGTGTTGGAAGTTTGTAGAGTTACAATATTTACGATGATATTCCTAGTTCTAATTTCTACGACGCGCATCATATTACGAAATAGTCGCCAAGCTGATAATAAACTGAATACCAGTGACTGAACGGCAACTTTGATATAAGTTAAGAGATGTACAGGTGAAATTCCTGTAATTACAAAACTCAGAGAGTAAGTCATAAAGCGTTAATTTAATTGCTAGACCGCCTGTTCGTTAGGAAACTTTGGTAAGATGGAATAAAATCGAGATGCGAGATATATAAAGCTAACTGAAAATGAGAACGAAACACGTTGCTTCCTAGAACGTTTTTAACATTCTTTCACTATTAATTTTCTTTTTTAAAGTAACTGTTATAAATGTTGCGTTACTAATTATAAAAAGTAACATGAAATAAAATTCTAAATTTATGGTTTTTATGTCGAATATTAGTACAATAGAACTTCGCTTATATAGGACAAATAGTTTATATATCACCAACTACCTATTATTTTTCGTTCACATAATAGGAGCTCGTGTTCAGATGGATTGAACGAATGAATTGAAGCAGCAAAACTTCAGTTAATCGGGCATTAACTAAAATTTCGTTCGGATAAATGCAATTTGTATAAGTGGAGTTCTGCTATGCGACAAAATACGATGAAATTAAACGAGCAAACTCAATCGAGACTAATCGCGTTTGCCATTGATCGCTAGTTTGATGGATCGTGTTGACACAAAATTGATGAGCACCGCGAGAAAAGAGAAAATGATGCTGGTCAGTTGGTACATAGTTTCATAAACCGCAATCGATACTGTATACACGTTAACGATATCCTCTAACAATATTGTTCTTTGCACGGAAGCGTAGAAGTAAACTATATGCCATATGTTACTAGTTTACGTCAAACGTAAATAAATCAGTGCATAAAACAAATTATGAACGCGAAATGGGATTTCTTCCGAACGTACTGACATTTTGTGCTTAATAAAATTTTGATCGTAATACGAGTTTATCACGATTGCAATGAGATGCCGTGAAAACAGATCACAATTTTCGCAGCGCGACACGACGCATCGCATCGCATCGCGTTCAAATATCGATCCCATGTTGTATTTTATATCCTCTCATGCGGGTTTGATTAAAGCGCGTTGTCTATTTAGCTGTGTAATTTCGGCAAAGGCGTGAAGCTCATAAAATTCGAATGACCGAATCGTATAGCTTTATCGACAATTTGAAAGTGCTATAGCAATACACGAATCTTTTTCCGTCTCTCAACTATCGCGAGAATTTTATCCCTTACTATCGTCTGTGACATATAAACTACGATAGCATAATAATTCAAATCTCGGATTAGTATATACATACAGACTGCGGATATTTAGTTATAAATTCGTCTATTTCGCAATACAAATAAGTAGAATCTAAGTAGAAATTCATTTCTTTTGCTAAATATCGATTACTTTCCTTCGAATATTTCACTTTGTATATTTACATTTGATCGAGAATGACTGGGAAGTCAAGATATAATAGACTAATATAACAGTTTCTTCTGCTTCGTGAACAAAATTCATAAACGGAGTAGAAAAATAGGAGCGAACTCGTAGACAGGGATGTTCGCGCGAAATAAAAGATAGCTTGTACAAGTAAATGACTAAACACTCTGTAGGAGGTTCAGGCATTCGAGCAAATGACGTTTATATTTTTGTGCAAGGTAGGCAAACTATGCGATAACAACAATCCAAAGAACGGATACGGTGTAAGACAAGCGTCGAGTTGGAATGTTCTATTACGGTTAAAGTTATTTTAAGAATTTATAAGATCAACAAATGTAGATAGAAATACGAATGTAGAAGTTCCAGCGCCCAACGATGATTTATACGATTTATCTATCTTTAACAACACTGAAAATCACTGATATAACAGGAAAATAGTTACGATACAGAGATTTACAACATCTTTCTCGCTTGAAAACTAAAAGTGTAATAAATTCATTCACTTATGTACGTATCTCCAAGTATCTAAGTATTAATCTTTCGAAACGTCATATTAACTAAAATATGTAAATCAGATATTTATGTTCGTATGTCTTCTAAATTTCATTTTATTTAAAAACTGTACTTGTATAGGATGACCTAATATTTTATTCAGTTTAAGGCATATCGTTCATCAACCCGGTTTATAGACTAAACTAACCATTCGAATATAACCATTCAAAATAGACGCAAGGTTTTAACGTTTGTATTCGTTTCGAACGTAATATCAACCATAACTGTTGTTTGGAATTATCTAAATGTTGGTCCGACATTCCACGAGGTTCCGCAATTATTTATCTGAAAACGAAGCGGTTGAGAGGCATAGTAGCTAGCTATGGTCGTTTGTCGGGGAGGGGAGGGGGGCAGGATTATAGAACAGGCCAGTTATCTGTGGTAGTCGATGCACAGCGATGGATAGATCCATAACGCGGCGAGTTTATGTTTCGCAGCAACAGCCTTCAAACTTCATCGGAATAAAAATGCACGAACGAAGAACGAGGGGATGCATGGACGAAAAAACTAAGCCGGATTTCCACATTAATTTGTCGAAACTGTGATATGCTTGGTGAATCGTTCCACGCAAAGCTATCACAGACCGACGTTATTCAGTCATAAACGTAATAATAGCTGTCGATTGCAGAGAAAAATCGTGCTGGTGCTTACGGTTCCGAGCAGGACTATGATTTACGGCATGTGCTCTGCTGAATTCGTTGATTTCGATTTGGAATCACGATATAATGTTCCGATTACGTAGAGAGAAGATATAACAGACTAGAATAAACGATAAGCTTGAATTCGATTTTAACACAATCAACGGAGTTTCAAAATTTCGAAGAATAGTTGACTGTTAATTTCATGTTTTCTTCGGCTACGATACGCGATTATCAATTTTTCCGATACAACATTTTTGTATTAAATTCTCCTTTGTCCCTGTCAAAAGATAAACTTGAACAATGCACGGTAGATGGAAAGAATCTGCTTCTCCGGAAGGGAAGTAATAGTGTCTTTGATCGAGAGCGGCGAGATTTAATGGATTAAGAAATCCCTTCATTTCCTCATTTCATTTTCATCTTCCCTAAATCTCATTTGCGACAAAGGAAAAGACTCGCTTTAAAACTGAAGGGCTTAAACGTGCCGTGTATTAAAACTTTACAAGTTCGCGCTATCGCTGACGATCCTTAAATCCTCAAACGAGACGAAATAAATCAGCGGACGGAATAGCATTTCGACAAAATTTATGGGTAAACGCGTTTATATATCGCGGTACGATATCCAGCATATTCAGAGTGTTTTATTAGCGCGCGAGCCGTGATGTTATACGAAAAGTTGCACGACACGATAAAAATTTGTCTACTTTCGCACTTCTCAAGAGGAAATCAGCGAAAATAAGGCAAGGTATATATATTCCCCTATGGTGTCACGCAATGATATTTGCAGCCAAATCCATGCCGTCTTATCACTTTCTGAGACAAATTTCTCCCAAGCAGCTAAAAATACCGATAGTGCGCCCCGAGTGTCGCAATGCAACTTGACTCCAGCAGTGATTCCGCCTCTTTCGGGTTTCAAAGTGAAGCAGTATTTTATAGACTAATAGCGCTCGTAGATCTCGAGAATGTCAAGGAATTTAGAAAAGTCAACACGTTACCTTGCCAAACAAGTTTAAATTGAAAAAGTATTCTATCGTAGGACGCGTGTTTAAAGCCTCTTTCTGCACTATTTTACGAAAAATCTGTACGAGATTTTTCGCCTGTTTTTACACATACGTTCGTCCGTATTGCGGTAACGTACACAAATTATTTTGGAGAGAAATAATCAGAATTGATAGCAGTATAAATCCTCGAACGTACTCCTTTAGAAGAACAGACGTAGAATACAGAATACATTCTTAAAAAAAAATCTTCGAAAGACAATTTGCGGAGATCACTACGACGTCTCGATAACGCGGTACAATTACAAGATCCTTCGACATAATATTGCTTGAGCGGAGCTCTGAAATTTGTTTCACAGATAAGTAAATCGAGTTGGTGTCGTAATCGTGGAAATAACTCGAGAGAAATTAAAGTGGCCGAGGATCTGATGTCGTCTACTCCGAGCAGTCTATTTATTTCTCCTTTCGTTTGCTCCGTTTCTTTTTTTCTTTCTCTTCCATTTCTTTTCTTAACTCGATCTCTCTTTGTCGACTTCATCGACTGCATTTTGCTCGAACATGAAAGGGAAACAGTCGCTACCTGTTCGATGGAAATATTTAAACAGTCGATGAAACCAGCGAAATGCGAATAATTCGTGCGATTAAACGGAAGTTACCGTCGTCTCAGTACTCAGATTTCTAACCACGAAATGCGTTTCAAAGGCTGGTAATTATGAAAATATGATGAGTCGTTTAATAAATTGAAGATTTTACCGCTTTTCCACTAAACGTTTTATTTCACCGAATAATATATTTTCACGAATGTTATAGTTTACAGTGATATTAGCACTCTGAAAATCCTGTATATGGCTTATACTTTTTCTAACTTTATCCTAATTTAGGAAACTATATATATTCAAATATATATAGCCTCGTAAATTAGGATAATATAAACCGATTCTGCTTATTCCGGTGTGATCCTTGTGCAATTGAGTAGATGGCGAGCCAACTCTCGTAGATGTGATTTCGTTGATTCCTGAAATTCTGTACGACACTATCTAAAAATTTGCACGTTGTGTCTTTGGAAGGGGGACCTAGACCCAGTGCTGTGTGAGGGTGTGCGTCGAAGCAATGGAACGAACACTCCTGTGAAATGTTCGAATGGGTCTGAGTTATGTCGCAAGAACCGCTAGGCTAATCGTGAGCATGAGCGTTCCGAAACGCCAAGGTTTATGATAAGGTCACGGCTATTGAGCTATGGAAAGTTACTGTGGAGAAGTTAAAAATACATGCTACTACAAATCCGTTAAATTACTCGCCATCTAGTACCATCTGAGTACTGCCACTGAGTGGCGCTGAAAATGTATTTCTCAAAAACAGTGGTTGTTCTCGACCGTGACACAAACCTGGCCTAATACAACTCTCGACACATTGCGTTATAACATTCGATAGTTACCTTGCTACATAAATAAAAATTAATGAAGAATTTGTTGATAAAATAGTAAAAGTTTAGGTAACCCAACGCTTATTTTTGACGAAACGTAATTTAATTAGAAAATTGAGAACTTTATTTTATACGTATAGTTTCTAAATATTATAAGTTATATAAATAAATGAGTAGTGGGCTATATTTGTAGCAACTGACTTTCCCGTCTAAAAGATATATAATAGAGAATAATGAACTGAAAATGGTCAAAAGATAATTCGAACGAAAGGAACTGCGGACACAAAACAGATAAGAGACGAATGGGTGGATTCTCCCGCGTTCCTTTCGTGAAAAGTCCAAGATACCGGCGAACAGCACTTCTAAAATTAGTACCATTCTTCCCTCCACTCCTCACACCCGGTTTTATCCCCCTTCGCCAGGGCTTATTATCTGTTACTCGTGGATTCAAAAGTAGAATTGCAGAAAGTTGACCTGGTATTTCGCAACGTACCCTTCAACCATCTATGAGAACCGACACTTTCTAACTTTCCCATTCTGTTCATTCCACACAATCAATCAAAAGCAATTGATAAGCTCTGATAAAGGAATAACGATATTGCTTCCACCACTATATTCCATTCGACCAATATTTCTTAGGTGTAAGTGATATACGAGCCGTATTAGTATCGAGGCTTGAAAGGAATCGATTTAGGCTTCGGAAATCAAGAAATTAGGTATTCATAATATGCGGACGCGTTCGATAAATCTTTCTAAATGACGCGTTTCCTATAACCGGTTTCGTTTAGCTTTGAACGTTTCAAAATGATCTATGACGCGAAATTTCCATTTTACCATCTTCTTTCTTTCTTTCCCCCTACTTCGAGGAGAATACATCCGAAATGATATCGTGCGTACACATATTGTAGCAAACAGAATACATAATGATTCTGAGAAGGAAAATACTTCGACCTAGGTAAAAATTCTGCGTTGTTTAAAGTGACGTTTTACGTGTTGCAACCTAAGATGAAGAAAATCTACTTTTCAAATATTAAATGTCAGGACGCTTGATGAGAAATTGATAAAGAAAAGCTGCGAGGTAAAACTTCTGAAAAAATACTCAAAGAAATTACGAAAGGGAAGTCATGTGAAAAATTAATTCAAGCAACGATAGCAGCAACTTTTCGAGTATAATCGGGTTAACAATCTTCCCATGCTAAACTTTTCATCACCGTAAAAGTCATCTTGTATCGTTCCATCTTTGTATTTCATTTCCGTCTACTCTTTCTTCTTTACTCGTTGGGTTACTCCATCCTACCTATCTGACTAAACGCAAATATTTTCCTCCATCCTCCGCCACAAGACAAGATTGTATAATAGAAAAATTTTCTTGTTGAAAACAGGGAAGGGGAATTCGATTCGATTCTGTTACATCACACGGATGTTTTGATACGTGTTGGATATAACGAAATCTCCACAGATGGATCTAACAAATTGAAATAGAAATATCGTTCAACAAACCAACTTATTACCAACTTATTTACTTTTTACCGACCTTCCCGTCACCGATCTTTCAATCGTTTTTAAATACTTCACGATGATAAATGATACGTACGTATTAGGTACATGTATCTCATAAAACTTCTGACGGAGGATATAGCATAGTTATAAAAAAAAATACGTTATAATAATATTGATTTATAAAAATATAAAATATTGATTTATTTTCTATCGATTTATTTTTCTGTAATTTTTTCCTAAATACTTCACGACATGAAATTTCAATAAAAGGGAGAAAAGCTACAAACTCGTTCGTTTGCGTTACTATAGAATATAGAATTTAATTAGCTTGTGCACAAAACTTCATCGTTTTCGAAGTCTTAGTAATGTCCCTTAAACATATTTAGTATACCATCCACTGGTAACTATACCACTAACGCTTACATCGATCTTCTTTGAAAAACGAAGAGGTATTGACTTTTGCCTAATAGTTGCGAAGGAAACCTCATAAAATACGTGGCAAAGTTTTGAACGCGGTGTATAAAGGAACATTGAAGGAACCTTGTAGGTACATTAACTCCTTAATGAACATATAAAACGAGAAAAATGTGCTTCATTCGCGTTAATTTGTTCAGAACGATTGTTGTTAGAGTATACAATGTGTCCACTGTCCCGTGTCCAATTTTTCATTTGCTTTACTAACAGAATAATAGAGGTAGGCGTCACGATTTTCCTTAAGAACACAATGTAACAACAAAGACATGCGCATTTACAAACATTTGTTCGTGAAGTTTGCGACGAAAGAAATCTCTATCCCCTACAGATACTTCAGTGAATTGATCGAACGTCTGCCAGTCCTCGAAAGTATGATCGGAAATACTTGGAAAAGAACATAACTCCCCTATAGACGTTTTCGGAGGATTTTACGAGAAAATTTTAGGCTACGAATGAAACGTTGTCGGTATTTTAAAACAATCACTTTTCAATTCACACGATTCCAGCGAAATCTAATTTCGACTGTCTGTACTTATCCTGATTTATAGCAGGGATTCGTTGCTTTCTAGCCGCTTTGGTAAACGTAATCTGATTTTCCAGCCGTTTCCACTTTCCGCCCGAAGAATTTCCTGCCACTTTATCTGCAGTCCGCGGTATAAATATATGAAAACTCCTATTTAAGGACAGTATTGCATGTTTTTTACCGGATGGGTAGGAAAAATGCGTATCTCCGGTGAAATCCGATTTTCCAGAAGGAATACGTTCTAAAGTACATCGCATCTCCGATCTTACGTATTCCTATCCGATATTATCCTCTGATAAGCTCTTCCTATCCTACTCTTACAACTCTTAGAAAATATCTGTCAGTGTAAACATCTGACTGTAATAAAATGTTGGAAATTGCGGTAAACACAACCATTGAATTTCAAGTTAATTTTATGATAATAAACACGACAAAAATGAGTAAAAACATTTATCTCATGTAATTAACAAGAAAGGGGGGACGTGGTTGAAGGTTGATAATGAACGTAGCAATGAAAGATTTCTCGATAAACGTGAATTGCTATTTTTTTCTTCATTTTTATGACTAATCTTATTTCCATATCTCTTCGTCCAGCCAGTATGCGGATCAGGTTCTAATTATCGCTTTAGAGACGTTAATCGAGTCAGCACAATTTGGCATTTCCTCTTTTTCGATGAAAGTTAGCTACGCCATAAACGACGTCGTGTGGTCTAATGAAAAAAGTTCTTCCAATCTCCTCAATTCGGAGAAGCTGCATTAGCATTGATAACGATAGGCATCGAACATTCCACGAATAAGTATTCGCTTCATTCCCTTTTACAAACTCTCTCAAATGCTCTGAATATTATACGAAGAATTTTTACGAGCGCAATTGAAAATTTCATAAATTCGTAAGCTCTGCTGACGCAGATAATTACAACAACGATATCAAATTTATCAATTTCAGAATCATGGAAACAATTTATACGAAAATGTGAATAACCGAGGATGAAACGTTCAGCCCAATCCTCTCACACTGCTTTATTTGGTATTTCACAAGCGAAAACCAGTGTGTGACCCGATATCCCTACATAAGTGACGCTCGTCTTACGATCAACGAATTATACGGACGTCTTTCTGATGCAAAAAGGGAAAATACGCTGACTCAAACTGAAGTCAGCGAGAATTCTACAACGAGAATGAACGTCGGTAAAAGGCAGTAAGAGCAACGTGCAAATGGATATAACACGAGCACTATTTGTCGAATAAGAAGACTGTCATTCAGGCGTTCTACAAACGTTCTCGGATGTCGTTGGGGAACGTTAACGCCTCAGCCAATCCCTACCCTCGCAATTTCATCCTCCCATATACCGCGTTGCCCTTCCTTTATCCTGCAAAACCTTCGGGAGCAGTTCGCTCTGTGGATGTCGCGCACGCTTCTGTGATTTATCATCCGATACCTATTGCACAGCCTCCAGTCATTCAAGCCTCTACAATGTAAGTTATGTTGTGCAGTATTATTAAGGATAAAGATTGTAAGCGAACGAGGTTGAGAATAAGTGAAAAGAAATGAGAACCAAGTCGTTCGAGTTTATTTCTTCTGGATGATTGGCAGGGTGAAACGAAGCTCCCGCGTTTTGCTAAGTCCCGACGGGTCGATTGAAGCTTCCACCACTTGTAACTTAGCGGGAATTTTCTACAGAAATCGATATTAAGAAGAAACTTCGTGGGCTGGCGAAACAGAGAAAAACAGTGAAAATATATTATTCGGTGTTTGTTTTATTTATCGAGGGTATGTCTCGCAATGTGCTTTGTATCCGTAACACGCGAAATGAAAACATTGTCCCTACTGCTGAATATCTCTATGAAATGTTCTATACGAGCCGCAAGAGACGAATAAGGAGACGGGAAGAGAATAGCAGAGGGAGAATGAAGAAACTAGTTCACCGGACTTTATTTTCCGGATATTGAAGCGGAATGTTTGCAATGAATTTTGATGTGCACGACGTGTATTATGTATAATAGAAAGTAGTAAAACTGTGAGACCTAACATACAAAAAATATCACAATCTGCAATTACGATAAAAGTAACTCCCAAATTCAAACAATGCTCCGTAACAAAATCTAACTTGTGTATTTGATTGCAAGTTCTAATCAGGCGCTTCATCCGAGATACATTTTGGGTAAAATAAACAGAAAAGTAGGCTGCGAGGCCGGTGTAACCTAGACATTCTATGAGCACAGTAGTCTCGATGGCCTTGCATTTTCAACTTGAAGATGTACGCCTACAGCGATACAAGTAGCGCCGGGTGTTTTCAAAGCCTCTGACTCGTCCATAAAACAAAAGAAGCTTTCCGGAAGGTCGAAAAGCTACTAAGGTAAAAGATGCGTTTCACTTTCTCACTATTATGAAGAGCTAATTGCCTACGAAGTAATTAATTCTATCGTGCAATTTTAAACGAGAATAGGAGAAACGTGAAAAGAGAAGCGCGCACATATGCGCGTTATAGTTTAAAAACCGGTTATTTGTTTAGGAGTTTAACTCCGCTTAGAATTTTATTCACAGTTTTAATTGTTAAGCAAATTTCTACAAACGTGGATCCTACTGTGAAGTAAAGCGTGAAGTGCTATATAGCATTTTCTAATTTCGGAACAAATATCGAAACTATTGAAATTGAATTACCACTTTATCTAGGAACTAGGAAGTCGACGAGAACCAAGAAGCGTTAGTAAAGCAAATCGATTCTCTAATCAATTTTGAAAAATTAATTAGAGAAAATTGTTGATTATTAATTTTACAAAACTAGTTAGAGAATCGATCTTTCAACAAACTCTATTATTAATTTTCAATGTCTGTTCAATTAAAGATCTTTAAGTGATTAAGGTAGATAGTACGAAACATTGAATAAGCATTCCTCACTTTTTAATCATATCAACGAAAGCTCCTTAATATAGCATGTAAAATAAAGTTAAGCAAGGAAAATCTTGGAACAAACAACGTTGAAAAAATAAAACTCACCTAAAGGATGTCACCAGTACTGGCAGCTCTCGTAGTCTTCGTCAATGGTCCCAGTTGTCTGGTTTGATCTGGTCGAGGTCTGCAGTAAATAATTTTTCGAAAAGCTTTCCGAAAGCTGTCACTGAGGAAAGCGTAAAGAATAGGGTTGACGCAGCTGTTCGTATACGCCAGAATATGACTCGCTATTTGCACCATTATTGTCGCTGATGTCAATCGGTACACATCCAATGCTTTTGTCACTAGGATTACCTTTTGTAAAAAAAAAAACAAAACACGCAAAAGATATTATTATAATCCTCGAGCGTGGAGAGTTTGGATTATTTCAAACTTATTTCGGATTAAATATGCTCGCTCGTAACGGAAGGATGAAATTTTCCATGGAAATGCAGCAAAAAATCTGTTTTATAACGAACGATTGACGATCACACGTGTAAATATGTATTAACTGCGTGTCACAGAAGGTACACCGATGGCAGTTCATTTCTGTAATGGCGATATTGCCACTAAAAGTGCCGAAAAGACCGATAGTCTATCAACTTTTTGGCTGAATTTTAACTCACTGATCTCGTGTCCTACTTAAAAAGAACCAAAGTAAAGGTATTATGCGAATATTGTCAAAGAAATATACGTTTAATACTTGAACAGATAAAAACGTACAATTTCTGTGATATGAATTCAGCAGCTAAGTTAATAAGAGTCAATAGGAAACATTTGTACAATCTATGAAAACAATATTTCTCGTTCATCGAATAAAAATCGTATAAACTCTTCGTTCTGGCTGCTGCAACATATCGGCGTATTTCTATTGCGTTTCAATGCATGGCCGATACATTTTCAACGGAGAATATTTTGCACAGGAAGCTCAATAAACGCAGTATATCCGATATATATTTAGTGCCGTGAGAAATACATAAAACATTCATTATGAAATAGGAGACAAGCGAAAAATACATGAAAAATCATTATGTTCCATTTCGAAACGCGAAAGAACAGAACATCGTACTGGTCTTAATAGTCTTGACATAGAACCGGGTGGCTGAACATATTTTTGCGGTTCCATAGAATTGTTTCGCTCATTATTTTCAATTCGCAACATCCTACAACGAATATCTGAACATGCAACCATTATTCTTTTGGAACCACCGTTCGATTCACGAATTTTTCTATTTTATTCAATTTAGAGAAATTTCGTAAAGGATCGATAAATTTCTATGGACTGTACCACGCTTTAAATGTAACGATATCATTCGTGTAATTTAACTATCTCACAAAGCCAGAATTAAAAAATTAGTAGCATTGTTGACCGACCGATAAACCTCATACCGATATTCCGTATTGGCCACGAAATACACCGAATTACCGAATTTCACCGCACAATTTCCTTTCGCGATTTATCTTCCATCTCAATTAGCGCCAATGGCGTATCAGTTGATTACATCTTGCTCTTCTTGCTCATGAATTTTTTCCGTCAAAAGTCAAACTCCGCAATTGCCACTTAATTCTCTGGCCGCCGTTTACGACCGATATCACGGCGAATTATACAGTACGAAAACCGTGATCTTTCGGATAGATCATTGCACGATAGCCCCATGGAATTTACACGCGGTTACGTAGCACATTCCACAAGAAATATTTTCAAATATTATTAAAGTATCAAAAAAATAATATTGTTACGAATATCTTTATAGTTCCGAATAAATGAAATCGAAAATAGAAATCTGTTATTTAATAACAAAATACTGAAAATACGTTTAACTGCGAAATTTCTGTTAGATCGTAAAAATGTTATATATTACAAAATTCGACGCTGATCGATGTTCATCTATTTCGTTATGCGAAAGAACGTGGCACTACTAACCTGTATAGGACACCAACAAAAGGCGAAAACGCCAACGACGACGAAGACTAGCCTCGTAACTCGCTTTCTTCCGCGTCGACTTTCGGCGCTGACGCGATCAGTGCGCCAGAGTCTGATGAGCATGCAAATGTAAAAGAAACATATCAGCGTCAGTGGCAGCAGATAGCTCATCAGGAAGAACGACAACTGGAATAACGGCCAACTATATTGCGGTAGGATTCGACAAGCCGTCAGGTTCTCCGACGACAAGTCATCCATGTCCTGAAAGTAAAGCAAATCTACATATATAACAGAGCAATTCTGGGCCGAAATCGTACAGGGAAATAAAATGTATGGAATATCGACTAAATTTTTTTAATTTTCTTTAACACGTTCCACGCCACCGAAAAAGTAAATTGTCTTTGTTCCTTTAAGTTTAGGCAAGGTATACCACACGTTCGCATCGAAAATGACATAACTTCAGCAGAACGGGCGTTTTCAATTTATGACGAAGAATTTCTTTAGTTACTTCGAATCTATGGAACTTTAAAGAAATTTTTCATAGTGCCAGCTGGAAAAATACGTTTTAGCATCGAGGGTGGGGTAAGTAGTAGTAGGCTTGCATAGTAAAGTCAAAGTGACCGCTTAAATGTACATAAGTGTATACGTATATGTAAAACGTGATCGATATTTCATACAGCACACAAGATTTCATATTCGCAGTAATGATCATAGCAAGTCGCATGTCATATATAGAGAACGTTCATACCCGGAGTATTTAGTGCTCAAAGGGCTAATGCCATGAGTTTGAATGCTTTCACTATGATAGTTATTCTTGAAATGGTGTACATGCCATATGCCAGCGTCTCTGTGTGTACGCGGAGTAGAAATGTAAGAAATCGTTGCATATATGTGATATGAAATAAATATTCAACTTTGGACATGAAGGGGTAAAACATTTTTTCACTGCATGTTCTTAATTCTATGGAACGATGGAAAAATGAAAATGTTAATAGTTATCCGAAAATGAGGTTGAATTACTCCAAAACGAGATAATTGTCTCTGATTAATTTAACACGTCCACCAATTTCGTCTGGTCAAACTGTGGTGTGATTCAATCGAAATGTACATTTGACGCGTGTATGAAACGCGCATTATGATTTGCATTTCCCCATCACATCAAATGGCCCATGTCATGCACGTAAACCTAAAATACTGTGCAGCTATAATCGTCGAACGATCACAGCCAAGTAGGAGAATGGTTGTTTCTCCCATTTCCGTTTGTAGAGTCGGGCAAAATCATATAATGCACGATAATGAGTCGTGTTTGGAGAAATTTGCGCAGAGCGCGTACAATCGCGATAATCTAGATGCGTATTCCATGAATGTGTAGTGTTCGGTTATCGTTCGCGGTGTAATCCAAAAATACTTCTGGCAATTACACATTGGTAAACAATGTTGACAGATTAGTCTAGCAATTTCATAGCTTATCATGTTCAAATAACGCGGTTCTGTACCGGTGCGTCATATGTTTCAACGATGAATCGATACGATTATCACGTTAAATTATCCGAAGTTAGTGCTTCGTATGATCCTGTAGGGTTCACATTTACAAAAAAAAAAAAAAAAACAGAATATGGACATACGATCGCAGAACGTATAGAACGAAGAATAAAATTCAGCGATTCAGAGATAAAAATGATTTTCGATTTCACAGAACTGCGGATAAAGTTAAGCTAAAAGATAAAATATATCGAATATGATTTCAGCAATAAAGAATTGAAAAAGAATATATGATACAAATCGCTATGACTTCTAATAATACTTTGATCCCGACGATACCGATCACGTCGGTTTTGCGTTTATAAAGCTTTATGAGAAACGTTCTATTATGAATAATTACAAGTTGCAAGGTTGGCTGCGTCCATTTCATTCGAAAGTAATTAGAGTGGTTACACTCAAAGGTGAATTACTGAATAGAGGGGCATCAGCGAACTTCCCTCCCGTTCACTTCAATCTTTCAGTACCATTGCCGGATTATTATTTAAAGAGCTAATCTGTCTTTTTTGTCAATTTTAATCCGGATATCTTAATCCGGCTTCTTTCAAAATCTCTGTCGACTATGAATCAAACCGACCCGCTAAATATCAAATAAATCATGGTTTCCGTTTGAATGATAGACAAATGATTCGAAATGCGTTATAAATAAGTTGGATCATTAAAAGAGTATATTCAATCAATTCATAGTATTGAAATCTGACCATTAAACATATTAATGCAACGGATAACGAATAACCGAATCGAAGTGAATCGAAATGAATCGAAAAAGCTTACTGGATCGATATAATTTTCAACATTTGTTCGATTGTAACTAATAAAAAGAATCACATAAAACTCTGATAGAGATCTATCGTTATATATATCGTACTATTAGTAATATTATGAGTTAAGCGAAAATTGTTAATCCATGAATTTGACAATATTATGGGAAGTGATTGTGTGACTTACCTCGCCGTGGACGATGAATGCAGGAGTGGATATTGCGAAAATCATCGCCCAGGCGATACAGATGGCGACGATTGCGTGGTTTTCGGTCCTCCATGACATGGAGGAAATGGGATGAACCACTGCTAAGTATCTGTAACAATCAACATACAACATTATGTCGCCGTCAACAAATGCTGCTTCTTAATTCATTATTAATGTACACCCTTTCACCGAATTCAAATACTCTCTACTACTACTACAAAACAACTATAGAGTTCCGATATGTATCAACGGCAGTATAGGCCTCTTTTGAAGATGTCTTATACATAATGCCGAAGCAAATCAATATGCTAATTAACTTGGATCTAAGCCAATAAGCCAAATTATGCAGCCTATCAAGGGATACTAGGTGAATGGATTTATGCGATCTATCAAGGAAACCTGAATCAAACACATAGCTTCGCTTGCAGCTGTAGAAATGAATGATTACTAAACTTAAGCGATCATAAATTAATTCTTCAAACATGTAAGGCTATCAATCATATAGAAATTATTCTAAATCCCGTCACGATCACATTGCAATTACTGAAGACTTTGAAAATTCTATTTGACATAGGAGATGGATGCCGCTAGGTTATTGAAAACGAAATTGAGAAATAAAATCAGAAACCTGAGCACGTAACGTGACTCAAAAAGTTTCTTCGAAACACAAAATGAATGTATCGTATATTTCGAGAGGAAATCAAGATTCTTTCGCACGTATGACATTTCTAGACATAGCACATGATGCTGCAGTCTGTACCACTGCATACTATACGGTATCTTGAAATGTAACGGAAAACAATGCTGATATTTATAGAAGGATGAGTTACATCTTACGTTGAGGATCGAGTTTTATCGTGCAGTATCCTTCTTCGACTATTTCCGTTAACCCGTGCCTGATCGAGTGATTCTAAATTATCGTCTCTACCTCTGCGTACCGCTTTCTTTATGGAAACTATACCGTAGAAAGCATTTTGAGAGAATTACCTAATTTTTCTCTTTCTTCTTAATTTACTCACCTATCGAGGCTCATGAGGACTAAGGTGTAAACACTGGCGTAGGCAGTGACGATGATGAGATATTGAACCGTCTTGCACCAGAAGTTGCCGAAGGGCCAGTAGGGTAGCACAAAATCGGTCGCGGTAAATGGTATACAAAAAATGACGAATAATAGATCCGCCACGGCTAGATTAATAATTAGGATATTCGTGGTTGATCTCATTCCAGGATTCGCGGCAACCACGATAACGACCAAACAGTTCCCAACGAGTCCAAGGATACCAATCATACCAAAAAATATCGGCACCACAACTACTACTATTCTCTCCACTTGATGTCGATCGAAATTATATTCAAAGTCATCGAAGAGTTTGTGAGTTTCGTTGTACGAGCTGTTTGAAAAATTTCTGGCTATTCTGTCCAAAGTCTCCATCTCTTGAAACATCGTGTATCACATCCACAAATCGTTGAAGTTATATCATAGCAGATCTTGAAACTGTATCTCGGAGTTTCTAATCACTTTCGTTCATATCATAACAAATGGCCTTGTAACAAGTTTTAATTCAATTTTCTCCTATATTTCAGTTTCATTTTAGTTTAAAAGAAGATCGATATGAAAGCTGTTGTTTATCTTGCCTATGACAGTAAATGTATCACGTCAGTAAACATTGCAGTTAAAAAACTTAATACTCTGTATTTCTAGAAGTCATTCTCGAATCTTGTAGAAAAATCTATTCGATGGCGTATATCTGATATACGAATTTCCCCCAAAATTCCTTGCGATTAATGAAATTTTAATAAATTCTTACGTCGTGTCTTTGAGAGATCAAGTATAATTTTCTTTCCGCCAGCTGTCGATCTGTAAAGAAACGGATTTTCTATTCAATATAACACTTCTTACGCTGCGAAATACGTTTGATTTGATCCAATAAGTAGTTAATACATCAGTAAGCAATATTAGTCGCACAGTCGAATTGTTTTATCTCTCAACGACTAACAGCTTTACTTATCCAGACACGTGGAGCTTAAATTACACACGAGACACAAAGCGTTCTGATTCAAATTTCGTATCCATATTTCAAATTTGACTAATGTGTTGGATATAGATTCCTCTTCCCTTTAAACAAGGAGCCATTAAGCTAAACTAAAATTAGATTTCGCTAAACATAACATACAATATTCTACAATTCTATGAAATCGTTTGATTTTAATCGTTTTTATTCAGACTGATACCGAGCTCCTATATATCACGTTACAAATAATAAAGTCACTTCTTGGAAGATAAATAAGTTTAATTCATCACAAAAGCATCTACACTTTAAGAAGTTCCTTTTAATTAATGAAATTACTCACCGTCTGTCACATCCGAATCGAATTATTTAAGACTGTTGCTTGCAATCACGAGATGGACTAAAGGAAGTAATAACTTGATCTACGTAATCAAACGCTAATTTTTCAATATCACATTAAAAATAATCGTCACGCAATAAATTATTGACATGACGCAACTAAAATCGTTCAAAGCTATTAAAGTGTAAAATATGAAATTCAATGTACGTTCAATGTCACATTTTCTCACAGTTCTTTCCTCGACACGAAGTCATATTTTGGTAATTATCGATATCGCTATAGTGAATTCTGCCTATAATTATGCGTTCATGACAACTTATGCGTTAGTATTGGTTGGTATTGGCCGGATAAAATAACGTCTAAACCAAGCCTAATTCTTATTTTTTGTCTATAATTTATATAAGATTGGGTTAGATGTCACTTTATCTGACCATCGTGAGGCTGCCGCAACCAATGCTCATACGCTATCGCGGACAGCACAATTATAGACAGAATTCACTGTGCCGATAGCGACAGCTTTTCGCGAATATCTGGAAAACTAAGACGCAGCGACGTCTGTTGTTGAAATTTTGATTTCTACGACATATTAAAAAATCATCGAAATGGACAAAATATCGATTACAATCTATATTTTTATGAAATATTCTAAAAGCGATAACTTTCTGATTTTCGTGTATATTCTTTTAAATTTCTCTTTGTCAGTTAAAAATTGACAATTCTTCTGATGAAGATCGAACAAAGAAAAGAGAAGAAATAATAAAAATTGACCCGTTTCAAGTCGTGTTTGACTGATAGCAATGCCTTATCGAAATTCAGGTCACGTTGAGAGCACGTGCGATCCCCTCTTTGTGACTCCGTAAAAAGAGTGTTCTATTTAGCCCCCGTTCTCACTTAGGCAAATATAAATAATATAGGTAAATTCAACATAAGTGGATATTCAAAATATTATCAGATTAAATTAGAGAAGCTAAGTGGTCTAAAGTGGCAAGAAACACGATAAAACCACTCGCTTTATACAAGTAACATATAACATCAAAATACGCGAACAGATAGATGAAATTCTATCCAGCCAGGGGGAGTATAAAGATAAGAAAAATATTGTGTTATTATCCAATAAATTTTGTCTCCATCCCATATATTCGCATTTGATATTTATAGACAGAAATAACGAAATTCTACTATTACGATATTGAAATTTTACAAATTTATATAGTAATTTTAATTCGATATATTTCAAATTACGAATCTCACAAATAAAGTTCATTAAATAACATGGAATATGAAAATTAATCATCACATTCAAAAGAAGTCTATTGTGTTTCAGTTGGCTAAATTAAATTTAAATAACACCGTAAAATATGGGAAAATTACATATGCATTACATGTTCCTATTATTCGAAGTTATATTTCTGCACTCTGCAGTACGTATAAAAAACAATGGTGGTCCAACTACCACCATTCTTTACCTCCTTGTTCGCTACACTTCTGAAGAATCAAAATTTTTAATTCATGTTACTTTACCGCCCACTATTTTTTTATACTCTTTCCCTCTTTCTCTCTCTCTCTCTCTCCCTCCCTCTCTCTCTCTCTCTCACTCACTCCCTCCCTCTCTCTCTCTCTCTCTCTCTCTCTCTCTCTCTCTCTCTCTATGTTTTATACTATTTTAAAGAATAAAAATGTCAGTTCCACCATAAAATAACGTTAGATCGTAAAAGAATTTCATTCGTCCAGCAAAACGATATAAAACCACGTATCTTTCATATATAAATGTAATATATCACATAGATTGAAACGCAAAGGGACTTCCTCTCTCAATTTGTACATTATTATCGTGCAATACATTCTTTTATAATACATCTTGTTCCCGTACTTTTTACCCTTGTTCCAGCCAATTTATTAAAGAACGAGAAATTGGGAATAAAGAAAAGATTTCCATCGAAACGTCATTGAATATGAAACAACATTTCGTAGCTACGGTCACAGTTGAATATTCCACGAACATAATAATTTCACAAAAAAAAGAATCACGTTTCTTGCTCGTCTGAAAGCCAGAAAGATTATCGATAGAACACGTGGCTTCGAATACGACAGGATGTTACAAGCATCTCGTGGCTATTAATGAAATTTATGACGATCTTCATTTAATTACCTTGGTCCTCACGCGCTGATATCGAGAGGGTTTAACGATCATCCGCCCTTCCTTTTACCGGATTAAGGCTCATAAGGCGTAACTGATGCAGATAGATCGATTCATGATTGGTCTTCCAGCGGCTACTAATTGCTGCAACTCTCGTTTGACAAATATGTCCCTGATGAATATGGTTGATGCATCTTTGATTTCGATATCATGATAGCACGAAGATATCTAAATGCGTGTATCCTTATACCGAACTTGAGCGCATTCACATCCAAATTTAACATTCTATCACGTCATTTTTTCACACAATAAACGATGTTTTAAACGATGATTAGAATTTGAAATACTTTATTGTAATTTTCTCATATGCGTATTAGTTAATCGATAATCCAGCGCGTGAAGAATTATTCAATGGACCGTCGATATAAAATTTCGAAGATCTTCCTGTTAAATAAAATCTGTCAACTTCGATCCCTTTTTCCTTTCCTCTTTTGTTAGTAAGGAACTTTGATTTAATGGGCACGTTAAACATCAGAATATCATGTAACTTGTATTCGATCTCACACTTTTCTGGGTCACATTTTTTTTATCGTTCTTGCGTTACAAAAGATGGATATCATACTTAAAGAAATATTACGTGGAAACTTTCGGTAAAATATTCAGATATTTTGGGTAAATTGTTCGCACTTTCCGCACAGCTATCACCATTCACGCGGCTTAAATAATATTTTTTAACCTAAATCCCACAAAACTTTCTTGACACATTCTCGTCAAATAACTTTTTATGATATCCAGTATGATTCCAGTAATAAGACTCTCCGTAAAACGTACGTCACTTTAACAAAATAATCCACACGAATCTCAAAGCTAGTTATTCGTTGTAAAGTTGCGAAATATTTAATTTGCGCTTAAATTTCGTAAAAATCATGTTGTTCTTTCGTTTCTCGTGGGAAAACTGTGCGTGTTAACGAGATTTAGTAAGTACCGTCGTCCATAAATAAACGAGCGGTAACAGAAAAATAAAAAATTTATGAAATGTAACGACACACGTGCTTAGACAATATCAGAGTCGGGAGAAAATATAAAAACGACTAAAAATAAAATTATTTCCTATCTCACGACAAAGTTTTCAGGAACACTTCACTGATAATAATTTTTTCGATTATTTGTCATTTACACGATCGTTTTTCATTTTCTTTTTTTTTTTTTATTAATTTACTTTAGAGCTTCTTTTCTTCCTTTAATTTATTTATAGCGATTACGAGACAAAATTCGTGACACGTTTCTATCACATTTAATTTTGAATACGACTTTCAAGAACTTTTATCGGAAAGAGATACGTGTACGAAGTATTTTGAAGACCGCGAGATAGGTACACAACCGGCGGTGGATGCGGCACGACTGTGCAGATTGAAGAAATATCGCCGTCGAGTTTACCTGAAATAGGGGTGCAGGACTATCCTTGCAGAGAGGGTGCAAGAGCCATCTAGCATCCTTCGAAGAGCACGGATTTATTGATCTGTTCCCTCAGCCGCTAAAATCGAGGTACTATTGTATCATCATATAGTAATCCTCCATCATTTTACAAAATGAGATTAAATATTACTAACGAAGAAACGAATTTACACCACTTAAATAAAATATATTAGAATCCATTATCTAATTTGAAGATAGTTTGAAAAATAAGTAGGTCAGAATTTCTTCCGTTTTGTGCTGAATACACATATACAATTGATTTTCCTGCATTGCCACATTCTTACAAATTAGAAAATAATAATATTTAATTAATTAACATTTCATTTTTTCATTATTTTATAAACACGTTTTCGAAATTTTTCGCTTAACTGTTAAGTTTGTATACTGATGTTCCGATAATCGATAAGTAACGTATAATACAATTGAAATGTTTAAAAATCATTTTACCTTGTTTATAACCTTGACACATTGATTATAAATAATCAGTTCACTGATATGATACTGAAATTGAGAAAGCAAGAAAATACCACATGTAAAATTATCGTTATAAATTTTTAACTAGTTTATTCTTTTTATTTTTTATTTGTATTTAAAGATAAAATTCACTCTCCGCAAGAATAATACAAATTTTTATTGTAATTATTATATACGATATAATATGTTTAAATTTCACGAATACCATTAAGCTCACAAATTTTGTGATTAAAGTCAAGAATTTTGTTATTAAACTCAGGAATTTTGCTATTAAACTCGGGAATTTTGTTATTAAACTCAGGAATTTTGTTATTAAACCCAAGAGTTTTGTTATTAAATCCAAGAATTTTGACACCTGCAGTTTCGTAGCAACGATCGACCAGTTTTTAGACGTGCCTAAAATAGTTTCGTCAAATAAACAGGGTCCAGTCCTCAGGCGACGTGTCATACACACCAATTGTATGATAATTAAACACCGTACGAGGTTATTTAAAGAACGTCTGTGTTGGTCGAGTGGACGGATTTAACTTTAGCTGCTTTTTTCTTTAATTATGAGAACAGTAAACCTAAAAGAAGAACGCAGAAACTAACAATTTTCCGTACAAACATTAAAACTTATGTCGTTTGTAAAATTATAAAGTACTTGAAAGAAAAATGTCCCGTTAAGACAATAAAATGCAATGATATAATCAGTAAATCTTCTTACTGAAGAATTTATTTCTACAATTCGTTAGTAATTCTATTTAACATAGAGTAATATCGCTATAAGCAGTGATTATCTTGAAGAAAGCATAATTAATCGTATATATAATAATATCTTAAAAATATATAAGATCTTCTATAACTCTAATGCGATCTTCCACTAACTTTATCTATAATCGCTTGAGTTAAAACTCTCCCAGCAAGATCTTTAGCTATATTAGTTAACTGGTCTCCAAAGTTAGGCTTTTTACTGGCAGGTGGAGGAGGAGGCTGATATCCTTGCGGATATCCTTGTGGATAACCTTGCTGATATCCTTGTGGGTACCCTTGAGGATAGTTTCCTTGGGGTGGATATGCCTGTGGGTAACCTTGATTATATCCAGGATAGTAGTTACCATATGGGTTAGACTGGCTAGGATATCCAGACTGTGATGGGTATCCAGATTGTGAAGGATATCCTGACTGTGAAGGATATCCAGAATTGCTTCGACTAGCCTGACTAGGATATCCAGGATACGCGGCATTAACCGAATTGGCATTTACCCTTTTAACACCTTCTTCGTTCGTCCTGGAGCTGCCAGGGTAACCGGAGCTCGCTGGATATCCTCCAGAACTGGAAGGATAACCGCTCGATCCTGATGGATAGTCCGAACTACGCGATGGGTAACCAGATCCTGATGGGTATCCCGAAGAACTTCTCGAAGGGTAACCAGACTCCGAAGGGTAACCGGAAGAGCTTCTCGAAGGATATCCGGATCCTGATGGATAACCAGATGAGCTTCTTGAAGGATATCCAGATTCAGAGGGATAACCAGAACTGCTTCTCGATGGATAACCGGATGAGCTTCCTGATTCAGATGGGTATCCCGAACTTCTTGAAGGATAACCTACAGAGCTATAAGGATAACCTGACGAACCACTGGATGGATAATTGGAGTTCGAAGGATAACCAGAGTTACTTGGATAACCGGACGATCTGGTTGGGCTTTCGGAGTTTGGTTGACTTGCGGAGAATGAATTGGAATTTTTGGAAGAATCAGAGCTAGGATATCCGCTTCCAGATGGATATCCCGATTGCGATCCCTTTGTCGACTGAACGTCAGACGCAGAAGAGTCCACGTCGCTGGCGCTTTCTCGTCTTCTGACTATCTTGTTGTCACTATCGAACTCTGCGAACAATTCGTTATCTATCTCCTAATTTTTTAGAAATATTCTCTTCCGGTTTGTGCCCCATGCCATGCCGAGTCCAACTTAATTGTTATCACACGTCTGTGTTGCACAAGCAGCCTTGCTGACACAGTCAATATCGCTATCAATGCCCGAGCAACTGTACCATTTGAATTAGTATGTTATTAAACTAACTATAATGTAAATGTATTTTAATATCGTATATGTGATTGAATTATTTTTTTATCTTGATTATTCGTTTCTTGTTACTGTTTGAAAGCTAGGCTATGCAACGAGTAATTCAGTCATGCAATTTCATGTGCTTGTACTTCTATTTGTCAAAAGTGTTGAAGGCTGTAAGTGTGCTATTGCAATAAACGATTCACATAGATGTGTCTCGACTTTCTAAATGCGTGGAGTATTTTAAACAATTACATAATCTTATTTATAATTCATTTTATTGGCATCTAATTGTTGTATTGTTTTATAAAGAAAATACATTTCTGGAATTACTTAAATTAAGACCATCCATAGTATGCTGAAGAATTACATATATTTATTACATTTGTTCGTTACATAGGAAAATGTTTCAAATGCTTGTTAAGTACTACACATTTAATAGACCTATATATCATAACAACTTAATAAAAATGTATCGCACAACCGTAACATGGCACTGTAATGAAAGAAACCACAGTCATTCATAAGATAATATGACACCTACAAAACTGGAGATAATATAAAATTAAATTAGTTCATCGTCATAATTTAGGTTATTGAATAAAAGATTAAATATTAGAGAATTCAGAGTAAATATTTTAAAGATAAGTACTTCTTTATCGACAAGATATCTCGTATATCGACACTAGATACAAAAAATGGCACAATTTGGACATTTTTTTTATATAATTTTTTCTTTATATAAATATGGTATGTCTTGCGATATAACTGCAGCCTCTAGTGTAGAAAGTAAGATGCGATCCTAAAGCGAAAGCTAAACATAAGGTAAGTAAGTTATAAATTGACAATGAACTCCATTTAACCAAAGAATCTCCAAATTCGGTTTCCCTGATCATCCACAGAGGTATGGGTATCGTAATAGCCGTTACCACTTTGCTGAGTACGGCTCCTAGGAGTAGTTACACCATAACGATCATTCCCGAACAAACGGTTAAAAATAGAACCACTTCCAATAGTGTTTCTGGATCCCGAGTTACCGCTGACTCTTCCACCGTATCCACTGGGAGGAGATCTCGGTGGTGGAGTAGGTGGAGTTGGTCTAATCTTTCCTGGTCTTGGTGTTGGATACACTGTCACATTGAAGAGTGGTAGTCAAAAGCTATATCGTACTTAAAAGTCAACTAAATTCAACGCACACAATATATAAGCCGTTAGTTAATGTTAGAAATAACGATTATTGCGTACCAATGTTATGATGAAGTTATCTCTCCTTAAACATGCATTCTAATAATTGTTAATTCGTTTACACTTTGTACTTCCACTCTTCAATTTTGGGCATCAATTTATTTTTGACAAGTAAAAATATCAATTGCCTGTGTTAACTCTTAAGCCTTTAATGGATATTAATAAACCTGTAGCTATAATTAGACGAAATAAAAATAAGTAAATGTTTTAGATAATGTATGTATAATAAAATAAAAGTAAATTAAATCGAAGTAAAAATTAAAACAGAAGTAGATATCTTAAAAGTAGATATCTGGAAATCGTAGTTTCTTTTGAACAAAAGGGCAATATAAAAACATCGTAAAAAAAATGCTGAAAGAAACGCTGATAAAAGTAAAATGACTATCCGCCAGCTAAGAACTGTGACCTACAAAGTACTTCTACGTCGCACGCTGAAGGAGATAAGAGGTGTCAGGGTTCGACACGATAACGAGATCAGTCGGTGTTTGCTACGTCTTCGAGAAATTAATCCTAAAGCCTGTCCCAGGCGACTGCAGCTTAATGAGAGCAGATGACAGGTAGTTGTAGTAAATCTATGAATTTGATAGAAATCGTATTATTTTTATTCCGATTCAACGAGTTCGCACAATAGCCACTGGTTTCATATATTTGTCAATGTAGAAATAATTGTATGTGTATTATAAATATACATCAATGCAAATATATCGATTTTATTAATGCTAAGAGAAATTATTTTTCGGACGGCAAAAATATCTGGCTCATCTCAGTACCTAATTATGTGCATTGTGTAAAAAAAGGAAGATAAAACATTCACGTGACAATAGTTTGTTCGTTTAAAGAGAAGTGAATAATTTTGTTCGTCGATCATACTCAGAATATCAGGTACCAAATTAATCGACTCATTGCAATCAGCGTGCTTGAGGAATTGGTCAACTTACATGCTTGATGACATATTTCTTGTTTTTAATCTATCGCTGGAAACATACATTTTGACAAGTTGTAAAATCATTGTGTACATCAAAAGAAAAAAATAGGTTATCAAATTCTGAGGTAGAACACGAGTAAAAAGAGTGCATCAAATGGAAGAACTTTCACCTCAAACAGCGTGTGACTTTAATCAGTCAAATGCATTTTCAGCACCCAACATGTTTGAAAATCTTATTCTCTACGGAAAATGTAATTATATTTTCTGCGTCTCCATTAATCATATATGCATTACAAAAAGAGCGATTACTGGCTGAAAGACACATTGGAAGGCACGTAATGCATCATAGTAAAATATCAAATGGTAACTACAATTTTAAGAATGAATCTTTTATAAAGATAGGAAAACGTTGAGCAAAAAAGAAAAATGATAGAGAGATAATATCTTAAACAATAATTCCTTAAAGCATCTTATAATTTCATAAAGCATTTTGTAATTTTTGTATATTTTTTTCTTTTTCAAATATTATTCTAAAAGAAACAACAGAAAGTAATGAAATAACATTACTACGACCTGTTATTGAATCTTCTAAAGATATTAATTTACCATAATGTATTTTTAAATGATGGAAATGTAAAAAATAAATTAGTAGCAAGAAAGAGACAGATAAAGAAAGAGAGAGAGAGGAAGAATATACATTGAATTCACTAACTTCAACATAAAAATATCAAGAAATTATACACGGTACACGCTAAAAAATTTCTCTAAGTCTACTGGACGAAAGTAGTGAAGGTACTTATAATCTCTTTCCATAGTTACGTGTACATATTATAAATATATACAATTCCACTAAGATTTCTCTATAATTATGTATATATATAATTCAATATTGATCAGACAAACAAAAGTTTGCCGCCCAAGATTTGTCTATTATTCAACAATATCGAATAAAGCATTAACAGACACTTAGAACCCAATGCGCATGTAATCATGATAATCTATTCACCAATACCATGATAAGACTTGCTGAATAGATAATCATTAAGGACGGAGACTGCATGATGGCGTTATTTCTTCGATAACCAGAATGCACATTATTGTGGTACATACGATTCTGATTAGGATAATTCGCATTGGGATAATTCGCATTAGGATAATTCGCAGAAGGATAATTCTGGTATCCGGGATATTGTTGAGGATATCCTGGCGGCGCTGGATAAGCAGGTTGTCCTGGATAAATAGGATAATTGGATTGACCAGGTTGTCTAGCGGGATAGGCTTGTCCAGGCACTGGCATTCTGTTGTGCGTTGGATACGGCGGATATCCTAAATCTTGTTGCCGATTTCCTTGGTTCGATGAGGGATAAGGCGGATATCCGCTGTTAGAACCGCTGTTAGAAGCGCTGTTACTGGGATATGCTGGATAACCCAAATTGCTGCCAGAATTCACTTGATGGTATCCTCCTGCTGGATCAGCAGGAGCCGGGGGTGCATTAGCATTCGCGTATGGGTTCGAATTGCTAGCGCTGTTGCTGGTCTTATCGTGATTCTCGTCGTTGTTGGTTCGCTGTCCGTTTACGTAAGAAACGCCCGCTGAATCGTATCCTGAAAAGATCGTCCTCTTCTACGTCGTATTTTATCTCTGGGGTATTCCTCAATTATAATCAAGGAATTTTAAAAATCAAATCAAAAATCAGACAGAAAGAAACGAATATTGTCAAAATATGATAGGAGCTTCATACTAAAAACGGGAGACACCTTGATTACAACTACGTGAACGCATTCCGACTAAAAACGTTTCGCTAAAAAAATTGAAGATTTTTAGAGTGACACGCTTTAACGGAATTAGTCGAACGAAGGTGCTATGCGAGAATTCTGAAAATTGTGCTGCGTTATTTTCATCCCCTGTTACGTATGCAAAGATAATTGGAAAGCGTTAGAAGTGAACGTTGAAAAGATCCATGCTACATGCTGAAGCAATCCTGCGTTGAAACTATCGTAGAGAAAGTTAAAAATATGTCGTAATTCATAATATTCGTTTGTACAAATAATTAACTTCATTATTAGATAGTGAAAATTGAATATGATTATACAATGAATAGTTTCAGACGTCATTTTATTTTTGTGTAACGAAGAAATTTTAACGCAACTGCATAAACCACGCGTTCGAAATCAATTTCGCTAACAACTAGAATAATACACTTTTTCTTTCCTTCTTCGACAGGATGTTAAAAGTTTATACGTTCGAGAGCAATTTCTTCAAAATCCTATAACGCTACGTGAGTATACGCGCATCTATACGTTTGCGTGTAGGAAGAGACGATAATGGAAAGGTCGTGTTCGAAAAAGTTAAGAAGAGTAAAAAATCTGCCATACAGGTTCTTGGGGTTTGCCACCTTACGTTACATCCCGCTCTACACTTACCGATATGTCGAAAAATTACGGAAATTCTATGTTTTTAGATGCCATTTTATTTCGAGAGCTTTAATTCTACTTCATAAGAAATGGATTTTATCGAACTGTTGCACTTACATTTAAGATATTTCATATCTTAAACTATAATATGCAATAAAAAATCTTCTTACAAAGGTGTATTGTTAGAAAGATAAATACTGTGAAAAATCAGCTAGACTCGTAAGATAAAATAAATTTTAATAACGAAGATTCGTATGGAACATTACGTATGATATTTAAGGCCAAGAACACCGGAAGTTTTAATGAATCCAACACGCGTGACTGTAATTTGCACTCGAAACGATTCACGGTCTTATACGTTAATAAAGAACGATGTAAATCACGTTTAGTTTTGCTTCAAAATTAGTTTCAAAATCTAGTTTCAAAATTTTAAAGCTGAGATATTTAAAACCATCAAATGGATAAAACTCGATGGAATATTCCAACCAATTAAAAAGTTATAAATTTCAACAAAGAAATAATTCCATTCATTTTATAAAAATATGCATATATGAAAAATAGGGGAAAAAGCCTGGTATAAAGCTTTGTTTTTACCGCAATGGAGAGAGGATTACAACAGCTTAAAGTTCCATTAGCAAATATAGAATGAAATTATTCCATAACTCTTATATAATATCGTATTACAAGTAAAAGCGTTCTTTAATACCTTAATGAACTATAAGTTAATAAATCACATATAATAATACATGATTAATTGCATATATTTGATAATTTCAACAAAGTTCATAAAGTTTTAGATAAAATGTAATATTGGCAATCCATTTAAATCAAATGCAACAATTTTTGCCAATATTGTATTCTTCTCTCATTTGCGTGATTCAATTTCATACATTTTGCTCGTTGTACCTCTGACATGCACTTAAGTTTTCATGCTAATCAACAAGCGTGTACGCATAATCAATCACAGTAGTAACGAATAAAAGATGAAATAATTTAAACACTCACCAACTGCCGTTGATTTTTTCACGCACGTCGGTGCATCATTTTCGGTTTTGCAGTATTCATTTTCCCCGCATATAGTGCTTGCGCAACTAGCACCTACAAATAAGAGAGATTAAATATTTATTTTGAATCCCTCGCATTTTCAGTTCACTATCAATCGCGTTGATAGTATGGATGATATTTAAACGATAATAGGAAACAGCGACCAAAATGATAAATATAGTTCTCCTTAAAAAAAAAGCAGACAACGAGATCGATAACGATGCATTTAGGTTCATCGGATATTATACGTTTCGAATATGATAGTACTGAAGTTAGAAATGGCTAACTGTATAATAATTATGAAGTTTGATAAACGCGATTAACCGATGTAATTTATTTTGAATTCATTAAAATATTCAAGTACTATTTATTAGTATTATCGATCATAAGGCGAACAATTTCGTATGCAATTGGTCAGTAACTTACACACAATAGATTAAAATTTAATGAGCTTGTAATTGATTGAAGAGTAATGGAGCTATCGATAATTTATGCACCGAAAGGGGTTGAAACGTTCACGTTACACACATTCTAATTCAAAACACAACAGACTATATTTGATTAGTAACATATTCCAAACACGCTTCTATGCATGAATCATTATTATATCCTAAATTCTCTACACTTTAATTTCCATTGATACGACGACAAGTATTCATTACTGTGTATTCGCGTAATACGTAATTCGAAATAATTGTGCAGTATTCGTTACACGACTTCGTTAATTGATAGGAACATCGATACGTTAATATCTTCATTTCGAAAATGCTGTATCACTACAGGATATATCATTCGCAAATCAAAAATTGCATTAAAATGAATTTCGTTCGATAAGAAACGTAATCGAATTAAAATCATTGATTATCATTTATGCAAAGTTAACAAGAACCGCCGTCATCAACCCCGATTCAATCGTGCAGAATTTTATTCCTCTTCCCATTTTCCGTGTCCCGTCTATTCCTCATCGAGATGAGACAGGAAAACTGTATTTATGGATAGGTCAACAACATTCTTACCGCCTGGATGAGCTTTTGCACAAGTCGGATAACGACCGCAGTTATCTCGTTGGTAAATTGAACAAGGATCCTCGGCCATCACGCAGACCTCATCCCTCCTGCAACCGATGTCCTTGCATGTCCTTCCATACTCTGCAAACCAGAGAGTAACCCCTCCGTGAGTTTTCGTTTAGTGGCAAAAGTTCCAGTAATATACCATGATCTCGCAATTGGATATGGTTCGTTAAAAGTTCACTCGAAGAAAGGAACGTGTTATAAATGGAATCTATACCGGAGACTCTGATACTCCTGATCAAATGGCTTGTACGGAAGCTTTAATTTCGGGTCGCGCGAAAAGTGCACGTAAACGATGCGTACTTCGCCGAGAAGTACCACCGTTATATATTCACAGGATTGTGGGTTTATACTGTAGCACAAGAAAATGTACTTCTGGAACTTTTTGATGCCATCAGCGTTCCTGAAATATACACGATAGGTCTACGAAGTTTCAGAACTGATTTTATTTTTAAGTACTATTTAAACCATCTAGAGACTTTAGCAAACTAATTAGCAACGCGTCTGAATATGATGTATGCGATGTTTTATCTATGTAATCAGTAGAGTATAAACATTTATGGAAATTTATATTTTCGAGGACACACCTGACACTGAACAAATGAAACTTAGATGTTCGATGTGATGTATATTTATGTAACTATAAAATATTTACTATAGACAGACCATCTGATAGAGACTGGTCGCAAAGCACAGTCCTTCAGATTGTTTTATACCGATATATCACTAATGACGTTAATGTAGTTGCCAGTAATTATTTGTTGCATAGATAGCTGTTAAAACTTGTTTTAAGGACATACACGCCTAGATGCCCGGCCATGTAACGTGGAACTATTAAACAGAGTAAGTATATTTACATTTAAGTGACTTTAACTCAATATCTCACATCCTATGCAGAGTTCCACTAAAACTTCAAATAGAAACTGAGCAACTGAGTAACTGAAGCTGCTGTTTAGTGAATAAAGTATAACTTGATAAATAATTAAATATCTATAGTCGGTCAATTCTGTCATTTCTTTAGATCAGCGTCCTTGGCCACAATTAATAATTGTATGATTACGTATTCAAAGTACATGGTCTTGGTATTGTATTACTTTTTATATTTAGCCTCAACTGTTAAGTTTTGCTGGTTCACAATTAAGTCTTGACTTAAGCCTTGACTGTTGACAATTGCTGAATTGCAAATGAGCGATTAGGTTCTAAAAATTTATATTAAATGTTTTCAGATAACGAATAATAATAACGAAGCAATATAAGACGACATTATTCCAGACTGTAACTGTAATAAACAAATCGAAATGTAAATTAAGTAGAAATTTTGGAATTCTTTTCTCGCAACTTGAATCAATATTCACAAGAGCATAAGTGTCTTTGCCAATTTCATTTGACGCGGTGAAAAAGCTCGTATATCCGCATTTAGTAAATACTAGAGGAAACGTTTCTTGCAGTGAAAATACAACTTCCAGCGCACATTTACCTGACGTTATCCAACCAAGCCTTGCATGGGTATAACGCTGCTAATCGTAATTCTATTCAAGCACCACAGCGTCATCCCCATATAACCCCATCGATTCTCAATTATCCAGCAGCAAGGGAAGGAGAAAGAGGATAGAAAGGGAGAAAGAGAGAGAGAGAAAGAGAGAAGCAGCTGCCGAGTTAACGCCCAGCTTGGTGTTATCCACCTCTGCCTACGTGTTGGGAAGATACGAAGAAATGGAATAAAAGGATGGGCAGCTAGAAAGAGAATATTAAAACTAGGCTAATGATCCTCTCTCTAATTGTCCTTAAACGTTTGTCATATCCAAGAATAAAAGGGAGAATGAAAGAATCGTAGAAACAATAGAGGTATTATATATATAGGCAAAATAATTCTCAAGCAATGCATGATATTATGTGATAAGACCGACAACTGTAAATTGTAAGGAATTAATCGAAATACGTTAATACAGGCGGCAAAATGATTCTCGAAGTGATACACGGTGTTACGTGATAACCATGGAAATAACGATAATTATGAAAAATAAATTGAGACGGAGTGAACAGCGCTCCAATTCATCTTCCGTGAAAATGAAATGTACATATGCGGTTATAACAGTCACATTTTGCGTAAATATCAATTCAACGGTAGCAATTAAGGTCCAGTAATTAATTATATCAATTTGGTCAAGAGCATTGGGGCTCTGATCAAATAATGACATATTGGTGATAACGGGTACTCCTTATTTAATATATGTATTACGTTTAACGAAATAAACGTAGAAATAGAAATGTATATGAATAAGATTACTTTTTTTATAATGGCATTGCAATGAATATATTAGGAATATATTTCAGAATATATTTTGAATAGCGAATCAATATTAACAAAAAGGTTTTAATCTCGGTATTTTTCTAGCCATTTAAGAGAACTCCATTTTCAACATTTCATTTAACTCGCAAAAAAGCTTCACAGGAAAATTAAGAGAGAAGTTCTGGAACAATTTAAAAATTACTCCAACCAGTTATAATAGTTATAACATCCCTTTTAACAGAAATGGTAATCTTTAACTTTAAAACAATCGTTTTAAAACGTTAAAACGTTAATGAATCGGAAATATACCTATTAATCTTCTAACTATTCTATACATATTCTATACATATGTATTATTTAAGCCATTTGATTGAGTAGTAAGATTGTCAATTCAGCGGAAACAATTAATGAGATATCTTTGTTTCTGAAACGAATTCGGATATATCTAGGAAAATTGTTTATTGGCATGATTTTTCTCGAGACGCTTGTAATAAGCTTCTAAATAAGCTTGATTACGTAAAGCTTCTAACAGGAAATTATTCTTATGCGATAAACAGGAATTGTGAAATATATTTCCAAGCCAACGTTAAAGTGTTATATTCTTGGAAAATCCAATACAGGGTCCTATATCATCCAATATAATCCCAATAATAAAACAAAAATTTGCTCGTATAAGTATTTTCAAAGATTGACCATTAATAATATAAACATGGACGACTAGAAATAAATAGTTGAGTTTAGGATTCGAATATACATGTCATTAAATCTCTTGGTTCCTGTCACGGTTTCTTCTTCCTTATTTAACAAGATTACGAAGCGGAAAAGGACAAAGACGACGATTACGACGAAGGTCGATGTAATTACATTGGTCGAGTTAGAGATTAAAAACGATCATTTGTTTCCATTAAGCCCACTTAATCCCGATCAAACGAAACGATTGGCCATTGGCAATTGAATTGCAACACCATGATTTAAGCTGGCTTGTAATACCACAATTACAACAAATTAGCAATTTAAACAAGTACTGTAGAAATATACATATTTAAATTTTAATCGATATTTTATTAATACGATATATTTTATATATTATTTTATTCATTACAGAAATTTATATATATCTGAATTAAGAAAAAGTTTTTTAAAATGGTCTACTTAAATTTATTAAATTTTTACTTACTAGTGTATGAGGCTGCATCGGGAACCGAAGTAATAAGTAAGAGTGTCCCCAGAAGGATACCCAGTATAGAACTGGACAACATTTTCTGTAATTAAAAAAATGTTCTTCTTTCAACCTAATTTTATACGTAGATTTAATTATTCTTTGGTCGTTTTAAATTATATTACTTTAAGTACTATAATAATAAAATTATTTGATAAAGGGTTGATTAAAAATTAATACGTCATAATGCTATGTGTAATATTGTGTAATATTTTATGGAGTCTTTACACTATATATCGCCTAGGGATAGATAAACGTCACGCAACGTACAACGTATTTCCATGTCATCAGACGTACATTCAAGACAAGTACGTACTTACAAAATATCGAATATTTAATACTGATTTAATAAAGAAATGTAATTAGAGAAATTCACATAACATTTATTCCAAATAAACTGCAATCATAATATAAATATCTCGTGGAATTTTGCAGAATTATAATAATATAACTATTTTCTCTACTCTTTTTATTGATTAAAAAAACAATAAAAAAAAGTTTATAAAACCAGAAGACGTGTCCAACATTAAAATTAATAATGGACGCCAAAAGTATTTTATCAATGATTCTATTCTATTAATTCTAGTAATAGAAGATGTTTTGGATTTCTATTAAGGTTCTATTAAACAAATATTAAATAAAGAATGTTCACCAAGTGATAAACATATCAAAGCTGAGAATCAACGTTTAGTGTTAATTTTAGATCACAAAAGTGAATAATGAAAACAAAAGAATAACTAGATTTACAATTTCAGCGGTAATTACAGGCAACATATAACCTAACTCAAGCAGGTGTTCTATTCCTCACCTGTCCTTGTCTCACTAGTCTCACTTTTTAACCTCACTCGTCATATCTATCCTTGTACTCCTTAGTATAGGAATACCTAACCTCAAACGCATCAAATGTAACACGTACTTCTCGAGTATGCATAACAATTGAATTAAATTGCCAACAATTTAGATCTTAACACTAGAAAACACATTGGTAACATTGAATTTGCAATCTTTTAATCCATTGACCTTGCCAAGCCATGGAGAAACCGTAAATTGCGTCGTTCGTTTCTACGTGGCACATCGTTCTACTCGGTTACTTACATCACATAATTAACGCGAAGATTCTTAAAAAGACACAAAACAATAACGTTATATGAGGGAATGATGCAAACTTACCACAAAATCTCACTCACTATATGCACAAACGTCTACTCCAACGCGTAGTCAGTATAACACTGAACATTCGGTGAAATGCCGTATCGTTACTGACCTGACGTTGGCGTGAGTCGAACGAAGATGGACAATAACGTTACACGCGAGAGACAAGGAAAGAAAGGAACTCCGAAAAGGAGACTGATATAGCGTCAACGTGACGTAAAAGGAAATAGAATATGTTGAGCGTAAATAATCGCTTTAATGACCACGAGAAAGGTAAAAAAGATACGATCTTCAAAGAGAGAGGCTTCAATTCACTTTCGAGAATAATTTTTAAACATGATGTTGAATGTAGAACGAGAATTTCTATAATCATCATGGTACTTTGGAGATATTTATTTAAAATTTCTTAAATTCTGACTACCATTTTTGTCCAGTGGTAAAATGTGAAACGCATGCAAATTCCAGTAACGAGAAATTCCTGAACAATGTTGTTTGAGTTTCAATTTAACAACCAAATAAGATATTGACAGAAAATTCGAGATAGAGATTGAATCATGGAACTCGACATTGCAATTCCATGATGTCATTATCCAATTATGATGTTGGAACAGAGTTTTGCTAATTCGAGCCACGAACAAAAATATTTTTAATCCATTTCTTCCTCAATTTTTTTTTTTTTTTTTTTTGTACTTTTACATCATTAATTCTATCTTCTGTTTAGTAGCTTAATTATTACTTAATTTCTGCTCAATATAATAACGAACTCTGGTTCAATATAAAATCGTTCTAGAGTATAGAACGAGATCTTGTCATGTAATGTATCGCACATTATTATAGCGTTTATAGAGACTATAAACTATGTTATACTATGTATAACACGTTCCTATGACAATTTAATGCCTCTTTTTAATGCCGCTTATTCTGCGTATCGCAGCGTACGTTAAAGTTCTTATTGTGTACGCGATATGCGAATGGAATAGAAAAAGATCTTAAAAATTGTCTTATCTCAGTTAGTAGGATCAAAGTCCCATCGTAATATTTGTAATTTATTCTGCCACTAGATATTCGATTCAGTGACTCTATACATTAAATTTCATATAATATCATCTTTTAACTTAATTTGCATTAAATTAAATACATTAAATTTCATATAATATCATCTTTTAACTTAATTTCTACGATTTTCTGTTTCTATAATAAAAATTCTACTTAAACACATTAAACTGTAAATAATTTTTATTTGGCATCCTTTTTACGAAATATTCTTATATTCCCTTATTTATTTTTCTTTCAGATGTTAGATGTTAGACGAGAATTCGCGAACATCTCACGCGTTGCAACGTGTTTCTCTCAAGGGATAATTTTCGAGCATCTCTGTTATCCTTTATGTTATTTTTTATACCTTGTATCTTTCGCAAATAAAAGCACATTGAAATTAAAACCGTGATTCCAGATTATCATCCATTATATTGCATGTCTTGCCTAGCTACCGCTTTTAATAATTCGTTGCATACTTTTATTAATATTTCCTTGTATAATTACACCAATAAAGTTCTTAGCGGATAAAACGGAAAATTTAGAGTTGGAAAGTGTAGTTAAAAGATTTATTAAGCGAACGATTAGCAACAACTATCAAAGTTACTTATATCAGATGTATATAACTTAACACGTTTGAGTTTTACATTTTACGTGATAACAATATTCCTAAAATTAAATATCAACGTTTCTTGCAATTTCTCTTTTCCAACTATAACTCACGGGTTGATACCAAAAACTTAAAAAAGTTCACTAATCGATGATATCTTTCGCGTTCGTATTACGTCTCAAGTTTAACGGTAGTTGAAGAAAATATTTTCAGTACAATTAGATAAATCTTCCCTGGTGGATCTTAGGATCCCACAACGTTTCGGCCAACACATCTTGTGAAAGACGATTTACGTCTAGCTTTCATCCCACTGTCCGCTACATCTCCAAACTCGTCTGTGTAGTATCTGCAGTCACGTTTACCAAGAAATCTCATCGACAAGGAGTTCCGTCAAACCCTCACGTGTCGGAACATTTCATCCTTGCAGAAGACCTCACTGCGTTGTTCCGAGCTTTTCGTGCTCTCAATGGCAGGATGTTCGATCTGGAGACTGCGCAAAGGTGCTCGCTAGTTCGACACTGGGGATAGAGAAACCTTGGATGAGAGGGATCCGGGGATCTTTCGTAGAACCCTTTTCCAGGATGAACACTAAGCGGTGGTGGGTTACTATCACAATCACGCGCACTGAGGTCGCTTCCCTTTCCTTTTCCCATCCACATGTACAATCTCACGCATGCTACTAAAATACATCTTCCCTATCTTTTTTTATTGTTTCCTTTCAGTCCAGTTTACTGCACATGCTCTCCCTTTCTATCCTCCCATCCAATAGATTTCATATCACGCACCTAGCTATATTATCTTCTGTACTCATTCGCATGACTGCATAAAAACTGTGAGATCTCATTTTCGTTTCACTCGTCGATCCTTTCTAAGAAATTGCAAGTAACATTCAGAATCTCTTTTTCCAACCTTTCTATGCATGCATTCGAACTTTACCTTCTTTCCTACATCTAGTTAAAAACCGCACGAAATTTTTTATTTTCTTTATGTTGCATCTTCGGGGCCGTTTTTCTTGCGAATTTATACACGCGCCGAACTACCTTCCGTTTTTCGTATTTCACGTGTTTTACTCTCGAACATTACTTTCAATCCCCGCGCTAGATTTATTAATCCTTTCCTTGTCATATCTTTTATCAAGAACCTCCACACATATACATCTATATATATAAAGAAACAACCACTGCTAGTTTCTCATTTCTATTACCCAGTATTTTCAAAATTATTCCGTTTCACGTTTTCATTCTACCATTCGTAAGCTTTTAGATATTAACTCGCCAGAACTACACGGTCGAAGGTATCAGTGACAGCCGAAGCAACCCTTATCCTTTGCACTTGTTCCTCGTAGATTTCGGTGCGTTTCTCCCGCGTGTATGCGCGCGCGTCGCACCGCGTTTTCGAGAGGGTGCTGCGCGGTCGACGGGCGTCGTCCGGTAGTCGAACTCGTCGCTTCCTCGAGGTAGGTGCGCTCGTTCCTCGCGTCACAAACCAACGCTCTTTCCTCCGCGATCCTTTAAAATCTCCAGGAGAACCGCCGACCCGAAGAGTGGGGGTAGTACACCCCGTTTTCTTCTCGAACGAGCTTTCAGTGTTGATTCGTGGTGCACGAGTTTCGCGTTAACGATCGAGGAAGCGCGGTACTGCGAGTGTCGCAGCGCCGTGTGGACTCTGCTGCAGTCAGTGATCGTGCAGGCTTCTGAGACCAAAGGGGTAAGAGAAAAGGGATGATCGTAGGTGCGCGCGCGAGACAGCATCTTACGGTTCCCCATGAAGAGACTGCTTGCTGGTGAAGGAACTGACAGGACGGTGTACCGATCGGTATACAGACTCATCGAGGAACTTCAGGTATGTTTGAAGAATATCGCATCTAGTAATCGAGAGACGAATTTTTTCAATCAGACGATAGACGTGTTGATCTCTTCCAGCGCCGGTTCCTTTCCTTTCCTTTCCTCAAGTGATTTTTCTATGTATACCCGGTAAACACGGTTTCTTTGTATACTACTAGATGTAACGAGTGCACGGGTGTTAAAACGACGGTTAGAATTAAATTTACTGCCCCGTGCTAGTATACTTCTTTGGTACTTGTTTCTTTTTATTTTTTTCTTTTCATCATTTATTTTCTTGCAGAGTTTTTAGTTGCCGCAAACCGCTTCACCGAACGCCGACTGAATAAATACGGCTTCCCTTGTAAACGTTCCACGGAAGGTTTAGCGTTGTACGAACGAGTGTTTAAGCGAGTACTTTCGGGCTTCCTTGCTTGATCCCTTTCGCGGAAAACTTTCTTCGAAGTAACTCCTGTTTCATTTCCTTGTTCCATTTTCGATGTATTCAAGAATTGTTATCAATGAAAAGGTTTAAGTAAAGTAAATGATCAGTGTAATTTGCTCTCAGTTTTTTCAATTGGTTTCCTACAATTTCTCGAGAAAACTTCGAATGCCGTTACCGTTAGGGTGCAGTAAACCAAGTCAATGATATATCGATAATTTTTGCGTGACATGTGATCTCTGTGATATACTGCAAATGAATTTTCGCAGAGATATTTCGATTGGTATTATCGAAATGTTACCGATTTTTAAAACTGGGCAAATTGTTGGAGTTCGGATTTCCTTGTCACTCGCAGGTGGTTTCTTCCTTCGTTCTACGAATTTTGAAGCAGAACGAAAGTTCTTTAGTTCAAAATTCAATACAGGTGGTATTCTTTCTCTTCTGCGCCACAGTTTTAAAATTTGACCTGTTTTTCGGAGCAGAATATCTTTTCAAATAATTATTCATATTATGGAATTTAATAAATAAAATAATGTAATAAAAGTAAATTGAACAAATAAGTAATCCCATATTGTCGAATGAATTAACCAAAGGCTATTAATATCTCTGAATTTTCAACGAATTTATTATTTTCTTTCTGAAAACAATTTTATGCAACAAATAAATGAACTTTTTAACGAAAAAAATATTTATCCGGGAGCTTTATCGAAAATTCTGGCGTGGAACGTGCAGCGTTACAACACGCGTGCAGTATAACGATACAGCATTGCAAAAATGAAACAAATTGAGGAAATAAATCGCAAATTCATCACCGAGAAAACGGAGCGATAAAATTACTTGTTTGTCGCGTTCGATCTCCAAATTCTCAAACTCATAAAGAAACACGAAAGTGAATTATGAAATCGAGACAAAATATTTTCATTTTTACAGCTGTCTTCAGTGTATGGTTCAACAAAATTCAACTAGCTAAATAAAACTATATGCGTAATCATCTATTTGGACTACCGCGCAATATAGCAATAAAATTCATACTGAAAATAAATAAAGTAATAAAATTTGTATGCCCAATCGATTATATAAACTATAGCCCATTAATATGTATTAGAAAGAGAAACCTAATTAATATTCGTAGAAGTTGAATTTACTTTTCACATTTATAAACTATACAACACGTGTTTATTATTAATATTAATACAAGTATTTTATTATTCAGCTGTCATGCGGATTGTCCCCTGCACAATTAAGCTCTAATGTACTGTACAAGCTGGTCAACGGATTTAAATACAAGCACCGTGAATGAATACGTTTATATTGCAGCAGTTATATAGATACATACATGTAAATATCGGTCCCTTTAAATTCTCTTTAATTGAAAAAAAATACAATTACTAAAATCCCATACAAATTGTCAATTTTCATGTTATAGGGTTTGTTTTTTTCAAATTTTAAATACTAACTCAGTTTACGCTATTGAATGATATTTTTCATGATATCCTCATTTTCAAGCTCCTATTTATATAGACTAATAGATATAATACTCTGTAACTCTTCGATGATTCGACACAAACTGAAAATTTATTCCCAAAATCTATTCGACGAATACGATTACGAAACAGATGTTTGATGTTTAGTTAATTTTCTCAATTACCTTTAGTTGACGGAATTATAAATTTAATTTCGATATGACTCGTGACAAGTGAAATAATTTGAAATTGTTCATTTTCAGGTTGTACAGTGACAAAATTCGTATTGACAAGTTGCGCCTTGTAGAATATATTTATATTATATCGATTCGTTTGCAACATACGTGATTCGAAGAGGATACCGCGGATATACGTCGTTCACAATTATCCCTTTGAAATTGAGCAATTTTCATTTTGCATGACTGTAATACCATTTTGAACGTTTTTGCTTTTATTTGAAACTTTTATGTTAAACTTCGTAGTATACGTGAAGTACCCTGCATTGCGGAATTTTCAATGTATTCCCTGTTAAATTTTCAAGCTATAACAATTCCATAATTATAATTAATTGTCACGATACTGGACAAGAACTGTTTATTGTAGTCATGAAAGCGTTTGAGGCATTTTGCATATATATACTTTTACAACGAATTAGCAAATACCGGGAGCCATTCATTCATCGAAAATATAAAGATTACGCGAATAAAAAATAAAAATTTCGAAACAGAAAGCGATAATAACTGTGGCATATTTCTATGTTTACATTTCAGATTTCAGGAAACTGTTGCGAGTGTGGTTTACACCGAGAGTGCAGCATTTTGAGAAAAGTCAGGAAAAATAACAAAAAAGGCAACAGTACTTCGTTTGTCTGTATTTTCAGATTGCAGACCTAACGTAATATCGGTTTGAAACATTTACGTGGGTCGCCAAATTGCTTATGCATGTGCTTGTACATGTTAGCATGTCGCACGTGTGAGCACACCATGTGTAAGTGTACGTACAAATGGCAACCAAAAAGTCCTTGCTTCTAGCCTAGGTGAATCGCAAACCGCAATTCTCATTATTCCATTTGCCGACTGAAAGTTATTTGTACGATCAAAATTAGAACCGTAGCTGAAAATAAAATACATTCTCTTTTTGTCGCCAATTGCCGCCACAAATGACGATTGTTGGAACACAGGAATACACGGGAATAAAACCACTGAGAAACAACTTGGAAGTGGGAATACTAAAAATAATACAAAATCAACAAGCCTGTCCTTCTCATAGAAATTCTTCAAATTCGGATAAATTGTCGAAGTAAACGTGGTAGTATTTAGCGAGGATAATTATCATTATCGTTATCACATTATATGTAAATTAATTCACGTGCCGCTGCTTTGTGAGATAGATCAGATCCTATTAAACTTATGACGTGAGATTTCGGAACTTCTTTTTCTTCAGAACGTTATTTTGTACGATTCATTGGCAAGAAAGTAGCGAAAAGATAACAAATGTTGCGAGAATTGGAAGAATTCTTTCAGCTTCATCAAGAAATTCTTGGAGTTCCCATTAGTGGACGTAAAATTCCAAGGCAAAGGGAATTATCCGATCTCTGTGAATTCAAAGGTAGATTTGTGCATATCGAATTCTCCTTCTCCTTGGAACTTCTCGTTACCTCCACCCTTTCGTATAATCAACAGTATTATTTATCGACGCAAAATCACCATGTAGCTGGCTTTGAGAAATTTGCACGGAATACAATATGAGGATGTTGATCACCACCGGCGTAGTGTCGGCAAGCTTCCAGATTTCTTAATTTAGAAAGAGTATTATTCGCATATTCAATCAGAATCAATTTTTTCATATGTATAGGTAAAATTGTACAGTACTCTATAAGTACTAGAATCTGAAGCGTTGATTGTTTAATGCGAAAGGAATAAACGATATTCGTATATCGAATTACAAAATAGTAGCGAAGCTTGATTAAATTGTCGATACGTAATGTAGGTTCTTTGTGATGCTTTATAATTAATGTTATGATGATAACGCTTATAGTATTACGTTATATTATTATTACGTTATTATTACGTTATTATTACGTTATATATCGCATACATAATATATATTAGGTCGTCCTAAGTTTCTTTCGTTTTATAAGGAAATAGTGGATGCACACCATTTTCCTTTTAATATTATTTTATCGAATTATGTATGATCCATTTTGTTCTATCAAAATAAAGATCACAACGTTCGACAGATTAGGTTTCATGTTTGTATAAAGATGCGTCGTTGTAAAAGACGTGTCTGTAAAAGAACGACATTTTTCGAACAACCTAATATATATAATAGACCCAATCGTAAAGAAAGACACGTTTGTTTGAAAATAACATATGAAGTTAATAAAGGAACATATGAAGAAAGAAAATAACATGTAAAGATATATATATATGTCGGGTTATCATTAGGATAAGGATTCTTCGTTTGAATTAGCCATTGTTTTACGAAACAGAGAATATATTTACGCGAATAAACAAGATTTTACAAAATATTATGAATAATGAGTTTAATAAATGATAAGATTAACAAACGATAAGTTTAACTAATAATTAGATTAAAGAATAATAAGTTTAACGAACAATAAAAGGAACGAATAATATGTCTTACGAATAATAAATTTAACGAATAATGAGATTAACGATTGATAGGTTTTACGAATAATGAATTTAATTAACGCTATTAACAATGTTCCGGGGTTCAAACGAATCCACGGTCAACGGAATAACTCTTTACTATGCGTAGAATAATTTTAAACACAAAAATACGATTGCTGAGACACTCGGTAAATTACTCGATGTATCACTTTCCAAGGCGATCACACGAATGAATATCTGATGAAAATCTTTTTCGCTATACGACTGCATTTGTTTGTTATATGCTCGCTGGAGGCATCGAGAAAGTTCCAATCGTTGTTGCTAGGCAATTTCTGTCAAAAGTTTGTTGTATACTCTTTGGAAACATCGAGAAAGATCCAAACGCCGTTGCTAGGCAGTTTCTGTCTGGAGATTGATTCCTAATACAACGTGTGTCCCATTATATCGACATCTCTAAAGTACAATTCTATGTGATTTCTAGGGAGAACAATACAACCGATCCACATCTTCGTCAGGCAAAACGTTCATCCCGTGACCGTGGCTACGTCCGGCGACCAGTTGTCACCTCGAACCCACTTTCGCTTTCACAAATATCAAACAATTACAAATGACAATTGCTTAATTACAGTTATGATAAAATCTAGGCTAAAGCATTAGAAGGCTTCCTCAAAATTGCAAAGGGAAGGCTCCGGTTTTCCTTTCATCTCCGACATATATAATGATCACGAACCGCAGTCTTCTCAACTATTCGACGTCTTCAATTATTAATTACGAAAGAAGCCCAAGGATTGTGGTAAATGACTCTGTTGAGTGTAGGTTTGTAACAGATCATTCACCAACATCGTTAAGTTCATCGGGGCGCCCGCGGAATCGACTTCCTTTTCAGACGATAGCAGCTCCATGAAAAGCAGACCCAAATTAGCTACGTGGCAGTATCAATGTCTTAAAACTCAACGTCCTTGAAACAGAAAATTTCCTTCATTTATAGCGCACGTATGGTTTTCCATTTTTGCTCAAATTTATTACCTTCCTTTTCTAAGCAATTGACAACGAACTATAGGTTGAATTCTTATTATCTAGCCACGCCAAGAATGTTTCCTTCTTTAAGCAGATTGTTCTCTTTCTTAAAAATGCAATGTCAATAACCAACCTAAGTGAGAACGGAGATGATAAAATCTTATACTGAATTTTGTCGAGAAATATTAATACAGTGTTTTAAAAATCGTAAAAGTATGATGAACAAAAATTGAACCATTTGGACATGTATATTCTGTACAGTTTTTTACGTCTAAATTTCACGCATGGGCGCATGATCATCCGCGGTATAACTTCGAGTTTGTCTCGGTTGTGACCGACGTTACCAATGCATGTGGAAAATTGCTTCACGCTTTCATCGTCGCGCGAACGTCAAAATTTTTGTGTCATTAAGGAGAAATCCTTGGCTTTTTCGAATCAACGCCACGCGTTCGAAACACTAGCTGAAGTTTTTATCTCCGTGTCTATTCGTGACATGTCCATTAATGGATTTTCGATACGTGACGTCGCAGTGCAGATCATTCGTATTTCACAGCTTTACTTCCCAATTTCGTTCAAGTAGCAAAAATGTGGAAAGTTCGCACGCCCCTCGACTGCATACAAATCGACCAGCTTAAACAAACCGTCTCATTTCTTCAAAAGAACTACAAAGTGCGATCTGTGAAATTTACGAAAGTGATTGCTATGGTTTTTTTTCAATTCTCTTTTACGAGAAAGACGAATTCCACATTTGTCGCAACTTTAGTTACTGAGACATACATCACTGTACATGTAATTTACGATTCAACGAGTTTATTTTTATTTCAAATGTATTTTTCATCCTCTTCGTAATCTTCGCCACGAGCCATGTAATTTCGGATGCACGACGCTGTCAGTATTCATGGCGGTATTACTTTAAATTAACTGAACTAATAATTATTCGTATAATTCAAGGGAGAGAACAATTACGCGCCTCGCGAAGAATATTATTACCGGTATGGTGACGGTCGTACGCATAAAACTGAAATCACAATGCGAAAGAATAAAAGTTTTAATTGAGAAAAGGAGGAACAGGCCTCTGCTCTATTTTTGTTAACTTGGTCACTGTAACAGCACCTCCGAGATTAAGTTGGACCATATCGCGCGAAACTAATTTAAGTTCACCATACGCGAACTTCTGTGTTCTGCCAGGAGTAACACAATGCACATGCTCCTTTTCGATTTATGTTTCATTTCTAATTGTTCATTGTAGTTTCTTAACTGCAGCTAACGCAACGAGATCCAGCTTCTCTTTTGAATTGTAACCAGGAACCGTAATTGCTGCTCTCGCATACTCTGTGAATTTACAAAACGACTCTTACTTGTAACGCTATTATCTTACGCAAAATTCCGAATTAATTTCGCTGTTGTCGCTATTGTACAGTGCTATTTTCGATTCACTGTTCTTTGTAATAGAATAAAAAAAGAAAAGACGAGGGCGTCACTCTTACCATCAATTAAAAATATCAAACTCAAATTCGATGATCATAATAAAAAAAATCTAATAAAGGGACATTCGATTTTTTCTATGAACCTCTGTATTTCCCAAATCGGCAATTTTTGGATTAGAAAACTTTACTCTGTTTGTTACGGAATTCTAGGAAAAAATCCTTACTCCAGATAAATGTTGCGGCAGCTATGAAATATGTTCCGCGTTATTCCAACTGGTATTTTCCCTACAACGTTCCACGTGAACAATTTTCCACGCTGCGATACTTAACGCAAACATCATTCTACGGGGTTGTACATTCTACGACGTGTTTAACATTTATACACTCTGCGACACAGTTCGCATATTGTGGTTCTTTTAATATGCACAGTACTACATTTCTAATTTAGTTCAGTCTCTACGTTCATCAATATACTTATACAAATAATATATTGTATAATCTGCAAAATTATCAAACTAAAAATGGTAATATTCCGATATGGCAAACAAGCGTTGCATTTTAGAAACATCACTTCATGTAAAATGAGACCAATGCGAAAATCGATATACATAAGTATCTTGATCTATTTACCTAGTAATGACCAAAGTGTTCAGTAATTAATTCAATGAAAGGTGATACGATTACGATTTAGCGATGAATAATATTATAAAAGGATAGATTCATAGAATTGTCTAGTCGATCGAAAATAATCGCTGCCCATCTGATTACGTATTAAATTTCTCAACGTAGTTAACAGAGGAATAATATCGCGTCTAACGAAGCAGATATGAGATAATGCAACACTAGGATATGACTGGACGTGGAAAATATCCCACAGAATAGCGTCACGCGATCACCACGGATATTAACTTGTATTGTTATGCAAAATAATCTAACGAGCAACTAGCAACATTATAAAACTTTCAGTTCTTAAGTTTTTAGTTGATAATAAAGTCCATTGAATATATGCATGGTAAAAAATGTTCTTCCCCCGTCAAATTAAATGAATGCTGTAGTTGCACATTGTTGATTAAAGGCATTCATGAGTTCTACTCGAAAATATAATTTGCGGGATGAAAAAAGAGGGACCATTTCCCATAGTGGCTTCATTTTCTTTAACAATCTCCCATCACGAATGTATGGCAAACGCATTTTTTAATTTACGGATCTCCATTGTTGACGCATGAATTTCTAATAAACCAGAGCGAAAATAAGCACAGCATACTCCACTTTCGACATATGGTACCATGCAATAACTTATTTTAATCCTCCTTTTACAAAGCGTCCTATTCCAAAGTTATTGATAATTTGTCGAAGAAATATTTCCTAACAATACGATTAGTCGTCATTACAAGGTCGCTATTGTAGATGACCCAAGATTTTTCCACGTTACAGTATACATCCAGGTATTTCTGAGCTCCCATCGTGGTACACGGTACACGCTTTCCGCTTTCGTTTCGCAGTTGAATTTCAATTTATTAAAATGCCGGATCTCTCTCGAGCAGGGCTCGGTGATCCTTTTTAACGTCGTCGCTTCGCTTTCCTCTTTATATCGCTTTCCGGAAGCTGGCACGAAACACCGTGGTCACGCCGCCTCGAATGTCTGAATATAAACAGCGACGCTTTACAATTCATGACCCATGAACGGAACCACGACTCTTTTTCGTTTTCTTCGTTTTACCAATGAAACACTGCCTTCTCCCTGCGTTCTTTTCCTCCGCCCGTAAAAAAAATACTACACACGCGATTATCCTTCGCGATAATTTTGTAATTCGCGAGGTACTTGAAGAATCTGCCATGCGGGTCGTTAGCAGGAGCTCGCAATTTGTGGAACTCTTTCAATCTTTCAGCTACGATGTAATTTGGATGCGTCCTCTAACGCTATACACATATACTTTGATTCAAACAAACTTTCTGATACTAATTTCTTTCTGCGAAATTCCTCGCTAAGTCCAAATTACCTCTGACAATTAAAATGTTACATTTAACGTGCTCGAAATATCTCTCGATGGAATTTCAATTGAGATCTTTGTTCTAATAAAACTTTTCAAGTGCGTCGCTTCCCTTATCAGGATTGGTTATTATGGAAACAAGGAGATCGCAATGTTTCTGTGAATGCAATTGCATTCGTTAAGCTCCATAGAACTTGCAGTTGCTACATTGTTTGGCAAAAGTCCTCGAAACCAGACGATTCAGAAAGTTTTTCGTTTCTTTGCTTTCGCGTAAAACTCCGTACGTGCAGCAGCGTGACTATCAGCGCCGAGAATGTTAGCCCTTAGTAGCCAGCCTCGAACTCGGCAACCTTTCGACGACCAAACGAGCTGCTTGAATACCTTCGTCGAATGCTACGTCGAAGAATACAAACCCCGGTGCGAGTTAGAATCTTGATTTTTGAAATATCGCTGTGGACATCTGATATTTTCTTTAAACCGGTTGCGCATTTTATCGATACGGCCCAATTGTGCAGCAAGTCAGTACGATCTATAAATAATAAATAGAAATCACGTTTATACATTTATACATGTACTTTGTATTTTTTATTCTTCCTCCATTATTTGCATCTTTAAACAATACCGTAAATAATTTCATTTCAATTCAAAGATACGACTTTCTCGTTGCGAATCGAGCGTAGCTGCCCGTTTCTGTTGTTTCAGCGAATGTTAACGATCTACATATTTATAAATCATATTTTTCATCAAACAGAAAGCTATAGTGTTCTCAGGAAAAAGCAATTTACGTTGAACTCATCCCCGTGCTTTAGACTTTTTCACACACGAAAGTGTACAATTATAGAAGGCAAAAATGTATTGGACCCCAGGGTGTTCTCATGATACATCACCATCCGTGTAGCAACTCTTGTCAATTATCGCGGCATTTCAGTGCAACGACCATCAAGCAAAAACAGCGTTAAAGAACCCACGATAAATTGGCAAAACGTCTGGGTAATTGTACCGTCCATGCAAATTTTCCAAACAGAGTTTCACCATTACGAGCTGCCATTCTAAGCGAAGCTAAGAATCCATCAACTTTAATTCAACGAACACTGAAAATGAATTAAACGCGAATATTTTCTTCAAATTGAAATTCGTACTTTTCTCGTTTCGGAGAAAGTACACCGAGGATGACGTAAGTTTCTTCTTTTTCTTCATTGTCAAAGTTATTTGGCAAATTACGTACGACGCGACGTGACAAATTTATTCTCCTTTATCTTTCCTTTGTTCTTCGAATAAGACGTGTTTTCAACTTCTCGTCTATAGTTTTTCTCAGGTGCATTGCTTATGGAGTAACAAAAAAGGAGTTACTGCGAAGATAAAAATAGTAAGACGGATGATTGCGTTTCTGTGCGAGCCACGCCATTTGTCTCACCCTTCGCTGCGCATCTTACAACAGAACTGTCGCACTTGCGACAGTGAAATACCGATTTCAGACAATTTTCCTATGAACCATAATAAAGCGCAGTCGACGAAAAACAGACGAACTAAATTTTTTTCATTTTCTGTGAAAATCGGTGGCATTCTATCAAAAAAGAGAAAAGAGTACGTTTGTACCGATTGTCCATTGAATACTTCGACTACCTATATCAAGAAATTTTATGATACTAGTAAATGATACGAAGAATAAAATATGAGAAGAGATAAAAGAGACAGAAAGATAAAGATACAAAAAGGAAAGAAATTAGGATAGAATGATTTAAAAGAATCTAAATTTGAACGTGTTCCGAAATTATTTTTCTATATCGAGGTATTTGGGAGAAATTTTGTTTTCTTGGGGCGGAGTATTTTTTAAATAAATTTTCCACACGAAATAGAGTTTACTCAGGTCGTTTACTTGTCTTACAGGGATCTCGATAAATTTCCAACCTTTCCTCTCTCGTAGAAATTCCCTATGTGGGGACACACATGATTATAAATGGTAGGGACGGCTACCCTCGGGGGTTGACCTCAACGCCTGTCGGGTCACCTGCAGAATCTTTCGACGACCAAAAATATCACTTGAATACAAAAGCCTTTCCGAAAATATGGATCCATAAAAATGTTGTGATCGTAAAATACCGTGCCCTATAATTTTCCAATCCTTAATAAATACAAGTAACTCGCGTAAAATGAATTGTGAACACACGCTGGGATCTTAATTCACAGTTATAAAACATGGAAAAATTCTGTGCTGTAGATTAACAGGACAAGTTGTTAGTTTTCTTTCGCCGAATTTAAAAGTCAAGGATATTGTGATGTTTTTTTTAATTTAAGAGAAAAATTAGTCCTACCTTAGTTTCTTTGATCTCAAAATCATAATACCGATACCGATCCGGCGATATTGGAAAGCGTCCTTAAAATATCTCCTTGCAACTCAGCTGTACCGAACGATCGACCGCGAAGTAAAAGTCTGGCAACGTGCCGTATTCCCCGACATTTTTCATTAAAAGGAAGAAGAAAAAACAAGGGCAAGGAAAACGCAAAGTACTTGGCCGAGTAGAAGTAAAATGGCGGAAAAACGGAGCTTTCTTGTCAATTAAATCGTCGAGATAGTAGTTATACCGATACTAAATACGAAATTTTATCGCTATATTAACTTTCCATTGACCTGAATAATCAAAGTTACTTGTTTTGCATGGAACAAATTTATACGACAACTTTTTTAGCGGCAAGATTTTACTACCTGCTTCGTGTTAATTTCAAATGAATTCTAAATCCTTCGAAAGATGAAACGTTAATCAAATAAATGGAACGTAATCATTAAAATTATATACTGGTATGTACTTATTCCTTTTTCATTTATTTATTTCTTCTTTTTTTGCATCATATATTTATTCATCGTTTCCCGTAAAAACATTTTGTTAACATGGAAGATGTCCAAGGAAAATAGAGGAAATGAAAAGATCACTGTGTGAATCGCTTTTAGTCTTTGTGACAGTTGAGGGAAAAGTAGCAAAGGGATGGCAGTCAATGGCCGCACGTGGTGGATGAGCGCTTTCAGCTTCTTTTAGCAAAAATCAATTTCGCTGACGCTACTTATAATCCGATTAATTAAAACCTAGCCGTGAAGGATAGGACGCACGGTTCTGAAACCTAAAATACGAAATATTATACGGCGTATTATGAAATAAAAAGAGCGAATTACTCTCACTAGCCTCGGGGTCGAGCGGCGTTTTAATGGATATAAAATCCATCTACCGTTAGAACTTTCTCGCATCACGTAAAGTTTTAAAGTATAGAACGGAAAATTGCGTTTTAATTGCGTGTTCCTAGCCGAAGGTTTAAATGGGTGCATATTTCACGAGAAATCGATACACAAGTCTTGTGGTGCACTCGTGCTGAAAAAACAAATCGAATCGTTTCTTGAACCCCGTGTAATATACTTCTAAAGCTAACAAATATCTCGTGTAAGAAACACATTAACATCATTGGATTAAAAGACGTGATTTGATAAAAGACAAGCACATGCATGACATTAAAGAACATTATTGACAGCTCTGTGAAAATCCCTTGTTTAACGCAAATTTCAACGCAAAATTTTCAATAATCCGGTAAATATATCATTTCACATTTTAATTATTACGCGTGCGGTATTCGAGAATTCCTGATTAAAGTTATAATCATGTTGAAGGGAAAAAAGTTAGATTTCTTGAATCATTCTACCGCTAAAGCCAAGATTCATCTTAACTTCGTCTAAATTATTTCGTTCCCTTAGTTTCATTCATGCGTTATTTAATCCAAGCTCAGTCTTGCTCACAACTATCTCTCTACGGAAATTTACGGAATGCGACGGGCCTCTCTCTTCCTCTCTTTCTCTCTGTCTGTCTGTCTCTCTGCCTCTTTGTCTCTCTCTCTCTCTCTCTTTCACTTTCCCTCCTCTAGGAGAGTGGTTCAAAGAAATTTAATTTCAATGCTAAAGTCAAACTGTCGCGCTTTGACGAAAGAACATTCGTTTGAGTTTATCTTCGATTCTTGTTATCTACATTTTCGCTTTGATTATCTTCCTTGTTCGTCCTTTAGCGTCGTCGCTTCCATCGAAACTTTTACCTTTCATTCTTATTCATGAGCTAATAGGGTATATTACGGGACGTAGATTTAAAGTTTTGACGAAATTTAAATCCTTATACGGAAGCCAACATTGGAAACACTGTTTTAGCTGCAGATTTCCTGCAAATTTTCCATCTAAAAGTTATCGTCAGTTAAACTTTATCAATCGCGAAAATTACCGACGTTTACGTTGCAGAGTTAAGTAACCACAAGTACATGGCAGATTGGTTAAAAAGTAAAAAACAGGAAAAACTAGATTTTGCAGAACGATCGACCTTAAAACGTTTTCCTGGCTGACGATGGCCTTGTTTCCGTAACCGTAATGAGTAATGGGAAAACCAATTGCAATTAGATTCGAATGACGTGATTGCAATGATACCGCTTGCACGATTACTTGTTCTTTAGCCGCATGGTTTGCGAGTAAGCAAACCCTGCTTGCGCTTGGCGCAGTTCCGCCTCATCGTTGCTTCATTATCCGTACTTAACGAAGCTTTTCTGCAAAGCACTACGATCGATTCGAACCAGTTCCTGTGGAAAAATAAACCATCAAGCGGCTGGGAGGAAATATTCCCTATTCACGTTGCCAAAGATACGGAATAAATGAAATTATTTTGCAATTATTTCTTGTACCGCTGGAATTTATAACAGCTACATGGTAAATTATTGTATATTGGATATTATTATACTTCCATTGTCCTCTGCCACGGAATTTAAGTCCTCTGACACAAAAGAAAATCGCGAAATTCTGTCAATTTCGTCGCTGATAAGCTACGCAACGGTAGATGTAAAATTTGGAATTAAGAAAAGAGTAAATAGATATAATCTTCACATAAATCAGAGTGCGATTGTAGATTTTTTCACACGTCGTAATGTGTCCGTTCATCGTGCAAATAAAAATCTCCAAGCCCCGAAGGAAAGTTGATTTTTCTTTCTTAGTAATTTCGAACTCGCGAGTGATCCTCTCGAAAGAACAGCTCGAGAAAGATCACTTTAAAGTACGTGACGAGAGCAAAGAAGATGCATTTGCATCTCAAACGGCTGAGATTAAGAAGTTGAATCATTCCCGCGTTGCATTACAGTACAGAAGCTTCTTACGGTATGACCAAATGTTCTTCGGCAAAGTAGGTTGCGCGAAACTCGTCCAGGATACTCAGTTTAGAAAGAACTTTCCAGAAACACCTGACAAATTTTAACAGCAACTTCTTCAGACACATTTATTATACGTTATCGATACAACTTGGTAATTGGGTTTTAACGACGTTACTTAAAAGCTTACTGCCTCCTCCGTTTATTAATCGGAATTTTAATCGAAGAATATTTTCTGAATTAAACCGAGAACAATTCTTACATTTCTAATATCTCACTAAATGGACGCATATTTTATGTACCACGATATTCTCTCGTTTCCTACATTCTGTTGTTTCAGAGAAACATGCCACGTTTCTCCTTTTTTCACAGAAACACGTAGCGAAAATAAAACAAAGCAACGTGATCTTCGAGAAACACGTTCGTCTTCGTAAATCCTTCAATATTGTAAACTTGTTCTACGTTCTCTCTGCGATGCTCTCGCATTTTTGTTCCAACTCTGTTCTAATAATTACAAATAAAAAAGGAAATGAAGATTCACGAAGATATAAGAATTTCTAATTCGACGTTGCGCATCGTCTAATCGATTACTTGTAAATAATTTCCATCATTTTTTGTCGCAGAATTACATTTACAATTTTCCATAGCTGCTCAGATAGAGACAGCTCGAAAAATTCCAATCTATATTATTGCGGCAAATTAATTGCACTTTTTGCGCCAGTAACTAAGCTACAAAATCGCGTTAATATTTTAATCACCTGTTGAGCTGCCATTTCCTAGCCATCTCGCTCGGTACAATAACAGTTTTATTAATGGTTCACGTTTTTCATTATGTTACTCTAATGATACATTTACCCCTATTCATATCTGAAGATTTATAACGTGCAAATATCTACGATTCTTTCTCTTTTTCTTAACTTTTACGAATTCAATTGTCTAAAAATGTTCATTGTTAAAACGAATTAAATAATCATGCAAGTTAACTCTTTTGTTCGGTGAACTTTCAGTTCATAAAATTGCCTAGCGCAATATCCATCGTCGTCCTGTATAATTCAATCGGGTCAGAGAAGGCAGTTCAATTCTAAATCTAACCCGAAATGAAATCTACGTTTCTGAATCCGGTGCAATTAACAGTGCGGTTAACCAATAATCGAATCACAGAGCGTGAAGAGAATCGGCGAAAGAAGATTCAAGTGGTAAGAGGATGAACCTCTTGATATTTCCTTGCGAGAACTTCACAATCAAGTTTTGCAACCGACTCTGAGCAACAACCCTCCTAAGTTGGAAGAGCCACTCAACTATCGAGCACCCACTTGAAAAGTAGAAACTGGAAGTCACATGTTACGATGCGAAACTGCGCAACCAGACCAGAACTTCTACTGCTCCGCCCCCGCACCGCGATATCCCGATAAAACCGCAACGTGCATTCGCACCCCGTGAGCAGACACCCGCGTAACTGCACATCGCCCCGAGCCACACCTGCGAACGCTACTTTGGAAGTTTTCCCGGGACCAAATAATTCTAAAACGAAATTACAGGGAGGCGCGAGTTTCCATCTAAATGGCTGAATTTTGTCGCCTCTGTGCGCTATATTCGTGGAAGGCATGGAACTCACGTTCAAACAACCGAGAAGTAAAGCAGGTGCGGCGCCATCATTTTCAATTAAATGTATTGACCGACGACGAGTGACAGCAGCTTTTTCGAACGTGGGAAACGTCGGGAATAAAACAGTGATTTTTAATTCTCGTCCGTGCGTCTTGTATGAATTTGACGATTGTTGCATAAATATAAAGACGTTGCGTTTTTTCAAGTTTTTATCAAACTGTTCCAAATTTCTCTCCTCGATACGAACACTCCGGTATCGTTTCTTAAAATGTTTGTTGCTTAAATTTTCTAACAACCGCAAGTCGAGCCAAGTACGTTGACTTGTATGAACACTTGAGTAGATAACTGGCTTAAAGTTAAACAACTCGATTAATTTAACCAATTAAATTGGTTTAAGCCAATCTACTCTAGTCACTCTTATGAGCTATCACTCGATAATATCAGAGGATTAAATATCGTCCATCAAAGGAAAGGATCAAGACTTCAGGGATTCGAATCGAATGATCGTAACTATCTCGGATGTTGGGTTTTCAATGTACATTAATCCGAGGATCTTTTCTTTTGTTTCGATCGTTTTCTGCCGCTGTCGAATCGAAAGATCCGGGCTCGTCTGAACTTCGATAATCCTCACGGGATAAGGCATCAGGTTAAAAAGAGGGTGGCGATGGGAGGGTTACGCCCGATGAAAAGTCGCGACCCAAAGGGTCTTCGATGAGGCTCGCCGTGGCGAGTTCACGGATTACGCTAATAGGAACTCCATGAAATTTATACGAGTAGCAGCTTAAAAGTTCAATTTCTGTTCGTGGCCCCGGCAAAAGACCGAAACGTCGATTCAATTACGATTAAAGGATTAACAAGATGCGTAAGGGTGGCGGGTTACTTTTTTCACGTCTCTTTTTCATTCTCGTTCAGCCTCTTTTTCTTGCTTGGGAACTGGGATATGCTCGTCGAGGATCCTCGAGCATTGCCGAGTCGACTAACTCAAGAGGGCATGATAATCCAACGAGGCTTCGACACTTGACTATCTTGCGGCTTCCATCACCGGTTCTTGCATGTTTCGCTGTGGATTTTCGTCCATGCTTCTGCTTAATCATCTATAATCTATGTCTTTTGTATCGCCGCCTGTGAAATATCATACGGTAGATTCGAGTCCTTTCACGGATGATAGGAATCATTATTTCCACCAATTAAAGTCAGATAAAATCAATATATTCAATTGACCAAATATATGCAGTAGACCAAACTGTAAATGTCAATAGATTTGTAATTTATTCAATACTAATGATCCATAAATGTAGAATGCATCAGATTTCATTGTACGATAGTGAAAAGAATATTCGCGTTATCTTCGTTACTGACTACCAGAAGATTCAAGAATTTCCTGCAAACTCTTCGAAGCATTGGAAACATGTCAAACAATCTTTTATACTGCTTATTTCGTGCGCGGAATATCAAAGAAAACTCAGCATACTCGGATGATGGATTAAAGATGTAGAAACGTTTCTGTTCTAACAGTGCTGCCTACGTCTCTCGTATTTTCTCTGCGTTCGATATGATCCAATAAAGCAGAAAAGTTTGACTTAAATTTCAGAGTTCGTACGTAGTTGTCGCTAGCTCAGAAGATTTATGAATTTCGGTAATACGCCCTAAATTCTAGAAATGTTTCGTTCAACAGCTTCACACGTAGCTCATAAATCTTAGCTACAGACCGACCCTTTCTGTTGCAGAGTTTGGGAAAGGACTACTGGTGGGCACCTTGACGAACTTCGAACTGCAAACTGCAAACTCCTAAGTTTGCACGACGACCAAAGGGTACGATCCTCCACGGAACAGTCTTCCAGTCTTCCTTAAATCTATCTAGGATACAGCGATCAAAGTGTTTGTAACAAATGAAGAATACTCCTTGACGCCGTGTAACGCAATACTTCAAATTCAGCCCATAACTATTCATCACTACGCGTACACAGCGTTGAAACTATCACGTCGAGCTCTCTTCGAGCACCGAATGAAAAATTACGCGTCAACATCCATTGCCTTCCCTTCAACGATGAAGTGTTTATTCCAAAGCCTTGGGAAAACAGTATGAAAATGTTGCAAATATCTCTCTCTCTCTCTCTCTCGATAAATTATACCATTCATCATAAATTGTAGGCGAAAATGTTTATTCGATAAAAATTTATCGAACAAAAAGTGGTTTGTCATCGTCTGATGGACGACTTTTTAACCAGTACGCTTTGGAAATGTTTTATCAAGAATTTGCTACTGTTTAGGCTATCTTTTGCAATTACTGTAACTTCGCAAACGTGCGTGACTTTTTTGAATAAAGGAGAGAGAACAAGAGACGATAGAAGAAAACTTTCGATTGTAGATACCCGCGATAAGACTCGGGTGGAAATAAGTTATTGCCGTTACTTCCACTGCATTATCGATGAAAAGTGTTAACGGACGAATCCAGTGCCAACCGATTTCCAATATCGGCTTCGTCACGAACTTTCGCACATAACTTCGAGAATAACGATGTATAAAGGGGAACCTTGAAATAAAGGAGAGAACAATAATTTGTCTTTCCATCAAAACCGGATTTTCACAAGTTTCTTGGTCTGCAGCCAGATTTTCTTGAGGAATATTTTTAAATAAAGGCAATCCTTCGAGTGGCAAAAGGAAAATTCTTAACATGACGAAAACATTATGAGATTGTTAAATCGTCAAAGAACAGGACTGTGATTTTATTATTTGTAAATATCTAATAATAGAATTTATAACCGAAGTACAGTCCTTCAGATACTCACGAAGCGACTTAAAGTGCTTCAACTCAGAAGATTTTTACTCCAAAGATATATACTATTAAAAAAGCGCAATGAAGTGTAATAATAAAATGACCAGAAGCGCCATTAAGTTCTGACATATCGATTATGATTATTAACCAAGAGTTTTAAATTTAACATTTAAAAAACACACACACAGACTCACAGAAAAATATTAGAACAAGGAGGCAAAATCTAGTGAGAAAAATCTTAGAAATAAATACATTATCAAGTTCTATCGTCATCGTCGTGATTAAACCGATCCAAAGGAATCCTTGAGACAAAAAAGAAGGGAAAAGAAGAGATTAAAATATCAACACGAAAAGTACCAAAAAGCTTTTGATTGCTGGTGCTGGGATGCCCCCATGACAAAAGGGAGGCACGTGGTGATGTCTTGTTGTTGTTGGTGTTGCGACAACCTCGGCAGTGCCGGTTCTTCAAGTGCTGGTGCTGGGGGTGTTGTTACTGGTGCATCTGGTGGCAGTGTTGTAGTTGGTACTAACGCCAATAACGCCGGTGGTAGTGGTCTCGGTATTGCTTCCGGTCTTTCTGCGATGCTGTCGTTAGTAGTCGTCACCATCGCTATCAGTACAGGAGAGTGGCTTTTGACGGAAGAGAAACTACCGAAAACTTCATCGAATGCTTCTGTGGAGCCTGACAGCAAAGTTACGTACAGTGGTCTGTGGAGAGTCTGCGTTGCTATAAGTAAGTAGCTTTAACAAAGTTTCTATACCTCACGATACAATTGTAAACACTCAGCTTCGATCAAGCTTATGGTAATATATCCATTGGGAATTTATTTGTAACTTTGTTTTATCCTTCTGGCCAATTATTATTTTCCATTTTTATCTCCTTTGTAATGAAACATTTGCTTTTCAACGAGGAAATGTTCCGTGCTTATTTATTAACGTTTATTTTTATATACGAAGGCTAATAAATCATTGAATAATTCAATTACTCGCTGCATCCCATTCGCGTGCTAAACAATGAACAAATATAAACTTGGGAATAAGTCGAGAAATATATTTCAGCATTAGCAAAATCCGTAATACTTGAGGGGGTAATATTATGCTAATCTTCATCATTGCTTCCATAAACAAGATACGACATTCCTTATAATTGCCGGAATCAGCTTAATTCGTAATCTGCTTATGAAGTTGAGAAAAACAGCAGAATTACGAAGATTGACTTGGAAATAAATCGATGGCAAAACTGTCGCGATGTGATTTTACTTCTTTAAAAAAAATAATGCCAAAAATCTCAAAATCATACGCTTAGAATATATACTTGACGATATCTTGTTACAATATAGAATCATAGTGAATTTGAAAAATATATTATGAAGAGTAGAATAACATGGGACGATATCCAGGATGCGAAAGGGGACGAATGACAGTGGAAATTTTTGAAAATTCGCGATAGCATCGATAGTAACAGAGGCGCTAAAGAAAATGTTGACTCAACACTTGCCATTGCACTCACCAGCCGGACATACCAGCTCGGAATAGATCAAACGTACGTGTGAATGAAAGCTTCAGCTATCTGTTCAAAAAAAAAAAAAAAAAAGAGAGAGAGAGAAAGAAAAAAGAAAAACGAGTAAAATACTGAAAATTATTATTACGCAATTTCTTTCCATAGTATTCCACAGTATACTTTCCATTCCGTTTGTCTTTTTATTCTTAAAGCCTTTTTAAGTCAACCTCAATTCCGTGCGAAAGCATTACCAGACACTTTGGAGAATTCGCGAGCGAATTGTAACGACCGATCCGCTTATACTATTCGCATCGTGTTTGAAAAGTGATATCGAAATAGATACGATAGTGGGAAACGATAACGGAAATTGAAAAAAACTCCCGATGAAAGGAAGCACCGTGAAACCGGAAAATTGTTTGGGACCTTCTTTGAAAGTACACCGAAGTACTCCAACGAACAAAATTGTATTTAAGAGAATCTAATTCAGCGTCGTTCGAGCCTTTCCCTAAGCTCTGAACCGTATCAAAGGATAAAGGGGAAAATAAAATAGTTACGTATATGCCGTAGTTGCTTATTAGGTAAAGCGAAAAAATTTCCAAGGAACAGCGTTATACGTTTCGCAGAAAATACCACTGAAACTATGAAAAGATACCTTATATTATAATTTCGTTGAGAAAATGGTTCGCAAAAATTAATTATATAGTAACTTAAGAGAACTTAATTATTATTATCTACGACAAAATTGGGGAGTTTCAAAGAAACTTAATTTTCTTCGTTGAAATAAAAATAAAATAAAATGACCACTGTATTGCACATTGGACTATGTTGGTTAGTATTCAATTCTAAGTTCTCAGGAGAAACTAATTTCCCTCGAACAATGCGAATTAGCTAGCTTCTTCGGAAGAAAATTGAATCACTCCTGTAACACGAAGACCTACAGTTTCTTTTAACCCGTATTTCTACAAACCTTGTTAACCTCTGTGAAAGGATTTTCTACTTAAGAAGTGATAATATCTTCTTTTCAAGATATGCTATGCTATGCTATGATTAAAGAATCTACAAACGAGAGAATGGAATACATTATCTAATCTCATTTTAATCGATTATCTGGAATATTTTAAAAATTGATACATTTAAATATGTTAATTTAAATACAAAGACGTGAAGCATCGAAGTAATTAACAGAATGTATAGCTGTTTAATCTTCAAACGTCCGCAGTTGCTTGACGTGAGAACTAACTTCTAGATTCTGTCCCTCTTGGGTATCACGTATTCCTAACTTTTCTACCTGTCGACAAACACTCTCAGTGTCCTGTGGGCTTTCTCGACGTTTCTCTGCGTGACTGTTCACCATGCACGCTTACAATAATAAAATACAACTTCAATATTGGCGACAACAGACAATAATAATACATCGAATTAAACCGTATAAAAGTTAAGATTAAAATAAATAATGATAAAACGAATAAATATGAAATCGAAATTGTATTGAAATATCGCGCATCATTTGGATGACCTTATCGTGTTTTAATCACATTATATCGTAAACTAAATTAAAAGTTTCAAAATATAGCCGAGCGAATGTGCAAAGATAATAAAATGAAAACGAATTTTCGATATCATCTGCTAGAGATAGGTATCTAATTCAAATGAATACGAGTTTCCGTTTTGTCATCACACCATCAGTTTATTTTTCATTTTTCGTTCATATTCAGTTTATTTTTCAATCGACACTATTTCCAGATGCCGCAGTACTAAACGTTTCTGTCCGAGTATTTTCTTTTTTAATGGAATTATTTTACCATAAATCCATCTTTTTCTATAGTACAATTAAACTAAAATCATTTCTAATTTTAAAAGACAAATAAAGCTATTAATTTTAGTTTAAAATATTTTCGAAACTATTTTAATTAACTCTCATCCATACTCGTAAGGGAACGTGGACGTTCTACGAATAAATTTCACGACTAACTTGTGCACTTAAAAAGTAGATTTTTCATTTCGACGATTCGAGATATCGCCCTCAATTTCACAGTTTCAACTGTTTTGCATAGCCGTTTGTGAACTTTTCTTGAATACTTAACCAACAGGACTTACGAGATCCCTCGAGTAACGTTATAGCTAGAGTTTAGTGCATACTATTCTTAAGGCTGGATAGTACCATCTGTTTCTCCTGGCATTTGTCTGTCGCGGTCCTCTCTCTGCTTTACAAGTATTCATGAAATTTTTATCTTAATTATCTATTTGATATTCATGGTATCATCGCAAAGTGATATTAAAGTTAAAAATATTTTCATAAAGTCAACAAATACACGAAAAAGATTAATACAAATAATTAGAACGTTCATTTCGCCAACAGTAAACAAATCCCAGGATTTTATGTATTTTTCTAGCACTTTTAATTTCACGGCTACACAACACGTAGTATTATATCTTATGCATGAAAATTATAAATCGTTTCATCCTCTGTTAACTTTCATAGGTACGACACTGCTGGCAAGCTACATGCAGGTCCAGCCTTAGCTGCATTGCTAGACACGTAGGTCTACGTGCTTCAACCTTTGAATATTAATGTCTAAACGGAGCCGAGATACCGCTGAAATATTCCTCCACTATAACTTGCAGTGTTCTGTCAATGTACCAACTTTATCCATTATTGTCCTACCATTAATTGATTATGACGTGGTTCAATCTGTGTTATTACCATCCTATTATTATCATAATGTGGCAAGGGAAAAACGATTTCTATGCATAATGTCTTGATAATCTCGTTAACCATAGTTGAATATGAGACGAACACAATAGGTTGAAAGTATTCAGAGATACCTTTGGCGGCTGATTGCAAGCTTCTCAAGATCTTTCTGTTCTCAAAAGGAAAAGATTTCCCTCGACCAAGGGAAACAACAGAATGGCATTTAACTCATAATACTTGAAAAGCATTTTGCCTTTACCATTCCACTTTGCTATCTCACAATAGAATTTAGATATACATGTACATACATTACGTATACTCTACACGCGACACAGTGAAATGCCATTCCTTATGTTCCTTGATAAGAACAATTTATTTTAATTTTACTGCTCCATGGCTATACATTTCCGTATCGTGATCTGAAATTGTATCCTGTTGCTCTATACGATTGCCATAACTTTAAATAATCAACTTAACAATTACATACATCCAATTAAAGTAAACGGATGAATCAATATGTACCCAAAATAAAACTACGGTCTTTTCTCAGATTCTATCACGCGAATATCCTTCAACATCTTTAATACAAGTATAAATAAACGTTCAAATAATTTCGCGAGTCTTATTCTACCTATTAACAAATTTCATAAATACATCCCGAGCAATTACCACTCCACTCTTCGCATATTAATAACCGAGACACAAACAGAGAATTCCTCATTAATTTCTTCTTCCATTTATCCAACGTAAAAACTCATCAAGCTATATCAATACAGGGTAATAATCTCCACGAAACAAAGGTGAATCATCGTTGATTTCCAGTATAAACGCTTCTTATCCTGTTCTTTATCCATTCACCAGGCACCGCTGAGATTTCAGTGAGTACAGGGGTGAGGGCAGAAAGCATTTAACTGGTAATATTCGCGAAGCGTTCTGTGATTCCGGTCCAGGCTCTCTCGATAGGAATGACGGCATGGAATGGGAGAGGATCTGAAGGAGACGAGTACAGTGGGTCGGAAATGACTCGTTACCGAGGGCACCGGAAACCGCTCTCCTTTTGCTGCCGCCATCGCTCGGCCTCCAAGCAGTTCCACGCCTACCAGGAGCGATGCCCCCTGGCTATGCCAGCAGATAAAGAAAAAAGAGCGAAAAAAGCAAGAACGAGAAGGAAAAGAAATAGAAGAGCCGATGGTGGAGAGCTTCGTCCTCATCCAACTACCGGATAACTTCTTATCTCGGTCGAAGAAACTCGAATTTTGTAGATTGAGGCAAAGACGAAGAGATCGAGAAAGAAAATTGCGTATAAAACATAGCCTATTTAGCCAGAAACGATGGTCGCTTGTTTCTCTTTTTCGATTTAGGCTACTGATTCGCAGACGTTCTCCTCTCTTATGCTAGTCTGTATTCTTCCAAGGATTATTCGTTTTATGATAATTACATTTTGTGATATATCGTTCGTAACAATTTCGTTTTGCAAAGAATGAAGGTTATTCGAAGGTTTTAACTGGTTACGCAAGTATCCACGGTGAGAAATTAATGTGGCTTTAATGCTTTCATGCGAAGCTTAATGCCACTATGGAACCGTGCTTTTCTTCGGAAGCCCGTAGGAAGGATTTATGATGCATCTCACCCCGTTAATTCTGTTAATCTTAGAATCTTCGTTGCGCTTCAGTACACAATTTTGCAACTTGTTGCGAAAGTCAGCCAAACCTTTTTGTTCCCCAGTACTTAACGGAGTTGCCAGTGCGTTTATCATTATTTCCTGTGAAAACTATCAAACTTACGACTCTTGATATTAAAATTCTTTTTATATATTTAACATCGAATCGTTCGAGTGTCTAGCAATTTTTAATATCAACGTACCAGTAATAAAAGCAACTCGTATGTATTCCATGATATCATATATGTATTTCACGGATACGATGATCCACTTCTTTAATTCTCCGATCCTCTGATATTTTTGTGTATAAAAAAGATAACACGCGAGATGTGAAAGAGAATTTTTTCACAGAGGCAACGAGACATAAACGTATCAGTATCGTGTGACATTAAATTCACCGAAGACAAATCTGATATTGTTATCCAATAAGAGGAGCACGCATATACGCGGTCGCTACGTTAAAACTCGGTTTCTGTGACAAATGCTTCTGGGTATTTAATAGAGTAATCGTGCCAGGGTAGTGTCTTCGTAACATGTCCAGGTAGCCAGACCCGTTTGTTCCAATTAGCCACGCTGATGTTAAATAATGTCACGCCGCGCCGGGGAAACCGGTCGCACAATGTGCCGGCTACTCCCACAGCAGTTGTACGCTGGATGATCCCTATTTCGTTGTAAACTTCATCTTCAGTCCGTAGTCTCGCGTGGCTCACTACGAATCCCGTTTCTTCTTTAAATGGCCATCAGAAAATCGAAACGTTATTAGACTAGAACACGAAAATACGTATCTGCCACGTATTCCTATTTCTCGGAAATTTCAACGGCTTGAGAAATGAAAGTCCTTTTTAATTAAAGTGCTTATGACATGCTTTTCAATTAGACCCGTAGATTGAAAAAGTTTCTTTCCATCTGGGACTTTTGCACATCAATTCGTTCTCCGCTTGACCGAGATTTGATAATTTTCGTGCTACATAATACGGAAAACACAAGATAAAGTCACTGTTCAGATTGAAGTTGCTTAAGTTCAAGCGACCCGGAGTTGTTGGAATAATTTCTATAATTTTCTAAAATAATGTTTCTAATTTCTCTGGACGCAAAAATGTTGAAAGCAACGTGAAACATTCTATTAATTATGCTCTTATTTTGAATTCTCTGCAGACGAGTGTGATGTACAGTATGTAATATCGTAACGAGTTACATTTATGAGAATGGCACACAGAAAATTTAAACTAAACGAATTATATTTTCATCGTGAGTAAATTTAATTAAAGAAACAAGAACTTTAAATGAAGCCGTGATAAACAAAATTCAGATCTTGTATAATCTCTCTCTCTCTCTCTCTCTCTCTTCCCTCCCCCTTTGAGTTTAACTTGTAAACTTACAGATCATAATAGTGTGCTACCATAATTATTTGACAAACTTGGAAACATACCTCCATTTTTAATTAAGAAAGAATACTGTTCCTATGTGCAGTATTCTCTATACTAATAATTAATATGTCCAAAATTTAATTACAATATGCGAATTTCTAGAATAGATGGCCGCATTAGCCTGCCAGCGGAAATTAGACAATATGGAGTCCAGCAGAAGTTGCCGAGTTGAAAAAATGAAATTCTCCGACGAACAACTTTAATTCTTCATTAGCGAAACTTCTTATTATATTCGAAATATATTCCCAAAATGACCTTCCTAATCATAAAATACCACGTATCTGCATATACTTCACAAACTGTCTAACCGAAACTTTCGCGAATTTTCCAGTGTCAGAGGCAAGCAGAGGTTTGAACACGTAAAACCTTTTCCAGATTCTGACGCTTTAAAATCACTCTTGCGCCCTACGACAAACATATTTCAACAACTTTCACAAATATACAGATGGATGTAAGAGCCCGCTTGGAACAAGTTCTACTTGCCACCAAAAACCAAAGTACATAATAATACTATTACGACCAAGTTACAGCCATCTCGATCATTGAAATGATTTCATAAGAATCTGATAGAAATTACGCAATCCCCTGCCATTTGAGGGTACAATACGCCTCACTGAAAATAGGTGAAACGGCAATCCCGTGAACGAGGCTCTATCATTCCTCGCGGAGGCGCTGCTCTCGAAGAAAAACGAAATTGCCAAAATGAGAAGTTGGCAAAGGGACGCGTGTTTCCAATTCTCCCATGTTACGCTTAAACGACGACCGCAGTGCATAGTCGAACCGCGGAGTACGCGAACGCGAGCAAGTTATTATTTCTGTTATACGTATACCTCTGTCAGTGGGCACGCCGGCAGCGAACATGGAATATCGATTCTCAACTGTCGAAGGTAGGCAATACGGCCGACTTCCGGCACAAGCCGGAAATGACTGTTCCACGCCTGCCAACCCAATTCCCCGTTCTCCGTTTTCTCGTACCCATAGCAGCCGCAGCGAGCTGCGTAACTATAAAAGCCCGACGCTTTGCGTTCCCTTGCGAATGATTTCGAGAAACGCTTTGATAGTTAGATGCACCACCTCGGCATTTGTTCCAAAATACCGAATGGCAAGCATGTTTAACGATCGACGCTTGATACGCGCGTGCCTGTAATCGGCAGGAACGCGAATCCCACTTTTTAATGCCCCGTAACGCGTAATAGTTTCGGTTTAATGACAATTACCAAAAGTAAATACGCTGGAAACACGGTCGCGCTTCGCCGCCTGTTTCAGCTTAGTTTCGGCATCGAGTAACGGAATGTTCGATGATTTGCATAACGTAATTATTTAGTGCGCGGCTCACCGTTTAATTTGGGTACGATGTTACAAACAAGTGATTTATGCTGTTTATCTTTGCGGTAATTATCCAACTTCTTTGCTTTGGTCATTTATTTATATACATTTTTCGTTTTGTTTTGGAAAATGTTATTAGGAATATCAAAAAATATTCTTTACGCAAACCTTTTATCGTTATCGAACGTTATCGTTTGGAACTGTACATAGCGATTTGTCGATTGTATTAATTTTAAAACATATGGGGAACGTTGTCGGTACGAAACGAATCAATAGATTGGTTCGTAAAGATTTTCAAATTGAAATGAATTACGATCATCGTACTTGTTTGCGTAAAGTAGAGCTGTTTAGATGGAAGTAATGATCGATTCATGGGTTGAATGTTCGTAAAACGTGTTTATTGAAAAAACGCGCAAAAGCTAAAGTAGCTTTGTTAGTGGAACGGAATTACAAACGAGCATTTCAACTTCAGAACGTTATAAAAGCATACATTTGTTGTTTTCGTGAATTTAACGATGCGAAATAGCGTTTCTTTGATTCATATTTGAAAGGCAGTTTTATAAATCTCTGCCACAGTACCGTAGCCATACATCATACGCATATAGCGTACGACAATCTTTCAATCGTGACAAGATCTACTTCGCAGAACTTTGATTGAGGGTATTCCTTTCGTACGCTCTGTAAAAATGTTGCCCGACGATGTTTGCGCTTTACCGCTTCCATATTTTAACCGATAACTAAAATATTTGATAAGCCAAGTACATATTAGTCCTTTCTTTTTACCTTTCGATTTCACAACATGAATGTGGACACTGATTTTTGGACGTTTCACGAGGATCCGATTTCGCACCCGTTTCTAGACTTTACATCAAATACATGAACCGTAAATAACGATTGGATGAACATGAAGAGATTTACGCAAAATTTACTGACTGACAATCGACCGAATTTCACAAAGATTTGGATGTTAAAATTAATCCGTTGAATGACAAGTTTTTAAACGCCAAATAAAAATAATAAATAAACGCCAAATTGAAACTAGCTAATTGCTAGAGAAGTACATTGACTCGCTTTGTCTAAATATACATTTTATTGCTTTATCTGAGAGAAAAGTTCTTTCATCCTTATACTATACGTCCCACTTATTAAAAAGAAAACTCGTTGCATGACATACATCTTGAAACGAACGCATCCGGAAACATCCCTCGATCATCTGCAGATGATATTAAAATAGAGACATATCTCGCGTTCTATTTACGTGAAGCTATTGCAAGCCTGTCATTGCAGTAAGATTTGCCATAGAGAGATATCGATCGCGATAAATCAAATCGTATAAAACAGAACCATTGCGTTGTGACGAACGACTGGTCTAATAACACGACATCGAAGTAAAGTGTGCGAAACTCACAAGTCAGGGGTTATCGCTCTTTGCCATACGGTTCGTTTCAATTAAATCTAAAATTGTGAGGGAAACGTGAAAGATAGTACGACGACGAGAAGAAAGATGATTTACTAGTCCAAGTTTTATAAATTACATTCATGCGCTGCTTCCCCTTTTCACTTTGAATTCGTCTAACTTTTCCCTCGCGACTCCCTTTGAACATTTCCATTTTTACATAGTTAGATGACCAAAAGATAATTATGTTTTTAGTTCTCTTATTACTGTCTCCTTTCCAAGATCGATACTAGACCAGCGAATACATCGTCACACGCATAAATTTTAGTTTAAAAGACGAAAATTAAGATTCGATAGATCAAACCATCGAGTTTTTCCTCCGAGAAGTTAAATTTCTGTTTGACACCATCGTCTTTAAATCTGATTCAAAGGTGAAATAATAATATTTGGTCAATACAGCAGTAGAGGAGATGATTGAATACCACAGTCCACGTCGAATTTCAATATTTCTGCAATTGAATTTAATTGCTTTATATTATGATGGAAATAATACCTCGTTTAACGAAAGTATTAATGAACGTCTATCCAGAAAAATCACGTTTCCCTCCCGAAGACTTCCACGATTCTGAGTGCATGGCCCAAGTATTACTTTATTGCATCGCTTCTCTTGTTATCAAAAATAAATAAAAGCAGAAAGGAAATTATTGAAAAAAAAAGAAAAGAAGAGGTAACCCATATAGAGAAGAATGAATGGTCGGGTAATACTAGTAAATGTAAATCGTACGATTCACGTGACAGAACAACAAGTTTGTCGGAAATCGAAAACAACCGTGTATAATTGCTCCGAGGTTTCAACGACGAGGAAGCGTCTAATTCGCGCATTTTCTACACAACGTGTCACGTAATAAAAAGAAAAAACGGAAAGCTACAATGCGATGTAACGTCATTAACGACCACCTGTGTTCTGGCGACAATGGAATATAAAACACGAGAGCCATAAAGCTAGAAACCGGAGAAACGAAACACTCGTTGCGCATCGCCGCTGGAACTTCCAACTAAACGCGTAACTAAAAAACAGGCGACGAATTTATTTTGGTACTTTTTCGATATGGTCAAAATAGACTACAGAGGCTTGCGCGTATCGCAGATGCGAATGCAGGTCAGGATACGAATCACTTTCTTTTGTTTTCTAGGCTCCCGCATGGAATACGAATGCTCGAGCATCGACTATTTTCCAAACGAGGAATACAGCCCAGATCCCAGCGATTCAACGATGGCAATACCATGTGAGTACCAATGAGACGCGGATCGAGTATATGGGACGTGTGCCTTTGAAGGGGGTTGATTAGGTGTCCTCTGTCCGGCACTGAACTCGAGTGTGACACGCTCCGTAAAATATTCGGCGGGAAAATGCTTTCAGCCGGGAGGATGTTCCATCCATGATAAACTGGATCCGACAATTTGTCCATCCCGATTTTCACCCGTCCTTCGGAACCTCGTTCTTCTTCTTCCATCGTTCGCTGAACCGTGAGAAAGAACAATACGAAATTTCAGAACATTCTTCCTTTTTTTCAACGTTTATTCATACATCAATTATTTTTTACGGGATTTTTCACTGTAATTGAAATAATTTTTATTATATTATCGTTATAAAGCGCTGGTGATTGTTGGTATTTTATGCATAGAATTTATGATTTTTACGGGGATTGTATTACAAACATTCGTTGTTACGCTTTTGACGTGAAATTTTTGAAAATAACGACGAATTGCGTGGATATGATAGGATTTATTCAAAGTAAGTTAAAAATGTTTGAAACAGTAGTGTAACAACATACATTTAGTTTCGTATTCGACTAAGTTATATTTTCTTTCCCTGACAGGAATGCTTTTATAACCTCGAAATATGTATTGAGTTTTGTATGGTGAAATATGGCAGTGAAAAATAGAAGGGAAAAGTAGCGAGGAAAAATAACAGCAAGCTGAATCACGCCATGATTCTCAGGCTAATTATTTCTACCGTAATAAATTTCCATTTTATTCTGAAATCCTTTGTTCGTTGAACAAAGCGAAATATATTCCTACAAATCTCATCGGTATCCTCGTATCTACGCGTAATGATCAAAGGATAGTTGAATGAAGGGAAGAAAAATTTCGGCAAGGAACTTTTCCCATTCGTCGAGCCCGTCATACTCATATTTTTTACCTAGATGCAGTTACCAAGTCGGCAATGTTCTTCTTCGCTGCAACATCGCTGCTGGTGGTAGCCGAAGTTTGTTACTTCACGGCTCACGTTACTCACCCGAGACACAGACTTTGCGTCTTTGTCGCCGGCGTAGTCTTCATAGTTTCCGGTGAGTAATAAAGTACACCAAGCTTATATTGCACCTAATACTTTGCGCACACTAACTTTCTGAAAAAGGGTTATGAATACAGAAAGCAGAAAAACAAGCGGTAACTTGTTGGTTCGTATAACGTTCAAAATAAAAAAATACACAGTGTATCTTGTAGAAAAACAAGCCAATCGAAAGATGGTAACTATTGTATGAAATTAAACTTCGTTGTGTTATAATAGAACTACCAATTTTTAAGATAAAAAAGAAGAGATCGTAAAATAAATTTCAATGAATTTCGTGGATCTAGTATTATCTTTTTGTTCATTTAAATAACATCGTTGTAAGATTTTATTCGAGTTAGAAGAAATTTCGAAACTATTATTTAAAAAAAGATCTTGCAGAAGATGGATAAAAAAACCTAAAAAATTATTAAACTACCAAAGGATTAGAGCATAAAGAAAGCGTCTTTCTGGAGCAATTCCGCTTTGAAAAACGCGCATTGCGTTGTAGAATCGTTTTCCCGAGTGTAAATACAGAAAATTCCACCTCGCTTTTCAAATATTACGCGTTCGATGTACACAGGCTCACCAAAGTATTCGAACAGTTGTAGATAGCTTTTCTGAATATATCACCTGTGTTATACGAGACATTTTGAAATTTCATTAGCACCGTTACAAAACTCGGCTATATTACACCGTTCTCGAAGACGAGTTTATGTACGGATCAGTAGGTTAAATCTACATGTAATGTCCACCTTCGTAAATATACCACGCACGAAGATGGATTAAAGTTTAAATAATCGCGTTACCTAAGCTGTTCAGAGCCCGTGAAATTGTCGCCAGAACTGCTGCAGAGAGATAACGTTCAAGTTATTAAATCGGTTTCCCTTTCAGGTTTGTTAATGCTGGTAGGAATGGTGATGTACATATCTGTGTTCAAAGCTGAAGTCGGTAGCAAACTTAGACCAAGGTCGTCGTTTCAGGTCAGTCAAATATCCAAAACTCATTTGATGTTCACATCCCCAAATAAAGAAGAGAGAAAAGGAAAGACCATATTATTTTCAATCGATATTAATCTCAATATATTTAATCTCAAGTTTCAGTCTGGTGGGAATTTTTTACATTTTACAAATTTCCGAAAAAATAAAAGTTTGTATCTCATTTGAAACGTAGAAATCTCGAATAAAAATTTCCAATGGGGGAATTTTAGTTGAAATCATAGCCTAACCGTGGAATATCATACGGAACGACGAAATTCTCGGTCTCATATTTCCTTGGGTGCCATTAGATTACTTCTTATCTGTATCATTGCCCGTGTGAATGAATATCTTGGACGCAATCTTGCGATTTCAGGGACCACCCTTCACCTACAGGTACGGATTCTCATTTTTGCTGTACGTGAGTGGCTTCATCACGACCGAGGTCGCTGGAACTTACGCCATTTTCTTGTATATTTCTTGGCACCAGAAAGAACTGCTACGGAGAGATTCCAGGCGAAAAAATTACGGGGTTGGTAGTATTAGCTTCGTTTCTACGACTTCGTAAGATCGGGCTGTGCTCGCGTTCGGAAACTTGGACCGAATTAACATCCGCTTAAAAGTTTTCGTGATACGAATCGCAGTCGTTAGTCTTCGTTTGGCAGAATATCAAAATATCGAAACTATTTGCCTGGCTCATCAACAACCAAGTGGTGAAATAATACAAGCGTATCGCTTTCCACTCAAATTAGAATTTCTTTAAAATTTTGCAATTTTAATATAATTCTAATGCACATTCGTCGATTGGACGTGATAAATTTTCTACAAATACTTGAAAGTCTTTATCACTTATACCGCAAACTTTGCGCCTCTCACTTTGATAACTCGCAATCAACGTGCTCTTTTCTTGGTTCGCGCGTGTGCTCGGAATTCTTGAAACTTTCAAGGTGTATAAGTTATTCTTCTAAAAAATTCAGCTACAATCTCGTGCTTTCAACGATAAAATAAAACTCGCGCAAATAAACTTCCAACCCAGCTGAATACGGATAGTTGAGTCTCTTGAATGCCAACTAAAAATTTGAACGTGAAGCTTATATTTTCTATGGTGAAACTTAGATGATATTTTCCAAACGTAATTAATAACTGTTTAAATATTAACGGATAATTGTAAGGCTGGGTTTTGCTAAAATGTAATTCACAAAGATATATTCTGTCCAAGTTAAATTACTCGTTTAATATCTATATAATAGAGTACGAAATGTTCTGCATAAACCCCCATCTGCACGCAATTTAATAAGTGCTCGTGCAAAATTTTACTCAAGAACGTAGCTCGCGTGAATTACATTTCGAGACGAGTTTAATTTAAATTTAACGAACGTTGTGCTACTTTGAGACAATATTATGAGTACCAACAATGGTACATTAATATGATTACGAAGCGAATAATGTCGGAAGAAAAAAGTATATAAATTTTCTGAAAAATGTACGAATATTTCTACGTGCTTTTCACCATTGCACGATTAAATCTTTCATCCTGCTGTCAATTAACCAACTCGGCGCGAATTCAGCGACTTATTTTAACTGAATTACGATCCGGCAGACTAGGAGTTAAATTACATTTAACTAGTAAATAGACACCTGAATGAAAACGAAGCGAAACGCGAGGCAGAGGCAAGTGTTAGCTCTCGGCCTCCAAGTACCTGCGATCTCATTCGCGCAATGCTATCGCACTCAGGAAACAAGTGACACTCTTGACTTCACGTCCCCAGGTAGTTTCCACCGCACAGAGTAAAGATTAAAAGCATTGGTTCTCTTGTATAGTACTGCTTTGAAATTTTCCCTGCGAGGATGCTCGACAAGATACATGAAACATACATAAAACTTGCCAAATTGAATTGAAAATAGAGCAAGATGATAAAAGGCAATAAAGGGTTATAATTAAAGCAATACGGTGAAAATAAAAGAAGTTCATATATATACATAATATAATCACGTTTCAATCTCAATAAACGTCTGTGTATCAATTTTGTCAAAAATTTCAACATGTTTTTAGTCAAAGAACGGGAATCGAAGTCCGAAATATCGACGAATTTGGTATCTTTAGTGCTAAGTATCGCATCGAATATTAACGCGTGACGCAAAAAGCAATCAGTTAAACACGACACAGTTGTACCAAACATACCTGTTGCGGTATCTGTGAGTCTAGTATACTATAGCGGTAACATAAGCTAGCACAGTTAAAGCTTTACAACTAACTTAAACCTACGACCCGATAGAATGAGATACCCTCGAAAGTCATTTCAGAGATTAGAACGCATACTCGTAGAACTTTATTAAGCCATTTTAATCCAGCTAGAATTTCCCACTTGCACGTGCTTCGAAATGCAGATATTAAAGGTAAACATGCCTCATAAGAGAGGGAAAGAGGGAGGTGTTCTTTGGATTCACCACTGAATTAAAAATGCTTTCAATTGATTTATTTTTATCCCTCGTAATAGATCAATTTTTTTAATCGGATAAAAGGAACAGACGCGCGACGAAATAAGTGTCAGGACAAATAATAAAAGAAGGAACGAGCGAAAAAGGAACAAGATAAACGCCGGCAGTGCGTCGAAAAGCAGGAAGAGGAAACACAATAAAGAAAGGAAAAGAACAATTCGCGACCTACAGTGATCCGTGTGGCCTCTGTTAACATCGAACTGGATTCATCCCCTTTATGTCAGTGGAAATGCAATACTCCCGTGTAGTAAAACCGACACAAGTGGAATAGGTCAGTCATACATCGACCATCAACCTTGTCCCTTCCACATATCTCTACGTATGTATTATACGTGTATCTACACCTATATCATTTTATTTCTCCTTGTAAATTTTTGCAGTTACATTTATTTTACTTCCTCGCTTCGTCCGTCGTAATTTCTCTGAATAATCGTATCTTCGATCTTTTTCCTCCTCCAAAATTCAAGCTGCAAGAGATTCTCACGTATTTTCTACAGAAACACAGCGAGAAATATTTGAATCAAAGGGACTGAATATTCTTTCCAAAACTTCGCTCGATACAATTACGCAGATTGGGGTTTAATGTATCTTTTATGCGTTTGACCTAATTCCCTGCTAAAGCAATCAACCTTAACGCTTCCGGTATTAAACGAATAACCTTATCGTTCGTATATGCGTTGAACGCAGTTTCCTCTTTATTTAACTCTCGTTTTGACGTGTTTTACTCAAAGATAATAAGAGATAATTGTCATTACGCGGAACAGAGATCCGTTTGTTTGTTCATAACGTCTCTTTTCAGGGAGTGTATCACTTGGACAATCACCACGTGCATCATGCAAATCACGCGACTATAGGCCACAGTGGTTTCCTCTGCGAGAGGCATCAGAAGAGATACTTCTTCGGCAGGGATTCGGTAGATCATGTTGACTTCGACGAGTTCTTACCACCGCCTCCGAATTTGGAATATCACGACCATTTTTCCAGGCAATTTCCTAGGGACCTCACCACGCAGACGGTAAAAAAGAAAACGAGAAAATGGAATACAAAAATGTTTAATTAGACGGAATAGTTTCATTTTAACGTTAATTTCTTTTTCACGTTTCCTCTACAAAATATAGCATTGAAATAAGGTTAAAATAAAAGACAGACTGAAAATGTAATTGAAAGAAAAATTGCGATTAAAATAAAAATATTACATTTCTCAGACGAATTTCATACTTCGTAGCTTTGGAATTTCATAAATCTTTAGTACTTTAGAATTCGATAAATTAATTAATCGCAGGTCAGTACGACAGCCGATGTCCTGCAGGAAGAGGAAGAAGAATACAGTCCCAGTGTTCAACACGAATTCGTGACGTTTGATCTTGACGAACCTCTACCTCCCCCACCACCAGTTAGGGGTGGTGAATGGACCTTCGACACATTGAGAAAAACGACTCCCGTCTGATATACCGTCAGGTATATTTATTCGTCTCTCTTTTTACCTTCTCCTATCATATTTGTCATACTATTTCTCTTTTATCGAGCGTTTAATTATATCGTCATATCAGTTTCCGCAACTCGTATCGCGTAACATGCCCACGATTCATAAAATTCCTCATATAAAAAGTCATGTAACGTTTGGTTAAATTGGCAATTAGTATTTTATACTACATTCGAAACATTTGATTCAAGGAAATGTAATTGACTGTATCTTAAATTTATCTTGAAATTTAAGGTATTGTTAATTTCGTTTCTAATTATGAAGTTTCTATAGGACTAAATTTATTTGAAATTTGTTTCAAATATATGCATGCACGTTAAAATTTCTATTTAAAATCGATGTAAATTTCTTTGGTATTCGAAGACCGCCTAGAGAGGAGACAGAGGAAAAAGGATTCTCTTACGTTAAGAGAAAGGGTAGAAACTTTACAACAGAATATATAACGCAAAATTCATCGCAGATAAAATCACGAATACGGTCCGAAATGAAAGTGGTCGTGTCGTGAAATCAAACGAACGGTTTGTGATTTTGCAGATACGCGAGACTAGTGCAAAGCGTTGAAAGCGACGAGGAGGACGAAGCGGAAACCGAGGAAGACCACGACATAGCTGGCGATTAAACAAATCGACTCGCTTTTTAATGAGATACCTGATACCTTACAACCGAGGATCGGATAGCTTTCATCGTTCAAACTCCAGCAGAAAGCCACACAAAAGCAGACACTGAAGCAACGAGACTTGGGGGTCGATGGATTATCAAATTTCGGAATTAATAACTCGCCGAACTCCTGTTTTACACAACGTAACTCTGTAGCTCAAGATAGTGATCAGGGGAAAAAGTGAAAGGGGGAAAAACATGAAATACATAATCCACGAATAAGGATCAAGTGAAACAGTAACTATTAATTAACATGTTCGATTTCTCAATTTATTTTATTGTGTATTTTTCTATTCCATATTCTTTTTTTTTCTCTCAATAGAGATTGAGAAGAACACTTAAAGATGATAAATGGTGACTCGGTGAACGTGAAACTTAAACTATGTACTAAGATTGAAGAAAACGAATCGAGAACAAAATCTCGATCCTTCTTTTAATAATTTTAATCAGCTAAAACGACTGCCAGCCTTGATCTTCCATTATTAATCGCATATGAGATGAATATGATAGCTTCGTTGAAACGAACCGTCCCATCATCGTTGAAAGAAAAATAAAAATTCCAGAATACGGGAAAGAGCTTAATAATTATTAATTTAATGATCGTTAAATTTATATTCGTATGGAAGTCGTTGATGATAATATGTTTATGTGATATGTAGAATTTTTAGCAGGTAAATATTACATAGAAATATTGTGTAATACTCTCGAGTTCGTAAAAAAGAAACATTCATCGTTTTATATTCTGGCTGTTAATGGGATTGTCATTTTCTAGTCGTTAGGATTGTTTGTATTCCTTCCTCAGATAGAATTTTTATGGAAAGGAATTAAGCGAAAGTTTCCTAAAAGACTGTTACATACATCTACCATAATGGAATGCAATCGAAACTGTAAATCGATTAAATCTATAGTTACATAAGCATTAGTGTGTTTACAGTAATGGAATATCCAAGGTTTTACTTTTAATACTGTGGGGACCAAAAACAACAGTTGTTTTTCCTGATTATAATCATTTTCTTATCCTGTTTTTAATACAATTAAACGATTCTTACGAATTACTTAAACTTAAAATTTCAAACTGGAAAACAAGGTCTTCGTGGTGTTAAAATTAAAATGAATATAAAGTCATACCAAAGACTGCAATGCCAATGAAAATATTAATCGATTAAATCGAGAAGAGAAATTATTGGAAATGAAATAAGTATTATGACCATGATAGATTATACTCGTGAAGGAATTTTCCCAGATGGAAAACAAGGAATTGCAACCATGAATTTCAGAAATTGATACAGACAACGACGGTGATTCATTGTTTGTATCACAAACTTGTTAAAAAGCCCACCTAACTAAGGAAAATGTGCTGTACAGAACATATAATATTGTTACAACATTAATATGTCTGAAAATTTTTAACACAATTAAATAGTTAATAACTTTTTATACAGTAGTCAATTTTCCACCAAAATTTGTATGCAGACTCATCAATTAAACAAAGATGAAAGTTATTAAGATTACCTATTAATAATTAGTCGATCAAAACAGATAAGACAACAAATTTAATTAAAGGTTTGATGAAATGGTACACATAAATCTTAAACTGTATAACCTTTTTCTAATTTTGTATTTATCACGTTGAATATCATTGTAAAACATTGACAAATAACTTTTTTAGCAATAACCACCTTTCATAATTTATGAAAATTTTCCTGTTCCTAAATTTTTAAATAAGTTTTTATACATGTACAGCTTTCCAGTCGCATAAAAATACACATCTTATAGACTGCTCATATAAACATGAAACAAAACTTTTTTATATAACATACCCAACTTAAACATACAGGAGTAATTCATCAGCAAATTTAATTGGTGAGTAAGATTCAGTGAAAAAGATATTAACCTATAATTTTTTATAATACCAATAAAATAATATGTTCCTTTTATGTGACTGATACACACGCTAATACCGTTACTATATAAAGACTTCAATAGTTTTCTTTAATTCTACACAAACTAATTGTAAATAAGCCCAGATACTTGCAATGCAATATATGATATAAAATGCATTGCAAATGAGAATTCATTTTGTATTGTACATTTGTAATGCTCAGAATCAAATCATTATATATCAGTCTCTAAAGGACTTTTTGGTAGTCTTTAAGTAAAATAAACCAAAAGAAGGCAACTGTCATCTGATAAATTGAGAAAAGAAGCGATTGATCTTATTATATATGACATTTGCCCTGAAAAGAAAGAGAAGAAAACTGTTTCTTGAAACGTTGCCATTGTTTATAGAATAATCCATGTTCACTAGCATGTAATAGAAGTTTATTGTTTATGTGTTGGATTATGATAAGCTTGTCCAAACTTTACAATTTGTACAATAAAGTTTCTTCAAATTTAATATTCAAATATTCAACTAAATGCATACCCCATAACATACAAATCATTTAGGTTAATTAATAAGAATTCGATGTAATTTTCAAGTAAGCTTTGAAATATAACTTATTAAATTATAGCATATAAAAAGTATCATTCCATAAAGATTACAATTTGACTTAACAAAAAATAAATTTACATTAATTTCAAGAAAAGTACATCAGAATTCTTTCTATCAATGTACAAACCAATTAACCAATCAATCAGTAAGAAAGAAAATTTACATACACAATTCTTGTCTTGTAAACCCTAAATTGTCCAACGATATAAGGAAGCAACAAAATCACTCCGGTCAAATCGTATCTACATTCTGCACTTTAACTTCACTACTTAAACAAATTATATGTCGAAATTTCATTATAAAACCCTATTTTACCCTTGATAAAGTATAAATTGTACTTAAATATCCAATTGAAAGTAAGTACACATATAGACTGAACACCTTTTATTATAGGAACACATGGCGGGATCTCACACGCGCCATCTGTAAACAGAAGTAACTGTGGTGATAATCATGTGAAATATGATCTGTAATACCGACCATTCAGAGTTTTTATTACGCCCTCTACAATCTATAATATGGTGCCGAATGTAATTAATCTGTTTAAACGCGCTCCGTTCATTTAAACAAAACTTTAGTGAGTGTTAGTATTAGTGATTGAATTAATTTATCTGAACGTAAATCACCATTATATGAACGAGAAATCGTAAGTAGTAAGAAGAATCAGTATACTTCTACGTATATATGAACTCTAGTTATACGAACCTCTTATCCGGCAACGGTTTCAAATGAACGAAATTCTATCGTATATCTAATTTTAATACGAAAGTTGATAAACTTAGAAACAAAGGATATAAGGACAGAGTTAAATTAAAACATTTCAACCAATCAGTCTTAGCAGAATATCATATTGAATCCAGATCACTAGTATATGGATTTGACAAAACTACTGTTATTGCAAAAACATCTTCATATTTTCCTCGAGAACATCGCGAAGCAAATAGAAATTTAAAAATATCCGAACAATGTGATTCGACGCAACGAATACGACACCAACTGAAGTTGGCACTTTATCCTCCCTTTTCGATTTTTGTTTTTAATTCGATTGAAATTCGAATCAAATTAAAGAACAACTTCCGGTTTGAACATCCAGTTTGGACTTCCGGTTTGATAGACCAATCATGGACAATCAATTGCAAATTAACCATCATTATTATTTGATGTAGAATTATTAATTGCATCATGATATGTGGCCACAATTAGTAATTACGTAACAAATAATACGAGTCAATCATCTGTGAGAGCATTTCTCGTTCTATAACGATAATTATTGATATTTTACCGTACTTGTGAATACCCTTTATTTCGATCGTGGAAAAGAGCAATTACATTTATTTTCATGGTCTTGTACACGTGTATAAAGTAAATGTCTTTTATCAGAACGCGTGGGCAGCTGCTTATACTCAACAAGCAAAAGGCGAAGGAACTTTCAGTCAGACACTTTTGTGCAGTTCATTCTAAAATCAATGTTCGCTAATCTATATAGAGCAATCAATCTGTTCTTCAAATAGTACAAGAACTTTAAACGATAACGAGACTGCGCTAGTTTTGTAAATTAAAACAAATTGTAAAATCACGTACTCGTTATTTTACATTAATTTGCTATAATTCGTATTTCATTTCTCGAGTTATACTGGCACTATGTATGTGTATATATATGTATTTGTACGTTCTTTTTGAATTGTTACGATGAACAATTAGTATATTTGTTGTGAAATCAGAACCAGAATTTTAATTAGCGAACTTTGATTTACATAATCTTTTGTACGGAGGACAATAAAATTCTTAAAATTCAAACAACCACAAAGAGCGATACATCTTAGATAATAATATAAGTGATATCGATGGCGTAAATTCACCTTTTATGCAGACGTAAAAAGACTCGTTTAAGTAATACTTACTCGCGAGTTCTCAAATGTGCGTATGGATTTATGCCATGAATAAGATGACGAGGAATTATCGTCGTAAAAATCGCGATTCTCAGGATCCCAGAAAGTTGCTGAAACTTCCTGTAATCGAACGCTTGAAAATAAGAATAGTGCAAAAAGCAGATATCTCGTTTCGAAAAATTTATACTTGAAACACGAACACTTTGTACGAGTAAGTAAGTAGAGAAACAATTTACAGTTCGATAATATTTCACTTGCACCATTCTCAATTTATCGAGAGATAAAGATTGGGCGTGATATTATTTACATAGAATTAATCTTCTATAATCTTTTACATGAAGAATCATGTCTTTGAACTTTGATTAACGTGCCCTTAACGAGTGTTACGATAAATCTTAATGTAAAAGTTGTACGATTGAATATTAAATCTCTACCGACTAGCATCATGATACTTAATAAATAATCATTTGAAGTAGCGGAATATCTTGATATTAAGCATACTTTTGTGCAAATATTTCATTCGCTTAGTCATTGTACAATTGGTGTAGCATCTTTGATGACTAGAATCGTAAATTTACCTAATAACCATCGTAACTTTACTCAGGTCCTTAAGTCTTTTACGCATCTTAATTGCTTGCTTTCGATAAAAAATAATTTAATTATTATTCCTTAATTAAATAGCTAATGTTATGTAATAATAATTAAATAACTTAAGCGTAAGCTTTTTAAGTACATAAATTATTTTTTAGACACGTAATAAAATTATGGACCTTGGCAAAAATAAGCGACACTCTTCCTTCTGTTAAATATCAAGATTTTCAAAATTATACGTATATTACATACGAATATATCGCGCTTATTAGCAATTAGTCAATTGCTAATTAAACTTGTTTTAATTCGCGTAACTAACAATAATTCCATTCTATCCAAGAACTTGTAATATTCTCGTGTATCTCGAAATAATTCCATTTCTAACTCCCCCAAAATTGCTGGTTCGTGAAGTTTCATAATTGAACGTTGTTCTCTGAGTTTAATTAATACAATAGCTTTCACTTATGGTATAAGGTTATTCCAAAATAGTTTCTAGACTTGATAGATTGCACAGAGAATATGGGTAACTACTAATTGTTTCGGCATTCCTATTTCTAAATATCTATCTTCTTCTTTGGGTATAATTTCGACACCGAGTTTCACCTAGAACATCGAATATCTATTTATAGAGAAATATTGTCTTTTCAACATTGTTACATATACATATCGCAAATTACGTCGAGAAGATTCAAAATATTTTCTCGTTTACTATATCTCTAGTCTTTAAAGTTCACGAGTATATTGTTGAAGAAGGTAGAAAAATATACACTTTCGTGTAAAAAAATAAATAGTTTGGTGGTTATCTCAGAATCTGATTGTTGTATATAATATCTTATTTTCGTACTCAGTTACCATTTATTCAAATACGCATGTAATCGTTCATTGAAAGCTTTGCTTCGAGCCGAGTTTTAATATCAACGCCTTGCAAACAAGTTGCTTTTAAAATTTTTATTTACGTTAAATTTATTACGCTCGTTTTGGCAGATATTCGACGAGGGATATTTCAATTTCTGGTAAATGGTCCCAGTATTCTGAACTTCCATATTCCGATATGATAGAAAAATAGTATCTGTTGTCAATAAATTATTTCTATCCTGTTTACAAAATGTTCAATATATTTTTCTCTTAGAGTATCGATACAATAGCATCGATTAATCCAACCACCTGGGGGAGATGGAAAATTGAATATCGAAGTACATTTACGTTCTGTCTTTTAACAATAACGTTAACAGTGTTGCCGAACTGGATAGAGAAATGTATGCGAAAGTTAGTTATTTAACCATAAAGATAATCAGAATTAAAATTACCATACAAATGCACCGATATCCAATTTCTTCTTCTTTTCGTCACAAAATGCATTCAGCACTTTATCCATTTTCTTAAAACGTTTTCTTAAGACACTTACAGCTACAAGCTTGCTATCGTTCGCTTATTGTTTCAAGCAATCTTTGAACGATTGTCTCCACATGATTTAGTTACGCACGATATGTAGTACGTTCGCGTCTTTTACTTTCATCGAATTCACTCCATGAATCACAAATTTCCTCTCGCACAGGCGACAGTCTTCAACAACGTACGACGAATTTATCAATTATTAGGAAATAATCGAAGACGAATCAACGACCGATTATGGTCGGTTCGTCAGCCATCGCAATTTCTTCCGTCGGTGCCTTGTCCCTCTTTCGCTTCCTGGAGAACACTATAAAGGCACAACCCGCGAACAGGTTGCAGAGAAATACTATCCAGGCCAGAATCAGAGAAAAGCCGTACCCCCTGGTTGCATCCTTTGGAAATGTCGTGTGTACATGTTTGCTTTCGAACTCGTTCGAGGACAGAAGCACTTGTATCACCACCATGTTACAAGCGGCTGAAACGAAATAAAAACGATGATTGGATCGTTAAAACGTCGTAAGTTAAGGATAATAAAACACACAGCTTTGAGATCTATTATACGTAGAGCTACTAAAAATTAAACGCTAGATCGGAAATTTACGAGATCTTCGCGTTAATAGAACGAAACATAGAGCGAGAGATAGAACAAAAAATGCAGTGATTCAATAAACCAGTAATAAATCTGTATCCATGACAGTTACTAAATTAAACTAGTAATTGTGTTAATTACCACTAATGAAATGTATTCCACCAGCCAATCGTTTGAACATATATCGTGGATTACGAAACGTGTAGATCGAGAAAGAAAAGCCCATTATCATCACGAATAGGCTGATTATCGCGAACGATGCCTGTGTCCTCGAATAATCTGCAAGTGATAAATTGAGAGTAATTCAAGTGTGGCGATGCTTTCATAAATTTCTTTTATAATTAATAGTATCGTCTATCTTTCAATTACGTCAAGCACATGTAGGTTTCATTTTGTATAAGGTCCACAATGATAATGCATTTTTTAAACAAATGTCTCCGTGTATTTCGAGCAAGCGTATTTCAAGTGGATGATTCTTCGAAAAAGAATTTAAAAAAAGAGAGAACAGTACGCTGGTAATTTAGTTTCACTTACTGACTACAGTGTTTAATCCTGGGTTCAACTTGAGCTGCTTCTCGGTTGGGAACATGTCCTGATTCTTGCACTCCTCTGAAAGAAAAAAGATGAAAATGTTGGATATTAAATTAAAAGTTAAACTACCGCTTGATTAATGTAGACTTCGGCCCGTTGTTTGCAAGCGTGATGCACGAATCAGTTTGCGTTAAATCCCTGGTTTACAGTAATCACCCTATCCATCTTCATTTCTCTCCCAGCTTCCATTTACTATTTTCTCATCCTGGTTATCTTTCTTTGCCTGGAACGCCTCGTTCGTGTCTCGCGTCATGGTGAGTTATTTTTACGCGCAGCCTTTAAACGGAACTGGAGAGACAATGAGACCGTGATCAATATTTATACCACATGATATTTAATCCTTCGATTACGCGAGCTACGGTCGACGAAACGTGAATCCATCACACCTTAACGAATATAATTAGGAATTTCCGCGTAAAGATTTACGAATTACATAAACGATTTAACGATAAAAATTCAGTGAACACGTGTCGTCTAAAAATATGGGAAGTGTCGTTTCGTGTTAGTACAAGGATAAATTCTGAAAACAGGTTAGAGATGAAGATACGATGAGAGCAATGATCGACCCTTGGACAATTTATGATGATATTACGGTTATCTAACTCAGTTCTGGCATATGCATGATGAAGCACAGGTGTGGAACAGTAGACGTGACGTATGACAAGTCAGTGTACAGCTACAGATGCGGATTCTGACATAGCCATAATTAACTACAAGGAGTGAAATTAACTGCTTTGGTTAGAGAATTACTCCTCTTTCTTTTTCAGGTCTCTAATTGCTTCGAATCTGCGATATTGTAACGACAAATTCGAAGAGAGAAAAGCAAAAATTCTATCCACGATATTTGATTTAAATCGGCGTATTTTAAAAACATTACGATAATAAGAGGAGTTGCTGCAATTGTGAAAGAAAAGAGAAATCTGTACTCGTAGATTTTTATTTAAAGTTTATCAGGCTAGTGCATCAAAGTGTGAGCAAACGTATAAATTAAGTACCAAGAGAGGTTTATAATCGAGCTTGGTTTATTGAGGTATGGTAAATCTCCGGATGACATAGTGGATGAATATCCGCCTTCTTTAAGCAGAAGTGTGATAAATCAAAGTCTGTTGGGCAACGGTGCGTATTGGTTTAACGTGGTGTAAATGATGGAAACTGTAGGCGAAAGAGAGTAACTCTGATCGTTCAACGTTGAAAGAACGTATGTATGCGTATACTTTGTTGAAAATGAATTATCAATGTTGCAGAAGGTCGTTTGCCTAACATAGTGTTACAACTAATGCAATTTTATTCTACTGTTTCTATTTAAAGCACGGGAAACTAACGAGCGAGGTTTCAGAATGCATTTATTCTTTATGTATATCGATTATCGAACCCGCCTTTTTTGAAACGACGCCATCGTCATTCGGACAGCCAACATATCGTGGCACGTCTCTTATCCCTCGTTCCACAGGTGTGGAATTCTTTGCCATTAATTTGATGAAGATGTAAAATTTCTCAGTGTTCGTTTCTGTCACGAGCTCACCCGAATCTAAATTACGTATAGCTGGTTTAATTATTGGGAAGGCACGACGAAAGTTGTTTGAGCCAACTACAAAGAGAATAACTTGGCTGTATTGGGTTTACCTCTTTTTACCGTGACTTTGATCAAAGTTAAACTTCATAAACGTAAATCAGTTACAAGGCTCTGTTTCTCCAGTAAATTTCGAATCATTAAACTCACTTTAGGTGACCGATAAAATATGGCTATCCGATTGAACAGCAGTTTCGTTTTATTAAGTTTTCCACGTTTCACAGCAGACCGAACTTTCCAATATTACATGAAAATAATATAAAAATGAAATGGGTCGTCCTTTCAAATTTCAACGTTGTGTCGAGAAAATACGGGGCAGGAGGATAATATTCGATAACATTTTTCAAACATTCCATACACTTACTGTAGGGGATCATTTCGGTGGAGTTTTCTGACTGTGGCATGGTCCCTTCCACACAACCTCTCCAGAGACCCATATGCTTGTAGATTAATCGTCTACCTTTGCTTGGATCCCCAAGGGGTAAACCTCCTTCATCCGGTGCTTCGACTGTGAACCAGTGATCGGTTCCAATGGCAATCGACCATATGCACACTGACAGGCCAACGAGAACAGTACAACCAAGAAGAATTCGCCTCTCGAAGATTACCTGTACAACAAAACGCACACGAAATATCTAGAGATTTCATCTCGGTCCCGTTTCCTTAGTTTGTAAAAATAAACACTTATAAATATATACAAATATCTAATTATAATATTTTATTTTCATTCAAAATTTTGTTACGTTCGCACAGAGAATTTAGGGAACCGTTCTGTTAGAATCTTTTATCGCACATGCAGTGAACCGGAAGTTGAAATGAAACGGTTCATTATAAAATGAGACGAGACAGAAATAAAAGCAAAAACGTATGATATTGTACCTGATTGTATAACGCTTTCATTCGACTCGCCATTTTGTTCAATCCTTTGAATACCTGGAGTTCCTATTTGGCAGACGTAACGGTCTACTTCTCCTTTGTGATCCGACTTAATCACTTTGCTTAGTGCGCTACCATATTGCATTCATTATATATTCAGAGCTGACGTTTTCAGATGGCACAGAAAAGTTCTGATAAAACTAATATCTAATTATGTACTTGTCAGTTTTCCGAATATTCTTAATATTTACTGAATCTGTTTTCTTACAAAGAAATTGTCGATATTTCATTAGACGTGAAATTTACAGTGACATTTGTATTAAATCTTTAGAAATTCATTTACATAGTTGTTCTGATTGGTTCGAGATTTACTTTTACAGGAATCAATGAGAAGCTTCCTGAAAGGTTTCAACTTCTTTGCTTTCCTTCTCTTTAATTCTCGAACATCTTCGTTATTTCTTTCAGGCATTCATTTCGATTATTTGTGTCACTTTTCCCAGTAATATTCCACTCAGTAGCTTCCATTTCTTTTCTTCTGTTCTGTATTTCGACGATTATAATTTTAATTCTTTAGAACTCTTCGGAAAGAAAGTTTCTTCTTACGATCACTGTGAATTCACGTAGTTTCACAGTTTCGTGAAATGTTGTTTGACAAGACCTGCAAAAGTAGAGAAAAGAAAAATTCATGATAGAGAAGCTGCGTAGACAATCGATACGATAACAAAGAACATTCGAGTACTTTGACAGTCAATTCCAATCACGTATCCATCTTTTCACAAATCACTTACAATTATTTGGCACGAATTTGAAATTTCCACGGATACTTGACTCTCTTCGTCGCGATTAGTATACCGTTATTCTGTACACTAATATGGTTATTAACTTTGTAAACTGATCAAACATGCCTTAACATAATATGTACATTACACGTTTATCCAAACACGAAATGAACAAACACAGTGGAAATTAGAAGGACGAATTTTAGATTCATTAACTTGGTAACAAATTTGTATTGTACAACGTAGCTTGTATTCATCTTCTTTATCTGATGCTTTTAAGATTATTTAACTTACGTTGTATAGTAATATTTTAGTGTTGAGTTGAGCGAAGTTGAGTAGCTCGGACGCCAGTATAATTTTAAAATTCCTTGGCTTTAAGTGTCTTTAGGGTTTATGGCTGAGAGTTGGGCGTAGTCAGGAATAATTTGTGAGCTACTGTCATATCTTCCATCTTAATTATTTACCCGTTTTATTGCCGCAAACTTTGATATGTGAGCCATTCAGGGACCAGACTGCATAATAATTGAATGGAACTCCTTACAATTAAATTAATGATATCAACTTTGTAATATTCTGATATACAGTGAAATAAAACGCAGTAGCTCCTATGCAGACAAAGAAACTACGAGTTTGTGGTTTGAAAAACGACAATGCAAAAACACGAAGAAACATATATAAGTAAATTATACTACTACGTGCCTGAAATAATTTGGCAAGAGCTGGACTTTCTGCCGAAACGTATCAATTTCATTCTATTCGCCTTTACTACAAGGTTACAGCACGTCAACTCCTTGAAGCAGCCAAATTAAATAATGCACCATGCCAAGTGTAGAATTTTGTTGTCATGTTCTCAGAGAACACGGGATTAGGAAGAATAATCTCAATGGAAAAAACGTGAAATGTGAACAATCATCTTAGACAACGTGTATAGTCACGTGTGAATTTATTTGTTTTGTCAACGAAATCCACAATTTTGTATCGTGCCTGTTCCAACAAAGTAACTTCGTTAATCTAACCAATCATTTGTTAGCTCTCGCGCCGCTATTATGATTGAACGTAAAGTAACCGAGCAGTTATGAATGACTGTATTAATCATAATCCAAACATTTTTAATCATAATCTTTTCCCAATCGTAATCCGATGCGCCAGTCTAAATGTAAATAAACTAGAACAGGATTAATTGGACATGATGAATGTACGTAATTCCTCCATCTGTTCGGCTTATAATTTTTCAAAATTGTTGCGAAAAAGGAGACATCGATCCTCGAGTGCAATCATTTTGCCCTTTTATACTTCATCGACGCGGACAACGACGTTGACAATGCGAAAATTTTTTCTTGTATCGTTTTCACCGATATGAAATGGAAAATGTGAGAAGGCTATTACGAAAATAAATTTACAAACGCTTGCTTATAGATCTGAAAGGTCTAGAGCGAGATACTAGCTACTACGTCAGTGACTGGCGCAGATGCTAATGATTTTGTCACGATCATTGAACCATCTTCATCCAGGAATCTTAATTCAGAGAACACTGTCTAGAGAAAATCCTTCGAATTCGTCAGATGCGCGAGAGATGAAAGTTATCGACGTGATGTTTGAATAATTCGATATAGAACGAAAATAGAAAAGAGGCGGTCCTAACTAGAAATCGTGAATAGAATTTACAGATTATAAAGTAGACAATTTATGGATTTCTTTTTATATTTTTCTGGTTAATCGGCCTATATTCGTTGAGCGTGAATCGTACAAAGAGAAAATAGACACGACGAACGCAGGTATAATACAGGAGTTGAGAAACTAGGTATGAGTCGCATGAGTTGTTTACCAGAAACGGAACATTTTGGCAAGACAACATCGACTGGCAGGCATCGGTAAATCGAAAATTTACTCTATATCGTTTCGTACTCTTCGATGAAATCTACGCTTCAATGAGACTATTTACTAATTAAAGTTTCCCGAACAATTAATTCGTAGCACTTTTGGCATAGAGTACGCAGAGTAAACAATCCAGGATAGGAATATGTAAACACAAACAAAGTGCGTATTGCGTTACTGGCACGTGGTGACTGTTTTTCCTGCAGAGTGTTGGCCCGCATCGTACAAGAATAAGTAAATACTGGTAATATCCATTCTAGGAATCTTTGGCAATGAATGTTATTATTAAATATATAGAAATGTAAATATTGATTATACGAAGCAACATATTGTTAATAGTGATTGATATCTGTAGGAAAATTGGTTTACATCTGTTATCCGAACTTCTTCCAATTATTATACACGCGGTATAGAATCCTTTTGCTGTTAATTAAAATTTTAATTATGTTTGTTCCACAGTCTGACTCGTCCGATACAAAATACATCCATTTTGCTGAAATTGGTCGTATTTCAATAAAAGGCGGTTTAACCTTCTGCGCGCAAAGGGGCAAAAATTTAATCGATGTCAAGAATACGCGGGTAGGTTTCATATACCACATTAATGGTAAGGTAAAATGGAACAAAAATGTTTCTTTTTATAGAAATCGTAAATTAAATGTTACTCAACTACTAGGAAAATTCTACTTGTATGCCGAAAACAATATTTCAACAACAGTGTCTAGAAAACTGGGACTTTGTTGTAATTAATATTAAGATTAAATTCGTACGAGATCATAGAGAAAAAGGCTACTGAGAAATCCATTTAAAAAAAGATAATAAACGCGCAAACATATTTTAGTAATGAATTATTATTCTCGATGAATGCTACAACTGTCATATCGTGTTTCAGTTTTATATCAAGCGATCAAACGATCAGAATATCACGCGAAAGAAACTACCACTGGCAATCGAACGATCGCCAAAAGTATCTTAAAGCCTACGATTTGTCGATGGATGTGTTTATCATAGCACACATGCAGACACGAATTTATGAGACTCGCAAATCGTGAAAAACGATCTTCGTGATCTATCTGTAGACATAAATTATCATGTACAGTCACGTACTACAAAGTAATCATATCAATATACCAATATCCCCTGTTGTTTAAAAATGTTGTAGGAAGTTTTTCCTAAAACCTCTCTTACAAAATGAACCAAGCGAAGGAAAGAAAAAACAGGCTGTTTTGCTGATTTTGTATCGTATAGCGTGTTTAACTTGTGACATATGAAACTACAGAACCGCATATTTTTTTCTTTTTCATCTCTGATCAGAGAATAAACTTTGCAGAATTATTTCAGATCTTTTTAAAACCTAGAACACGTTCGTATCCTATGTTTCCCAGAAATTGAATTTTTTTTTTAAGAGAAGCTATTTGACGTAATTTTATTTCCCGGGCAAAGTATTTCAATAACATCAAAACATTCCTTTGTGCTTTCAGGGCGGGTGTTTCATAAAAATGATAAATAATTTTATTAATAATGGCATTGCGGCAAATCGTACAGGTATAATATAGCGAAGACAGGGTCATAGGAGGTTCCATCGAGCTGAGGAATTACCGGCATTTGGCCTAGTTTTTACGAAACACGTTCCCTTTTTCACTTTCATGGCGCATTAATGAACTTCGTTTTTTGCCTCCACGTGAAAAAAATTCCGTTACGCGAACGTTGCTAATAATTTGATTTTCCTGCACAATTTTAGAACGAATTAACCTTATTTCCATTGGGCAGCGTTGTTTTCACTCGTGAAACAAGAAGCTGTGTTTTCGGTACAAAATTAGAATCTCTGTTCCGTTCATTAATTTTGCAACGGAGGAAAAGATTGTAGCTTGACTGACATTCGCTAGGAGAAGCTACCAGGAAATTAAAGTTATAATTTTCACGATATTCCCAAAAAATTATATTTCGAAGCTGTTCATAAATTTATTCGAATATACGATGAACGTTAATTATAATGTTGGAAACGTGTAACGAAGTGTAAGCTAACAGGATTTCGAGCGAAGTTCTTTTTTAACTTCCGGATTCTATGGAACGCGCGGTGGTCTCAAACTTCTGGTCGGTAATTTATACAGTATTAACAAGAAATTAATTAGTGAAATAATTAGACTTGGCATTATTCGTCAAAATTTGTCGCCAACAATTTCTAACATGTATAAATAGCACGATTACATCATTTTCCTAATGCATATTTCAAGGCACCTAATGAAATATTACGAATATTTCTGGAAATGAAAAAATAAATACGCACGTAAAAGTATAATCATATTTACAAGTCCATTGGGTAACGACGAAGAAGATTGGCATTTAATTTTCATTCCAGATTCGAACTAAAGTAATAGTGATTTAAATTCTTGTTATTAGAGTTAAGAATAGGGTAATGGCATTATTTACTTATGGATCTTATAGACTTATATATTACATACGTGCTTAATTTTGTTATGCACTTTGTCCTAGTTTAGTGACGATATGCACTACTACTTAACTTTCAAGTTGATCGTATAATTTTTAGTTGTGAAATAAGTGGCAAGTGGCAAAACTTTAAACTGTTGGCGGTGTGCACTATTAAATCACACAAGTTAAGTAGGTTTCAGTGGCAATTTGTTCAAACAACTTCGTTGACTTATTTTGTAATATTACAATGATAAGAATTTTACTAACATCCTCGGTATGCCAGTTTCATCGTTTGGTCCTCTCACAACATCGCTGACACTTTTACATCACCAGAGAAAATGTATCACAGATTGAATTTTATCCTAACTCCTTGAATGAACGTTCAAAGTTTGGCATGAATTACGGTAAAATTCTATTTGCCCAAGTCCATTGAAATGATTCCCAATAGGAATTTATCGATCTCTACAGTATCTATATTTTTTGGTACAAATGATGGGAATCCGCACTCTTGATAATCGAATTCATTCAATCGAACGATAATGAAAATTTCGGTCAAGTAAATGAGATAACTCGTCCAAAGCATTCAGTGGGCTATGTTGGGAATCCGTCATACCAGATATAGAGACGACGCTGGAAAAAAGATCCCATTATAAACTACAAACTAAAGTTGGCATAAATTCATAATCGTCGTGAAATTTACGAACGATGTTGCTGTCCAAGTGAAAAAGTTCCTTGCGCAGAGGCAAACGGTACGAAATTAAAAAACGGTCGGTGCCGACAGAGTCCAACCTAAGATTACAGAGTGCACGTGGCTGAACCATTTCATCTCAAAGTGTTAACGATACATAAAAGTCAAGCGTTCGATGTTATCGATGTTCATCGTTTTTCATTGCGACGATGACGTCAATGCACTTGCTATTGTTTTATTCGTTTACAAGCGCAGAACCGCAGAGCACGACGCTGCACACCGGTTTATTTAACCGCAGCTGCAGCTGCGCATACTGCGCATGGAGTTATAAATGCTGACAAAGCGAACCGTGCAACGATCTGTCAGACTGTAGACACGACACCCACAGTGACTATTTTTGAATATCGCCGCCTTTTTTCCGCCCTACGCCGTTCTTTTCTAACATTTATCCGCCTTTTAATGGTCCGAAATGTATGGATCACCTGTTCATTCGCTGGAACGGACCAAATACTCTCCAAATCGATGTAGAACTTCTTAACACTACAATTACCAACCTCATTAAAATGACTAATTCGCAATCTTTCATAGATGTTTTGAAAATTTGAATGTTTCTTCTGTTTTTTATTAAGTGCACTGCCATAAATTTCTACAAGTTCAAAAAGAAATTCGATTGCTCCGAGTCTGTTATCTAATCTACTGCAAAGTACCTTAAAAGTGAGTGATAAAACTGTCACGAACAGTCTTTACAGCTGTCTGATTTTTTATCTCGACCTGTCGAGTTTCTCTCTTCAACTTTTTCTGCTTCAATAGTACATAAAACATAGATGTACGTAAACATATGTAAATCTGTTTCCCATCGGTACGTATTCGAGTTTCCGAGGAAATATTAGATAAATAAAAGGAGGTGGAGGAAATCTATTTCTTCAAGCCTGTACCTTGAACAACGAGAATAATAAAATTTGCACAACAATGACTATAAGAATCGACGTAAAAAATATTTGGCCCACATTCAGAGTCTATTGTTACAGTTGTGAAATCTTTCTCAAACGAGCTTCTTAATGTCGTGCTGTAAAGATGACTTTTACAATCACGTTGTTCGCCAAATTGTTAAAAACGAACAATTTTACGACTCCGTTATGTTGAAGAAAAGGGAATACTTTTCAATAAGTTATAGAAGGGAGAAATAAGGAAGTGAAACGGTCGATTATTCCGCCGTTTAAAAGCAGCAATTTCTTTTTCATCTTCGTTTCAAAAGCGGAAAACTAAAAAGATAAAAAGAAGCTACCGGACAGGACAGCTTTTGCTAAAGGAGCAAAATAAAAATGATGAAACGAATGCCATTGAGACAATGACGTCCCGAACGAAATGTTCGTCGATTTATCGTCATCGTAGCGTCCTCGTCTCCTTTTTTCCCTCTTTTCTTCCTTTCTCTCTCTCTCTCTCTCTCTCTCTCCGTCTCATCCACTAAGTCGATGATTGATCGTTGTGGATCGCAGAGGAGTTTATGGGACTTACCGTCGAATATAACGGCGAAACACGAAGTTACAGCGTTCCTAAATTTCCGTCGATGCTATTCTCGCCCTGAACCGTCGAAGACAAGCGGAAATACACGGACGTCTGCTTAGAATAGAATCAGAGCCAAAGATCTGAGGGGTTTGTTTGCTCATGAGCAAATTCAAATCAACGAACACGATGACTACCTGACAGGAACGTCATTGTTGCTCTCTAAATGCACCGTACTTATCGATCGATCTAAGCGTCCGCGTCAATTTATTATTGGCCTACATTCTCGATTCATTGTAATAGAAAACTCAACACCCGCCAGAGTAGTCAGCAATCATTCGTGCTTCAATGCGGTTTCAAGCGGATCAACCGATAGAAAAGCGACACAAGGATAACAGAAACGAAAGATACCGGGAGACTTATTCAGCTTTTAGAAAGTGCGAAGTCTTGTAAATAGGAAAATGTATAATTTCGGTATTAATAACAGCGATGGTTTAATATCAATAATAATACATTTGTCATTCTTTGGTACTCTTTTGGATCTTCCAATGTTGATAAATTAATCGAAGAATGCGCAAAAACTATGATATTTTATTCTCAAGAAATAAAGTAAATCAAAATGGTAAACATGTAAGGAAATTGCAAGGAGATTTTTCAGTAAAGTTGGTTTCGAAACTTCGACAAAAATATTGATACATGCATTTATATGCATATAAGCAACGGAATTTTTCTCCGAGTTCTAAGAATTTTTCAAAGTACATGAAATACAATTTCGTTCGGTATATCGGTTTATACAAGGTAGTTGATCTGACAGGAAAGTTGCTTTCCACGTTATGACATCATTTTAGTCAACTTCATACACTTCGAAGGAAAATAAATACGGGAATAACATACAAGCTAAGAAGCACGATTGTTGACAAGAAGTAAAATTAGCAAGAAGAATAATAATCTTACGCCGGAGGCGTCACGATGAACTTCAAAACTTTCTACGTTATAATTATAAATCGAAGTTTCGTAATTATCCTCATCGTGCTCGTTCAATATTTATTCCTTTTGGACATGTAGAGATTTTATCAGTAATTACGTTGATGTCTAATCGTTGGAAATTTCAGCGAATCAAGGATAATACTCAATTGCGTATTTACACATGTCAGCAAGCTGCCAACTCCCTTGGTGGAATCCCTCGCGGATCGCTAAATGCGATTAACACTAATTACTAACGCATCGCGTGCTGCGCGAGACACGGTGTTGGAAACACGTCGGAAATTACCAAATATATTGATTACAGTTTCCCGAAATCCTAAACATGTTAGGTAATTCTGATTAATTAACCGAAACCGACAGAAGCTTTCGATTAATTTCACAGATAAACACCGATACCGTCTAGGGTGTGAGATCTAAGAACTCCGACCGAGCGTTTGAAATAAAACTCCTGAAACGAATCGATCAATTTGCGCGTGACAGGTATCTCTCACATATCTGACAAATCGATCCACGTAACTCCCCGGTAAATTGAGAAGACAGGGTAACGTTAATAGGCGATTGACACCGAGTAGAACGTCGACACGTGTCAGTGCAGATCGCGTGCGTATACTCAGCCCAACCCGACGCGACGCGACGAACGAGCCTCGAACTCGGAACGATCGGCCAGCCAGTCTTCGCCAGAAATAGGTCCCTGGCAGTAGTTATATTTTTAAATAATTTCTCGACGACCTACGACAATTGCGTGGCACGCAGCACGTTTTTGTTGATTAAACTCGCGGCTCTTATCACTCGCGATCTTTCTTTAAGTAACACCGACGATAAAATAATTTTGTTATTATCCAGAATATATATACTATAGACTGGAAGTATTTTTGCCAACTTTTCATCCTTCTGTGGCTTCTTAATAACACGCTCGCGCTGCATAGCTTCGGAAAAATGGAAATTTTTATACGGCCAACCGGAATTAAACTGGACTGAAAAAGGAACGAAGTTACTTTTCACGACGGGCTTTTGTCGCTTTATTCTGTCTCGTTTCTATGAAATAACAACTTTTTTCGAATAATATATTTCTCAGCGATGGAATCCGATTGCTACGAAATAAATCCCACGCGTAGAATTTCAAAGCTTTTAAAATTTCCATACAGCTTTGAATCATTTGAAACACGGACGAAGTACAAACATACTCCGGTTGTCTAAAGTCTAAATGTTTCTCATTTCCACGCGCAAACTGTTGCAGTCGTATATTATCTATGAGAAAGAAAAACGGTCACATGTCGGTCGATAAATACGAACGGAAAGAATCCACAGTTCAAAGCTAATTCGCTTCTTCTATGTATCACGATAGTTCCAGCTTTCTCTGTTGCTATTTTTCGTTTCTTTCGTCGATTCGGTTCATTGTATCGAATTAATTTGTAATTCCAGTAACATTGACCAGACTCCTTACAATCTGTTCTCTCCTTTTGTTTTTCAAACTGCTGTGTTTTAAAGGCTGATGTATGCAGTCCGTCTGTTTTGGTTGGACGGTATAAATACAATGGTCAAAAGCTGGGGAGCTATCTTCGAGTAAACACAGACGTTTCCCGACTTCGCTGGTTGGCACGAGAATACGTGAGAAAATTCAGAGTAGCGGTGTCTTGAGATGACCGTAAGGATTTACAACGTGATTAGGGTAAGAAACGAGGATTTCCATCAAAGGAAAGACTGGATCCTTTTTATTCAAATGGCCATGTAACGAAGATAAGAGGAGTTTTCCCGGGATTAAGAGCACGCTCGGCAATTTTCTTAATTGCTGTTTGCTAACTATGCGGAACCACAATCGTGTCGAATAGAAAAATTGCCGGCGGTAATATATTTTATATGTTCCGCCTCTTGAGAAGAGATAGTATTGAAAATCGCCAACCGCGCTAATAAATGAACATATGAATAGGATAATGGGATGACAGAGGTAAAGCTAATAGAGAGAACGGTAATTCCGTTAACGCGAACGATATTATCAGGCAGGGATTAAACATGCAGAAGGATTGTTAACGGTGGTCTTAATACGCTCTTTTGCTACTTGGTCGTTTAGACCTCCTTCTGTCTCGCGCTTTAATGTGCTTATGTAACAGCTTCATAATATAGAACAGAAAAGAAGAAATGTTAGTCACGTAGTATTATGATTAGCTTGGGATATTTTTAAAAAATTTAGCAGACCAGTAGCACATGGAAGCGTGGTATTTTTCACGGATATGAAAATGATAGATAGGCATACTATCTTTGTCAAGCTTTGCTAACTGTGTTAAATAACTAATCCAAAATTTCTACACGGCGTTATACCGTAACATATCTTCCGATAAAATTAATAAATCAGTATAATTTGGCAAGTACATCAGAGATGCTAGCTGACAGTAGCGAAATATCGGTACAGAAAGAAACACGAGATAACTTCAGCGGGATTTGCAAACATCGTAAGACGTGTGCGTATTCATCCGATCTTTAAAAATGAAAACAGCTTGGAATTTTTACATCGCAGTTAATAATTCGAGAAACGATAACAAATTACATCATTATTGACCGAGAGCGGTTTCTTCGATTACGAAAACTTTTCACCGAAATATCAATATCAATTTCATCGAAATAAGATCATCCATCTTTACTTTCGAGGATATTGACAATGTCTCTCTGTGATTTATGATAACCATAAATAAATTACTAATAACGTGCGTAAAGTTCAAACGGGTAAAATACGTGAAAATTTTGGGCATGAACGGGCGTGTTCAAAGGAACATACCGTCTGCCAAAATTCGCTACGAACCGGTGACAAAAATATTCCTAAACAAATGATTCATAAAGATAATCACATTTATCATTTGATAACGTTTAGTAATGGTTCTGATCTAAAATCGGACTAGAGGCTCTGTTACCGAACCAAATAAAGCGTTACGCCTCGTCGCCGAATATTGCAAGCGCAGAAGAAATAATTGATGCTGTTGAAGCGCAGCCAATTTTCACAGGACTCTCTGTACACTCATATATTCGTTAACTTGACGATAACAAATACGATACACTCTCTTGGGTGAAATTGATAAACATATCCTCATTATCACTCATTATTAATTAAAACCGGAGAAAAATTTCAAAGCATTTTCCCAATTTCAACTGTGCTGAATCTTCCACTACTTTTGTTATAGATTCAAAATTTATATTATACCTATCGATAGTGATTTTTTTATTTTATTTATATTTCGCCACTTTTGTTAACCGCTTGTTCAAGAGATATTCGAAGTAACGTAACGAAAAAGTAAAACCTTTACGAATCCTTCGGATGGTGGATAAGCAACGAAGCTCACTTGTGCTTTCAACCGTGACACCTAAACTGCGAATATTTCCACATAGAACGTCTAGTAGCTGTAACTGATTTATCGCCAGTTTTCATCTTCGCGTGTGAACATAAACCGTCGAACAAAATACATTCGGTGACCCGTGACAAATCCTTGCTATAAGCAGTAAAAACCATCTTACTATCGTTGCCTGCAAAAGAATCTCGCGACAGACGTAAAGATTTGTATAGATTTGTAAAAGTTGTAAAGATTTTTATATGACACAGAGAAGAAATAAATCTTTGTGCTTCAGGGAATACGACAGAAAGTAAGGCGGGTAATAAAAACGTTAATGACGTTCTGTGTTGTAAAAGTAAAATGGGATTTTAGTAATGTAAAAAATAGTAGCCTGAATGTTGTTACTGTGGATGGCACTAACTGTAGGGCACAATTACTGTTTAAAACTGATTATAACTTCTGCCGTCTTCTTGAACTGTTTGAAGAACGGAGGACAAAGAGTAAAGAGAACACGCTTAATACTATACATATTTACGTATAATTACGATCGAAGCGATACAGTGAAAATAGTATAAATCGATAAAACGTAAAAGAAAAATAAGTAGAAAATGTGATGTATTCCACGTTTAAAAAGTTTTACGATCGTTTTGTAAAGAAATTTGATCTTTGATCTAGAAATGTAAATTATTTTAGGTTTCAATAATACACGTGCCCGGAAAAGAAATTAAATTGACACCTGACATATAAAATTACTGTTCCTCTAACACGTTATGATTTTAAACGTGGTAAAAGCTTCTGCTGTTGGCCGTGATCAAAGGAAAATCAAGAGAAATGCAATATCGAATAACGCAATCGCTTCATACTAATTGCCATTAGCCTACTGATTGGTAAACAAAGTTACGAGCAATTTCCACCTAGTATTAGGACGCGAGAATCAGCATTTCCTGCATTAATCCTCAAATCCTCGACGAGGATGCCGTTATAAAGATTTCGTTGCGCCAGAGCAGAAGTTAATTAGGGTGGCGTATAGAATGAAAAGTTCAAGGTGCATTACAAAGCCTGTTGTCAGGAAAGTCATCGACGTTAGTACTACGCGTTTCAATGGCACTTTATTTGTTCGAGAAATTCATACGAGTCCTGGCCGAGTGAATAAAAGCGTGTCAATACCGTTCCACTATGATTATTATCGATCTCAACCACTGTGAGAAGAATTTATGTGTTATACATATACCGTGATTATTATCGTATTACTTTTTAATGGATTCACCGCGAGAATAGAATCTATGTCTCGTATTTACAAAAGTGGAAAGAAGCGTGATATTCAACTACCATACAGTATCCCGATATACATCTGGATCTATTCATAAATTATACACATAGAAATAAATATGATCTTTCTTCTTTTTAAATTACAGCAAATCGTTCCATAGATTTTAAGTAAAGTAAATAATTTGTAAAATGCAAATAAAAACGAGATGCAGCGACTCTCCGAAGCCAAATCTCTAGTTTTGATTTCAACAGCTCGAGGGAAAAGTTCAGTGGTTCTATGTGTAGTTCAGTGTATGGATCGAAGTAGGGGTTCGCAAGATGCATAAAGGAAATTTAGCCAGAGGGTGGAAGCCGAGGGCAGTCGAATATCGAACCCACACTCCACAGCTACGTTAGGGTGAAAATTCCAAACTCAACCCGCAGTCAATTTGCAAGTTACGAAAGCTAGTCGTAACATGCGAAACTGCCGTTTATCACGTGATAAGAAGTAAAAAGTTTCGTGGAAAGATTTCCACGTACGAGCGTGATTATCGAAACTCAAACGATTGGAATATCGTTGTTTGCAATATCGAGAGAATAGTTTGAATTCTAAGTACATATAAACTTCTTTATGTATATCCAATGTTCCAATCGATGCTCCCTGGTCGTGAATTACTTAAAGCTGAACAATAACAACATAAACAGAAACAATGTATCCGCAAAATTTCGTCGAATTTTAAGAATTGCGGTGTGAAACCAAGTTGTAAATAGAACGAGAAGGCATCCACCTCGCAAAGATCGACGACGTTAACCCTCGCAAACAAAATATGTACTCTGGAATAATAAAATTCCCGCGTGACAAAAAGGTAACATTTTAAGTACTCGACGTTGACAGAGTAATTTTAGGAAGTACCAAAACACTTATTTCGTGACGGCCAACAAAATTTTAATGAAATTTCTGCAAAGCAGACTTCTATTTTTTCATTATGACAGTACCTTTGGACATAAAAAGCTTCTAGTCCAGAAGATACTATTGTATAAGACCTGCTGAGTTACTGTCGCTATAAAATTTTTCTTAAACTCAAACCTTCTTTCGTTACTTTAAATTAGTTTAAACATAGCATTATACAATTGAAAGAAAACAATATTCCATAATTCCTTCTACGTTTGATAACAAGCAAATAACAAAAGAAGACTGCGGTTGTTTATGCATTTCAGAGAAATTTAAACTGTATAAAAATATACAGAATATACATGATATAGAGAAGCGTATAAAATATTCAAAATAAAGTACTCGTTACAGCATTAGCATAATAATTATAAAATTATGAATATGCATAAACAACTACAATCCACGTATAAGGACATGTGAAAATGTTTTATAAAAACAATATATAATTACTACTATAAAAACAGTAACGTAGATGGTTTAAAATTGCATACTGCATGGTTTAAAACGGGATAAGTACTGTATACTGTAGCAGTGGTGCTGGTATTACGTTTCTGTTGAAATCGTGTTCCAACAAATCTCCTCTCCATGCACGTTTCCGATTAAACAAACCTCGTAACACAAACGATCGACACGTGAACCGACATGAAATTTCGCGGCAGCCACACGTTTAGCCACGGATCGGTGTCCGCGAGGTGGGCAACATCAAAAATAAAGTCAAATCGGCCGCGTCGTAGTTGTCGTGGCGTAAAAAGCGGAGATTACGAGACGCGGAGAACGAAAAAAATCAAGATTCATGCGGCATGGCGTAAGAGAAACAATAAGCGTGGAAGGAAAGCGTGGGTGACTGTTCAACGAGGCACCTCGTCGACACGTGTCCGTGTACCACGATTCGGACTTCCAGCTCTACTGCCGACTTTACCTCGATCTTTCTTGCGTCTGGCGATGTGTTTCGATGCCCGAGACGACGCAGAATTCCTTCTACTGGCAAGTTATCCGGTTTCGTCTCGTGGAACTCGAACGAGTTCGAAATAAACCGCGAGGGTAAACGTACCACCTACACACGTTGCCGGTTGGCCCGACACTGGTCGTACACCGACTACTTGCTGCGTGGCTTCGCAGCGGTGAGCGGAACTCCCAGTGGGGGTAGCGACAGGAAATGGAACGTGGGGAAACTGACGAACCAAGGGCTAGAAGGGAAAATATGCGACGGAGAGACTCTAGGAAAAGAGAGTGCCATATTCAACCCTCCGTTTGTATAGCGTTCACGGCCGACTGCATTTTCAGATGCATTTATTTGGTTTTCATGGAACTGCAGAATTTATCGTACGTCTAAAATTGCGACCCTTCTCTCACTCTCTCTCTCTCTCTCTCTCTCTCTCTCTCTCTCTCTCTCTCTCTCTCTCTCTTTCTCTCTGTCTGCTTCTCTTAAGTAGGTGCGTTTCCTTGAAAGATCAAAAAGTGCGAAAAACTCGTGCAAACGCTTCATCGTCAGGTTTATCGACGGCGAAATCATAATTGTTCTTTATTTCATATGAGAAAATGTGTTGCATAGGATATTGTTGGTTATTAATAGTATCTAAATGGTTATGGATATTGATTTTGAACGTTTACCTATTTTACACGTAGAGACGTGACTTTATTAGGTGAATATTTGTCGCGTTCGTTATAAGATATATTTTTTGAAATGCCTTTAGTGGTAAGATTATCGATATTTGTTACTTAAATCGTTAGGATTATTCAGTTTCATAGACGAAACTTACAGCAACGCAACGCGGTCAAACATGCTGAAAATAAGTTGGCATTTCAAGACACAGTTTGAAGTACAGGATCATTAAGTTGATCCTAATATTAGATTGTTTAAATATTACTAAGCAAAGATTTGTGTTCAACAAATGCTCAACGTGAGTTAATAAGGATAAACAGTTCGAGAAAGCTAACGAGTTTGATGGAAAAGTTCGGCCATCCTTTTCCAAGAAAAATTCTTGTATTTCTAGTCACGTGAATTCCAAACCACTATTTATATTTCAACTACGCACAGTCTCGAATACGTGTAACTTCACGATCTGTTCAAAAATCTTTTCGTCCCCTTGTCACGGCGGAGATAGTGTATTATAATTTCACCAAAAAATGCTAAAAGCGACATTAAGAATCCACTGCATGTGATGTAAGCCAGATTCCACACGAGAGGCGATATGTACGAACTATTAATTTCCATGATGTGAGTCTTTCTTGGGCGAAATTTACCAATATAATCGTTTAACCATTTCATGCGAATACCTGCTGCATCCAAACGTATTATGGTCTTTACAAATTGATCTTTATACGGCGAATGTTTTTTCAAAAAGTACGCACTCGGTGGTTTCGCGTAACACAATTTTTCGCAGTTTTTCAGGACCTTTTTACCTTCGCGCGCATGCGAATAAATCATCATATTTACATTTCTCGTCTCTAGGAAGCAAGTAATATTATTGTGTTGCTCCAAATAATTCACGCAACTCTCTGCATTATCCATCTGGATCGCTTTTCTCTTTAACCGAGAAAAAGATTCGTCTTCGTTGAGGAAAGTTACGTTGAAGAGACCATCCAAAATAACGGGAGTCAATCCAGCGTCGTCCAACTCCTTGTAACTGTTATAATCTATCACGTTGTGCTCTTTCATGCTTATGTTGGTCAGATCAATGAACAGATTCGCCGAATACATCGACGAAGCGAGTACAATGAGAAAGAATATAATTCTTTCCGTCGTCTTCTTTGGCCTCGATGAGATGGAGGTAGCTATCAACAGACCGAAGATTTTCAATGGTTGCCACAGATCCGATTGAAATTTCAATACGACCGATAATCCCCAGAATATAAGGAGAACACAGAAATTTGTGACGATTCCGATTAAACCGCGTATCTCGATATGATTGGATTTGTATTTAACCGGCACTACTGGACACCAACTCTCGAAGCTAAAAGGTAAAGTGAAATCACATTTTACAGCATTAGCGTCCGCGAAAAGCGACAACGTCGGAATAATCATGTCAATTTTTTCATCGACTATATCAGCGAATACGTTTTCACTGGGATATACTGCGATAGTGAAGTTCATAATCCGAGCAAGTGTTTTTATAACTTTTACGTCCGGGCCTCTATACATTACAGGGTATCCCTGTGAATTTTTCGTGTACCATAAATAGCCTGCACGTTTCAGCATGCCTATTCTTATCGGGTAACCATAAAGATTGTCCACTTTATTGGAAAACAATTCTATACCCGAAACATAAGGCCGTTGATCGTAGACGTTCGTAAATGGGTTATACCGATGAACTTTCGCAGCGATTGTGTGTCTATTTAATTTCGACAACTCTAAAATCTCTATGTCAATCCAATGATTGTGCCACGTTTGCTTCAGAAGCGGTTCAAAGTTGCAATCTGCTTCCTCCATCATAGTTATCAACAAAATTTTTGGTCGATTCTTGGACACGATCGCGCGTGTGATATTTTCCGTTTGTTCGAAATTCGGTGAAGTTTTTGCGATGTAAATGTATAAAATCAGCGTTGCTTGAGATACCTGAGAGGATGACAGTTCCAAAGGATCCGAGTCGTTCACCGAAATGTAACTCGTTGGTATAGTTTGAGCCACAATTTTATAGATCTCGTTGATTATTCCGAGATTGTTTCCGTAAGGATTTTGAACGACGAGTTGAACATCCGAAAATTTGATTCTTCGAAGAACATCTATAATAGTTTGTTCAACGCTTGACAAATGATTTAAATAATTTATCTGTTGAAGCATTAGTAGATATACTGGTAGCATCATAGTGATTTTCTCAATTCCATGAATTGAGACAAAGGAAGTCCTAAAAAGATATAATTATTAAAGTTAATGTTGTTAGAGAAATAAAAAAGTCGTATACTTACAATTTGTCAATGGTAAGAAGGCTACGTCTTGGAACGACGCCACTCGCAGAATGAAACTTCTTAGATATAATTTTTTATTTGTCATTTAACGATTCTTTAATTCTCATAGATCAAGTACGCAGAGGTAAGACATCTACAAAGCTACAAACGCAGAAGAAGAGTTACAATCGACTGAAAGAGGCACCTTTATACCTCTTAACCCTTCGTGCAAAATTTCATTTATCTTAAGTGCAGCAATAGCGTACATAAACGACGTTCGTACTATATATAAAACAAATTCGTTTAATGGCACGATACTTATCAAATGCTTTTATGCACTATTACAAATATGTCGTTGTCGATTTGATTAATTCATACAAATGGAGAAAAGTATTTTAGTATTAATTTCATTAGTACTTTATGCAATGTTCATTTGCACCGTTCCTTGTATGTTCAATTAAACAACAATTTCAAACAATTAAAAAACAAATTAATGGAAAGAAGGAAGGAAATCTTTCTCGTTTAAATGATATTTGCTGATTAAGTGAGAATTATTTTAATAAGATAGGATTTTTTCATTAGCGAATTTCGTTCGCAGATAGTAGACCGGTGACGTACTTAATTAACTCTTACAACATCTTCCATTTATTGATAATTTGCCCGCCTATTGCAAATTTTATTGACCATAGCCTAGAAACGTATAAGTTATCCTTGACGATGCATTATTTCCCGCAGTTATGATATATTCACTACAATTGTACTCTTTCAAACAGCTCAATAGCAGCGACAAATTATACTAATTAACAACCCTCGGTTCAGCATTTTATACTATGAAGGTGTTTGCTAATAATTATGGAAAATTAATCGAAGGTCACGAGCGAAGAAGCTTGAAATAGCAAAAAGTTAAACTTGTTAAATTAAGACGTAAAAGTTTTTAACATCTGTCAATTATTTCCTTGACATCATCTTCCTTTATTCGAGATGACAACAGAAACTATTAATAATTAAACTTGTCATCATCTGAACTTATATGATTACCAGCAATATGGGCCAAGGTGAAAATAAATAGCATTATGCCCGAACATTTATGGTATATATATATCAGTAATTTATTTGTTCATAATTTATTTAGAAAGTAATTCGAATTATGAGTACGCAAATATAATGTACGAAGAGAGGCCTTTTTGATATTCGAATCTTCTACATTTATTAAGCGTATAGAAACACGTTGCTCTTACTTTTGCTGCGAGATTTGAGAAAGTCTGAGAGAGAATTCTAAGCAACAATGTGACGGTAATTGTGCATTATGTTTATACTTATGCGTAGTCATCACGAGTCGGACGGACATCATTAGGAAGAAAGATAATTTAAATAATATTCCACTTATACGAGTACATATTTACGATATATAAACAAATGACGATGACGATAAACAACAATAAATGCATATAAATTACGTATAGAGTGGTAGAATAGGAATAAAAGACATTAAATATTCACATTTTGGCGATTTGAAAGCGCAGTGAAATGTTGGCGAGTCGCAATGTTGAATGCTTGGAATTATCTTATTTTAATAGCCATAATGATAGTTAATTTTATACGCGTTACGTTCAACATATTATGCGTCTTCTCTAAATTACGAACATCGACAACACGTATACACCTGTTTCCTTTCTACTTTCTAATAAAGACTAGAGAGAAGCATGAAAGAAGGACGAGGAAGAAATTGGTAGTGTAAGTGGTGGCACCACTTCCATTCCAGCAAACATTAAGATCGCAATGTTTAAGCATTGGATTGAACTTCTGCTTGAAATATTCCCAATCGCAGAGACCAACATCACATCCGTCGAGCATGACCAGTTTCTCAGCCAAGTAAAACATTACTTTGTTTGGTTGACTAGTGATGTCGCATCTGTGAATAAAAATAGAAACACTCTGTGATCAAGTGTAGTCAATTTACCACAAACGTTTGTGATCTTACGATTTTAGGGCGCTGTTCTTATTTAACGATGTAACGCAATATCGTCTAATACGTAAACAATTTAGAAGGAAAATTTACATTATGTTTCATTTGTTGCGATTAATGTTTCAATTTAATTCGATAATATGTCATTACCTGTAAAATACAGCGACAAGATTCGCGGCGAAGGACGACATGAAAGAGGTTCGCCAACGACGTTTCGCCATATCTTTGTAATTAAAAGCCGTCAGTTGCGTTTGATCCTTATTAATATTCAACGTGGTCAAGAGGTTCTGCAGACTTATGATATCGCCGAAGTAGAATATGCCTTTAGGTTCGTTAGACTCTCCATTTTGTTCCACTCTCCTACAATATTGATACGCTTATTGATATCGAGAGATGACAGCTTACGAAGCGATAATAGATATTGTGCACTATGTTAAAGCAGATAGAAACTTCATTGAAATAAAGACAACAAAATGAAATTACCAAAAGTGATTCATCATGTCTTGCAAAAGGGTACATCCTAGCTGCGCATTGATTTCACGTCCATATCCGGCCTTGTAATAATAGTAGAGATCTTCGCGATACTCTAGCACACGAAGTTCTTCTTTACTGAAAACAGCACACCAAGGAGAAAGTTTCGTCACTGTCCAGGCCTTTTCGTAACGGCACATATTGTACATCGTTAGAACTGATTCTGAAAAACGAGACAAGACGTCGATAAAACGAATGAAAAATACTAGACCTTTTATTGTTTCTGAACTGTCGAGCTTACCTTTGGAAATATCGTCCAAAAACCCAAGATTCTGACTGACATTCTGTATCAGATTTTTAAATTGCGCTCCTTCTTCGAACATAATTACTTCTTTGATGGTAGTATTACTAGGACCATTATTCCACATGTTGCAGGATTTATACATCTGATACAGATAAAGTTAAATTAAAATTGAATTAGATTAAACTTAAAATTAGATTTTGATTTCTTGAAATAGTACAATTTAAAGAGCTTGCTAAAAAAAAAATAGTACAAGTGCATTTAAAAGAAAAAGGAAAACCGAGATAAATATCGGGATCTGTCTATGCAATATCTAGAGAAAATTTTCTTCACAAATTTCCAAATCATTATGAATACGTATAACGTTTATATATTGCAACTTGTATATTACCATTATTCCTTATTATATATGGAAAATAATACACTCACTGTAAGCAGAGTATCATTTATGGCAACTTCTTCTGCATCCACCGCTTGTCTGTCTCCAAACAGTCCCTCCATAAAGTAACTCATGCTGCTTTCGCGTGCATCGGTCGTTTTAAACTAAAATTAATATTTTCCAACTTAGTGAAATTAGCGAATAGTGAAATAGGTAAATTTTCATATTCTTAGTAGGATCGATCGTAGTGTATACCACATAATTTTCCGCCGTTATATTTTCGTCGATTGGTTGAAGAAGCTGCGGAAAATTGCTTTGCAATCGTCTCGCAAGCAATCTCATATCTTCCACACCTTGCGGTGTCAAAACTTCCGCTCTTTCGATTTTGAGGTACTCGTCCGTTTTCCATCTCTTTAAATTTTCTAAATCTCTGATGCACATACGGCCATCTGTGAAAAAGAAAATTGTCGAAGAGCGTATATTTCGAAAGTTGAACGAGCAAAAATCGAACCGCTGATGTAGAAAGTGAATTTTTAGGTTTCCGATGGATTAATGGCTCAAGATCAGACGTGTTCCAATTCAAAGAGACGAATTTATACATGAACTCGATAAATCTAGGGTTAACCGCTGGACTATTGATCAATATGTAAAACGACGCGTGGCGAAGATCGATACGAAAAAGTGTCAATGACCCGAATTAGAGTTTAACTGGTTTACTTGCGTTTGCTTTAACGGGAACACCTCCTTCTCGGAATTTTTCCAATAAATACTGAAACGCGGTCACACGTAAAGACGTATGAATATTTTAATCCAAATGGTGGATAATTTGGGACTTGCTTTTATTCCAATTTTAATCTAATCGTCTGTTAATTTCCTCATTTTGAAATGAAAAAATATGACAAACTCACTGTTTTGAACTTCGTGATTGCTAATTATATGATCCCGTAGATTTGTTAATTTTTGCATTTCGATATCCTCTGTCTCAGACGGGCATCGTGTACCGTGTGTAGCAAACATCCAAATTTGCTCTGCATGACAGTCTATAAGTCGATTAAAAATTGAGAAGCTTCTTACTAAATGAGAAGTTTAATGGAAAAATGATACGAATACTCACTGGGTACATCTTGAAAACGAGTTTTACCGGCGTGGACAAAATGGTAGGCAGTTTTAGTGGCCATATATAAATATGGATCATCTTCGTCCGCAAAACAAGAGTCACCGTCACGCGCGTAAACGTGACTAATTAAGAAAGTCAAGAATAGTACGTATGTATTCATTTTTAAAGATTGTCTCTTTGATCTGCAACAAGGAAGAGGTAATTATATATACATATATATATATTTTTTTTTTAGCTAGTTTCTAAAATTTTCATAATTTTATTTTTAATTTTAATATTTGTAATATTTCATAGTAATCTTAAAGAGATGCTACCAATGTATATGAAATTTCACACGAAGATTGGAAATTATTCTGCTGGTTAAACCTACATTACGTGGTTCGTGCATAAAATTTGAATTTTGTTTAAGTAATCACCGAATTAATTTACAAGCCTAATAATATGATACTAATTTTGATCCCTTTAATCGCGAAGAAACGTAAAGCAGCTACAAATAACTCTTGTTCTATAACTCTCGGAATGCATAAAATGCTTTGTTTCATTGAAGTACAGCAAGCAATAAACCTACATTTTCCTGTGCTGATGTCACATGTTACTTTACTACCGGCTTTACGAATTATCTACGACCAACTATACGTAAAATAGATCTTATGTAACCAACAGGATATTTATTCATCTCTTCCTTTTTTATTATTTTTCACGGTTAAATGCAGATACATAAGTAGGAAATTATCCTTGTTATCTTAAGGTTTATATAACCGGTAAATACACAAAACCGATAAATTTATTAATAGACACTACATTTAATAAAGTTTCGATTTAAAGATAAGTCGAAGACTGTCTGCTTTGATTTGAATATTTATAAAACGTCATACGATTCAAGGTATCGATGAGTTTAATGTTTAATCTGGTCTTGGATTTTTCGATTCTATGATGCGAAAGGAATTGTAATACGTACGTGCAATAGATATTTGCCTACCAAGGTTAAGGATAGATGTAGAACGTGCACGTGAATGTGAAAGTTAAGATGTGTTCACGCATTACGCGTATGAACAGCTACATATATTGCATAATTCGCGTCTAAGAACAGGTTCTGGAGAAGTTCTAGTCTTTACTGTACAGTTGCTATTTTTGCAGCCGAATTTAAAGCGTAACATTTGTTCTGTTTTTATCGATATTCGTCTTCGAAATTTACACCGACAGTTTTTAATTCTTTACGCGCCGACTTTTATTAAAATTCGTTTTGTATGTCTCAATGTTGCTTCAATAAACAACAGTTAAGACTGTACTTATATAAATAAAAATTAATGTTAATACCGCGAATGAAGTTAGACAAAGATACGAAATTTTTAGGAATATAATTCTTGAATGATCTATATAGATATTAAAACGTAATTTCCGAAACATAAATTATAAAATAAAATGTGCAATGATTCGCGGAGAACCTATGAAGGCGGGAGGCTGCTGAAAGAGTAATTCAAGAGTAAGTTAGATTGACGATAACGAAATTGGTAGTGGCTTGATTAGCAAAGCCTTCTCTTAGTGTAATAAGTCTACTTGGCCTACTTATTGTCAATTTCTTGTGTCCGCAAGTGCCAAGTGTCGTGTAAGCCTGGTACCGATTTGATTCTTCCGGAAAGCCTCAACGTATTACATTACGCGCTTATTCTTTTGCCACATTCCGATAGAACAGTTTCGTTCCGTAATTTCAATTTTAAAATGTGAGATATTTGTTTCTCGTTATTAATATACGCATACCAACATGAAATATGAAATGAATAAAATAAATTTTCGCATGAACGAATATTAACATTTGATACCGACTCAGAATCAATTGTCTAATGTGAATCGGAAGGAAAGTAAAACAAACTAAAACAGATTGATTTTATTCAATAAACATCGATGAACTGTAACTTTTTGTTGATAATTGAGAACAAAAGTAGGACGTCGGCGTCACGGTTGGCGATCCGTACTGCTACTATTCAACAATTTAATTATTCACAGACGAGCTTATTTATTCAAATGAAATTCCTCCTAGATGTGTAAGCGGCATTCCATCGAAAGTTGAATGAAATGAATTTCGCCGCAGCGTTTCATTCGCACCGCTTTCACGACCTGCCTCACATAATTTTTATTTCGTAAAGGGGCTATTTTATCATAGATATAACGCGAAAATATTGTATTTTAAATCTTGTTACGAAAATGTACAATCATAACGTTATCAGAAATCAAAATGATTATACTAATCTTATTATAAGAACAAAAATTTGTCGAAAGAATTTTTCAAGAAATTACTAAAATTATAGTATTATTGGAATTATTTTGTACTAGGAATTAAAAAATTTTTCATACTCATTAAGAAATTACCGTATTCTTTACGTCCTGTTCAAGCGCATTAAATCGAGTACGGGTTTATAGACCTGAAAAGAGAGAGTGCGACCGACAGTATTGTTCACTTTTCCTCAATCGGCGGAGTGCTTTGCCCTCTGCAATTCTGGGCAAATGAGATCGTATCAATGTTTCATAAACACTTCAACACAATCGATCTTTCGTTGAAACTTATGATTATTTTCTTCTCATTCTTCGAACTGAAACGACACGAAAACCATTCGATGCGATTCGTACGATAAGCTATGTCAGATTCAACTTTTATCAATAAGTCTTGATGTTCTTTCTTTTTCTTTCTTTATTTTTTATACGAAGATTACACGACCAAGTTTCAGAACTTCACGACTCGACGCGGCGCTTGGAACGATCGATCTTCGACGATAGATTCCACGGATTCCCTAGTAATATCAAGGATTTGCGCATGAATCGCTGGCTACTATAATCACTATATCACTGTTTAAAATACAAGTCAACTGTGACAATACCATGAAATGCGCGTAGTCGTTGTTTGTATGCCGATCGCGACCACCTTTCGAGGCGGCAGCTCGTGTGGCACTGCCGTAAGGTCGTCGAGCTTCGTTGCTCCTAGCGTGTAAAAGTCGTATAGTTTCAGCGATAGACCCCGCGAATTGTGTATTACGGTTTGTAGCCTTTGAACCTTCGTTGGCCCAACGTAGTGTTTCATGCGTTCTATAAAATCGTAAAGGTCCGTCACTTTGAGCACGCGCAATCAATAAGAACCTGGGGAAACAAGTCCCCTAAGTTCCGCTAAAATAACCTGCTATAACAGTTTATTTTTCGTCACGACACATATGGACGTATTACGAACGTTTACAAGACTCTGAAAATAAATTGTTCGTATCGTTAAAAATCTTTCTTTCGTATTCTGAGAAACTGCTGGGAAGATTGAAGGTAAACTACTGAAAAAACTAGATTGAAATTTTTTTCAAGTATTTCAGGCATCAGATTATCATTCGTTACAACGTTTAAACGCACACCCCTGCTGACCAGCATTGGTCACGGTATTCCAGGTGCCACTGACATAAGGTCGTCAAGCTTCGTTGATTCGTATGTGTGCAGTCTATACATTTTGTACTCTGCTAAAGCTATATAGTTACTGGAACTGAAGAAGTAATTACGTTCTACGAGAATATTTATTAATACTGTAGAATGTATTTAAATATCGACGGTGAATTGTAAATCATAAATCAATGAATTATAATCATAAATCAGCGAATTAAAATGACTAATACGTAATTGATTAACCGATTAACTCGGGAGATAGATATGTGTAAAATGGATATTCAAGTATAAATACATTAATCCTAATATTCTAATTTCACGCAGCACGTAGATTATATTTATGTATTTAAATACAGTACAGTAATTACGTAGTAATACAGTAGTCATTACAGATGGCAAATAAAATATAATAACAAATGATAATAAATATTATTACTCCGCTATCTCTTTCGAAGTTAAACAAATATGTATAAAGATTTTTCTGATGATATCAAGTAAACGTGATTAAATTTGAAGGTGTCATATATGAGCATATCGTTCATCACACCAGCTTATATGACAGTAATATAAGGTCGTCTAGCTTCGTTGCTTCAAACATATACGTACAGGTTGTCAGACTGTAATTTCTTCAACACAATTCCTGACAAAAGCACATACGATAATCTACGTAATCACTACGGAATCACTCCTACTATTAAATTACTTCATTGTTATCTTTTGCGTAACGCTTACCATTAATACCATTAATAATAAAATAAGATTCTACGTTACATGTAATATATAATTATTTTGTTGTATCAGCTTTACAAAAATCTGTGTTACAGTCGAACGCGTTGGGTCCCATTTTCTCCTTCAAATATTCCCAGTCGCACACGCCCAATTCACAACCTTCGTAGTCTAAAGGTTTCTCGTTTAAGTAAAACCTAACTTTATTCGACGAATCGCACCTGAAAGCAGTTTTAACGCGAGAAAGGAATAAATTGATCCGAGTAGCTGAAATATGAGAACAAAATCCAAAATAATCCTTGACGTACCTATAGAAAATGGCTGCAAGATTCGCAGCGAACGGCGCCAGGCGGGAACTATTCCACTTTCTGTTTCTCATACTTTCAAAATTCGAAGCTTTCAAAGGTATCGAGTCTTTTGCAACCCCCATCGTTGTTAAAAGCAATTGAAGCGCCGTACTATGAGTGAAATAGAAAATGCCTTGTGGTTCTTCGCTTGAGTCTTCGTTCTCCAATTTTCTAAAATATCAACGATGTACCTTAACGCAGTATTTGTAGTATTTATATTAACAATACTGACGCTTACCTAAAACGATTAAACATGTCCTGTAACGGTGGACATCCAATGACACTGCTCATTTCTTCGCCGTAACCGGCGTGGTAATAATAATACAGATCCTCTTCGTACTCGAATAGTTCATCTTCGTGCTTTGTAAAAGCGGCACACCAGGGCGATCTTTCATTTACGTACCAAGCATTTTCAAAAGTGCATGCGGTGTACATAATTAAAACATCATCTAAATCAAGTTGATCAATCAATCTTCGCTGATAATAATTAATACGAAAAATAAATTTATTCAGATTCTCGTGGAATAATATTTTATACCGAAAGAGAGGCTGTTCGAAAAGCCAAGTCGCTGACTAACATTGCCGATTATTTCTCTGAATGATGGACTATCTAAAAATTTATCAACTTCAGATTTGCCCGTCAAATTATGCACTTGTTCCAACCATGCCTTGCAAATTTTATAATACTAAAAGCGAGGTAAGTATGTTCTCATACGAGAAAATGCTATTTTAATGACTGATGATTAGTATCAATATTTTTATCAACCTGTAACAGAGTATCCTCAGAAGTTGGTACTACCACCGTGTTGTCGATGGTTACATTACCGAAGAGCCCATTAATAAAATTTTCCATACTAGCTATAGTTCGTTGCAGATCTGTTGACCTAAACTATACATATATCAAAGTTAAATGAATCGATTGTCATCCAAGTATGTAAACATTACGCGTTAAAGGCTTACTTTGTATATTTTCTTTAAAGTATCAACCGGATAGGATTGCAAAAGTTCCGGGAAATAATCTTTAAACCGTGCACCAAGCGATGATAAATCTTTTTCACCTTGAGTTGTCAAATACTTGGATCGGTGGTTTTTAAGATTTGGATCTAACTTCCACGTTTTTAGTTTCTCTAAGTCCTTCTGGCATAAACTACCATCTACAAATACATCGCGTTATACGAAAACGGAAAGTTATTATGAACTGACAAAAAGATCTTTCGAGGTTCTTACTTACTTCCATATTTTTCATGATTCTCGATGATGCTACTTTGAAGTTTTGGCAAATTATGTTTCATGCTTTTGATCTGATCCTTTCCAGGATTGCGAGTTCCGTGCCTAATTAACATCCAAATTTGGACTGGCTTGCAATCTAGAGAAAAAAGCAGTAAAAAATATATAATGTATAAATAAGAAGCAGAAGTAAAAAGTATCAGTGCAAGAGTTGTTACGTTATTCAAAATATTTCAGATGATAACAGTCTGTAATCACACAACTTTCTTATTCTTTTGCCTCACTAATGATCGTGCGACCGCTTAGTGCAGTTATAAATAATCAAAGGAGAACAAAATATATTAGAAGTTACGACACTATTTATTCTATTCGACATGTTATAATACATTATGTATTCTAAAGTGACACTCTGTAATTACTTACTTGGAAGAGTAGTATTTTTAATTAAGCCATGTTCGACTTCATAAGCCGTCTTCGTACCAGCGCATAGATAGGGATGTTCATCGTCGGAATAACAATAATTACTATCACTTAAAACTAACTCGTTTGTCAAACAAAAAAGTGTAATTAATATCGCAAAAATGTTTACTCTCGACATACTTCCTTTACGAAAGAACTGCATGCTGTGTATGCTGCGTCTGTAATCTAAAATGGAATAAGTACACAGTGAATAATTTAAAACGTATGTTACATAAATTACGACACATTTTAGGAAGAACGCTATCTAAAAACGCTATATAAAGCATATGTACATTATTTCACAAAAGATGGAACCGTATTGTATTTGAAACAAAAAGTAAAATTATCATGCGAAGACAACTGTGGAATGCAAATTTTGTATAATAGGTACGTACGTTCAAACAAACTCACGTTTAATCTCTGCTATTCACTTACTCCAGTTGTGCGATACAAATGTTACTAACTAAGCGTTCCTTTCTTTTATAACAGGGAACTGCCTCGACTACGTCCTATCAGTAGCCTCAGGTTATAATGCTTTACGAGGCTTAGTATTTCCGAGTGTATATTCAAATTGCTAATAGACTGTACATAAAAAAAGGTATAATGTAATTCGTATATCTGTATGGATCAGAAAGTACAGAAAATTCGACGGGTAAAATTTGATGGTCGATAACCGGTTTGACAACTGGTTTTATAAAACCTACCTTAAATAAAACAATTCAGTCTGCGTATGTCATGGAAAAACATCTATATAAACTTTGTATTTTGTATTAACAATTTATGATAGTACATACGTATATTGACAGCATTTCTTTTACATCAATTATCGACGGTTATAATTATGTTTTAATAATTTACGATCAATGACTTTTATTTCTGTAATATTCTAATACTAAAGAGGAAATGCATGTCAACGAAGCAGAACATTTTTATAGCATAGCATTTTTAATTGTTAACGAATATACTTGTTGAAAAAGAAACTGCAATCGTTAAATTTGTTGTATACTAATTCATATCAAGCAAAAAGATTTTATTTTACTCAAACTAGATTAGATTACCTTGGATAAGAAACGCACGAGATAAACGTAACGTTAAAAAAGCACCTGGTTATTGATATACGTATATCAATAAACTATAGAATCATAAAAACCATAACAGCAACAAGGTAAATGAAAATCTTTGATTTTATTGATCGTAGTGTTGCGATAAATACTTGTATGATTTGAACCTGGCAATTGCGAATGATAATTAGAAAAGATATTGTGTCTAGCTTTAAATAAATTATGACAATAATTTTCTTGAGTACGCAATCGATAAAGATAAACAAAGTTGTGTTTAAATCAGTGTATGCATACACGAGTTGATTCTTATTATTACTACATGTTCTTGCTATTTCTCACAATTATTGGTAAAAGCCTATCACTCATTGACGTCGATACCACAAAGCGAATGATCTGATGAAAATCAAGAGAACATTGTTCAAATTTTAATTTCGTCGTGAATAAATATTAACATACAATCAGTCTCGAAAATATTCGGACATTTTATAACTCACCCTTTTGTTCAATAACATGTTTTAAGCAGTTTAGTATGTTGATTATTTTTTATTAGTAATCGACGCTGTATTTTATTATTCTATTAACTGAATTTATCATTTTTCCTTAGTGTTTATTGTTGTCTGTTTATTAATTCTACGGTTCAATTCATTTTTGTTTTAAATCAAAAGTTTTTTCATTCTGACACATATATACTATACTTCAATATATTGTAAAACATTTTTATTGTTTTATCTTCGTCTGTTTCAGATACAGAACATAGAAGTCAAAGTTATGGTAGTGTTCGAATATTTTTGAGACCGACTGTACGTAGTTTGGTAGATAATAAGAGCGAAAAATTACTAAGAAGGTGATAGTTCAACTTATTCACAATAAAGGCCAAATACACAACAGTAGGCATGAAAAGTTCGAGCTCCGTATGTAAATGTGGAGTAATTGTCTTTTCCAGCGTCCCAAAGAAAGCCTATAGATGATTGTATAGATTGATTTGCTTTCTCTATGATGGTCACATTGACTACGATTTTATATCTGAATATAAATGTAATTCATTAAAATATATAATAATTCCTGGATTTATTAAGATAAAGTGTATCAACAATAAGAAAATAATTACCTATCGAAGTTCAAAGTTTTAATTTTTTCTCTAATTTCAGTGGCTACTAACTCACAAAGCTTCAGACACTCCACAGCATTATAAGAGATATCTTCTAATTTAGTTATCATTATCGTCTTTACAATCTTATCCACTGTATCTATTTTAAAAGGATTGTAAGCATTCAGACGATAAGTGTTCTGATATTTTGGCGCCTACAAACATGTAACAAATCAAAGCAAATAAAAATCCATATTCATCAGATTTACCAAAAATTAGGTATTACCAAAGGTAATTGGTACTACTTGAAGTAGTAAAATTATAATGATCCTCACCTCTCGTTCGTTATCGTAGTTCGTTAAATGGTTATCCATATCTAATTGAGAAAATATATAAAATATAATAAATATAGTATATGATTAAAGATATGGCTACACCTGGCAAGTTGCATCTGATAACTAGCGCCTATCTTAATAATTGAATAATTTTTCCTTGAAATACTTGTCACTCATATCTATACAATCACGAATGGTTGCTTAGAAACCAAACTAAACATGTTGATTAATCAATTTTGTGCTAAAACAGGATCAATAAAGATAGTCCATCGATACTGAATATTTGGAAATATAAACGAAATATTGTCCTCTTGTATTGAACACGATGTTAATATTATTATTTTTTTGAATATAAAAATATATTTCAAATTTATTCAAATATTTATTTATTTAAAAATATGTTTGTTAGATGTTATTTGAGTATTTAAATATATTTTTAAATAACTTTTAAAATCGTTTCCATCATATGGAATAGAGTAAGCATAGATAGCATTCAACTCGGTATCGATCTATGCGATATATCGAACTAATTTGAATTATCGAAATATTGCGCGCTTCCGTGGAGTTAAGAACCTGGGTCTTTTCACATCATTTTAATCGGCGTCATTCAGTTAATTGAAATTGTATTGTAAATTGTATTATTTAGTGCAAAATATTGTTCCTTTTTATAAATATTTCTTGTAAAAATTTATTTATTGTGACATAAGTAACTTTGCCAATATTTCCTATTTGGCCCCCTAGCATAGCCATGGAGTAATACTTAATTGAACCAAAAACAAAAGAGTAAAGTATACTTTCAAACGATACTGTCCTTATCAATGATGAATTGTGTAGGTATTCTGTTAACAATTGAATTTCATTTTGATATTACGGAATAACATACAAAATATTAAATAATACATAAATATTCATATATTTTTTATAATAACATATTTAAAGTTTTACATCAATTTAATCAGTTAAATAAAATAAATTGTATTATACGACAGATTGACAGTTCTTTGGCTTCGTTTTACATTATGTTACTTTTACAACTGTGAGTTTAATCCATATGTAATTCAATATAACAATATTTAAAATTTGCTCATTAGTTGAATACATACAAATTTCATATCACTTATAGATATTATACATGTGTAACTTTAATTAGAAGCAATCACCAAGACACAAACATATATTTTAATGTTTAAAAATTTATTTATGTATTGTTAGTATAAAAAGCATTGATAAATAACTTTTAGCATTTTATTGTTGAAACAAATGTGTTAGAAATGAAAGCATAAAAAAAATAAATAAACATAGAAACATTTAAACAAAATCAGAATATCATTTTAGCACAGAAAGATATACATTCATGCCTAAGATTTAGCATTGGAAATGGGAGCTTTATAATTTGTTTTATTATGAGAATTATTTTTATTTAATGAAACAGACTCTATCATACAATTTTGATACTAAATGCGGGACATGAATGTACTTCTTATTTAATAATATATTACACTTCTGTATGATGTCTGTTGACATCCATCACTTTAAATACTAATACACAAAATATAGGCTTGTGCTACTTTACTCTACATGGAGATCAAAGTCTACTGACACATTGAAAGAATTATGTGTCAATTGGAACCTTACTTCTTTCTTTTTAATTAATTAAGTAATAAACATATTTGGTAACAAAGACTTCATAAAGATACATCTTCCCATGCATAAAATTCATTAATTATCCTAAGACAACAATTCAACTTCAGCTTGAATATTTTGTCGTGCTTGCTCTTCATATTTTTCTCGAAATTCCTTTGTGGCAAAAATATTTGGGATCTGCACAAAGTTCTGCAGTACCTAATTTTTTTAACATGAAAAAAGAATAATCAGAAAATAATGTGTACATATGCAAAGGAATAGACATATTTAAGTATAATACATTCAATAGTACTGTTACCTTTAAACGTAATGCAGTATACATTGGCTCACTAAGAAAAGAATATTCTCCACGTATTTTTTCTCTATATTCTGCATAACTTTCTGGACAAGATCCTAACACAGCCATGTCCAAATCTAAAAAGTAATGAGCATCTTCACCACCAAAGGCACCACCAATTTTATGTGCATCAGTACTATGTGTTGCAGCTACTTTCAGAAGTTCACAAGCTTCTTCTCTTAATTGTGCATCCTATGTGCATAAAAAAACAATGTAAAAAATGTATATTCTTCTATCTAATGATGAGAATAACAATCTTATATCATAAACTGATAATTACAGCAGGAATTTCAGCTTCATCTGCAAATGCATTAAAATGCTCCAAATTCTTGTTTTCACCATCTAAAGCTTTGGGATCATATTCAAAGCTATAAATTTAAATTATTAAAATTATAATTTATTCATATTATTTCTTTACTTGAGTTTATGTTGCTACTTACTTTTGAAAAAATAAGGCAAGAAGCACAGCTTGTGGATTCTTCAAGTTATTCTTAATTTCATAATAACAATTCAATTTATCATGAAGAGAATCTAGATTATGATAAGTACGTTTTTCTTCTGAATAAGCTTCTTGTAGTTTTGTGAACCATGTGTCACAGACATCACTATTTAATCCATCAATTGCTTCTTTCCAGCTTTCTTCTATTGATGCCATTTCCCTCTGAAATTGTTTGTAGGTGTCTTTTGAAATATTTTCACTTAGAAATTTCAATTAACTATTTTTACTAAATCTACGATTTCAAATTTGGAAGAAACAAAATGTTTTCGTATACAAATGAATAGTAGTACTGTTATAGTAAAGAGAAAATTGTTTGGAAACGAAATAAATTATCTTCGTTAATTCCACATACTCACAGTGTATCAAAGGAGTCAAACAATGTGATAGTATAACTTATTGTTAGAGACGAAAAGTAAGAAATTGTGCTACGTTGAAATTCTGATTACCGAAACATAATGCGTCGCTGCGGGTGCCTGCTGACTGAGTGAATTCTGCTTGGTAAAATAAAGTCGGCTTCCATTTATTGATCGGATTGTGTTCGAGTTTTATCAACGAAATATAGCGTGATTTATAATCATCATTGTTTGTATAAAACATTATATTTGATCTTTTTAGAATATTTAATATGTTAAAAACTAATAAAAAGATATAAAGGTTTGAATTTAATTTTAATTATCTATCAAAGAAAACATATTTGCATTCAATTGTCTGGTATCTGCGGTTAGTTGGTAACCCTTGTCGAGTATTTTAGAATATGTGGGGATAACATACATCTGTCGCTAGTTTTGTTTGGCTTAAAATTTACCGCTACCGCGAGAAAAAGAGATTAGTTTACAGTATTCATATAAAATATGAAATTGTTCTTATAGTATAAAATAATGTTGAAAGGCATTTTATGTCTATAAGTGATAGCATATTATAGGTTGTAATATTTTCTTAATGAGGAAATGAAGACTGACAAAAATGTATTTAAGAAACTGTTGCATATTCGGTCTTTTGATAGCTTAACCTTAAAGTTATATGAAATAATATGGAAATAATAGAAAGTAACATATAAATAAAATTTATAATAAAATAAATTAAATTTTTGATACGGTGAAATTAATTATTATAGTAAAAAATGAGAGGTATAGTTATCAATTTAAAATTATTTTGTATTGTATTACATCAATGAAGCACTTGTATGTGCCTATAAATTTTTCTTTAATTGCAGAAAAAGAAATGGATAGGAATATTGTTATATTATTATATATAATTTTTGTTGGATTCTTGTCCATTGCATTATTTTTGTATGGGTTTTTTCCTTTGATGTACTATGATAACACTATAGCAACACAAGATAATATACCAGAATTTATTGAAAATACAAGGTGAGTTCAAGAAATATGTAAAAAATATAGGTAGGCAAAGGAAATGTATTTTATATAATTTATACCACAAATCTTTTAGAGTAAAGATAGATACATTGTATCAACCAATAGCTAAAAGATTGATCATTATGGTCATTGATGCTTTGAGGTGGGATTTTATAACGGGCTCAATTGGAAAGATTGCAATGCCTGTAACAAGTAGCCTTATATCAAATTCTTCAGCTTCTCTATTACAAACTAAAGTACAACTACCAACTGTTACAATGCCTAGAATAAAGGTGCCAGGTTTTAAATAAAGTTCATTGTAAATCTTGTTCTTGAAAACTATAGAAATATAAAGAAAATAATATTTTATATAACTTAGGCAATTACTACCGGTATGATACCAAGTTTTATTGATGTAGTTCTAAATTTTGGAAGTAAACCAGTTACCGGTGACAATGTGCTCCTCCAAGCAAAAAGAACTGGTTACAAATCAGTATTCTATGGAGATGATACTTGGATCACATTATTTCCCTCTATATTTGATCGTTATGATGGTACTACATCATTCTTTGTAACAGATTTTACTGAGGTATTTTCTGTTTTTGTTTTTGTTATATCTTTATACAGTACTATATATAATTACATACAATAAAATTCTCTAATTCAGGTTGATAATAATGTAACTAGACATATACACAAAGAATTGTATAACAATAATAACTGGTCCATAATGATTCTTCATTACTTAGGACTTGACCATATTGGTCATGTTCACGGACCATTTAGTCCACTGATCAAAACCAAACTTAAAGAAATGGATAGTGTGATAGCAGAAATTCAGATTAAAGTTCAAGAATGGGTAGGTCTGGTATAATATCTAAAATATTATGCTTAACCAAAGTATAATATGAAACATCTTTTTCACAAGAAATTACAATTCATTTCATACATTTATAAAATCAATATAATCTTATTATCTTCAGAATCAAAATAATGATTCTACTTTGTTTATTGTCTGTGGGGACCATGGGATGAAAGATTCTGGTGGTCATGGTGGTTCAACAATATCAGAAACAACTGTACCATTTATTGCAATTGGTGGAAAAAGTCATAAAAATCACATTGAAGGTCCCATAGAAATATCACAAATAGATATTGCATCTACATTATCTGTTATCTTGGGAGTGCCAATACCATATTCTAATATAGGAACTATCTTCTTGGACTCTTTATATGATTTACCTATTTCAAAAAAGTTATTTATACTTTATTATAATTCAAATCAAATATTTAATCATTTCAAAAAGTTAGCTAATTATGAGTCTGAATGTGAGTAAATCAATTATATTTAACTATATACAAACTTTGAGACAATATCATGCATTTATTGATTATTACAGATGCATATCACAAATATTTGGAAGCGATAAAGCTTCACAATGCATGGTTAAACATCAAAGATCATCCAGATGGTATGACAGATGATATTGTGCTTTGCTATAAGACTGCATTGAAGGGGATGAAAGAAGTCCTTATGTATAGCATAATAAAATATGACTTCCAGATAATAACAATATCTATAATTTTTTTATGCCATGTAAGAATCAAAAGTTAGCTCAATTCTCCATTATGTTAACTCTTCTATATAACGACTTAACTATTTCAGATTATTTGCATCTTATTGGGGAAAATGTCTTCCAAGTCAGCACCACTAAAAAATGTTGCATTTTTTATTATTCTAAATGTGCTTTCATGGCTATTTATCAGTTATGTTTGGAAAGATGAAAACACTGTGCTACTTGATACAAAGAACTTATTTGCCACTGTGATAACGTTATGCATAATGATTGTTTTGATAATAAATTCTTACTTGCTTGCCAATATTAGAGGTTTTCACATTTTTAGGTCTAAGGTAAAAGAAATTATATAAATTCAAATACTTAAAAGGTTTGCTTGCATACATTGTAATACGATTCTTTCTTTAAAAATTAGAAAACTGACAAAGGAGTAGAAAAGTGGCTCCTTTCATTTGGGAGCCTAATACATGCAATTAGCCTTGCTGGTACTAGCTTTGTTGAGGAAGAACATCAAACTTGGTATTTCTATTGGGTTACAGCCCTCGTATCGCTACTTTATAACTTTATCACAAAATTTTTACGATCGTAAGATAATTTTTTTATTAACATAAAGTACTAAATTATTTAGGATATTAAGTTTTTAGCATCACGTTTCAGCCACTACCAACAAAATTTACATGCACAAATTAGTATTAAGCTTTTATTACTACTGATAGGACACAGAACTCTCAGAAAATTAAATAGTACCGGTGATAAGTATGCTCATCTTCCTGACATAGCAGGATTTTTGATAAAACAAGAAAGCAAGATGGGCATGACGATTGTGCTTATCATTGGTAATTAAATTATAATTTACCATTTAAAGTAACAAAATTAGAACATATTGTAAAGTCTTAAAACCATTTTCTCAGGTCTCGTACTTTTGATGTGGATCGATCTTATTCACGGGAGTAGGAAGCGTAAAGATCTATCATTCTTGTTGAATTCAATAGCTTGTATGTGCATTTATCTTCGCCATATGCATAATAATATGGTTATCAAAATACCATTTTACCCTCAAACTAGGTAAGCTTGTTGCTTACATTAAAAATTTGTGCATACTTTGAAATGTGATCATTTGTTACAGAGGAATATTCGAAGTACAAATTTACTGGTTTTTACTCATAATGAATTTTGTAAATTACATTTACGATCTTATCCATATAAGAAAATGCAATGCTAGCTCCTTTCTGAGAATTTCATTGTATTTTATTATACAAATGTGGATTATGATCGCAGCAATGCTTCATCAACCACACAGTGTTATACTCTTGCCATTTCAAATAATCGTTAGTAGCGTGATTTATGAGATTAATAAGAACGGTACTACGCAAGATATTCAAGTATTATATGTTTTGGCCGGCAATGTGTTTTACTTTTATCAGGTAATAGTCTAACATTAGATAATTTCTGATGTTATTACTGCCATAAAGTGAATTTTAAACAAAACAATCGATTTTTTACCAGGGAAATTCTAATAGTTTAGCGACTATCGATGTAGCTGCGGGTTACATTGGTGTACAGTCATACATGCCATTTATTAATGGTTCGTTATTATTAATCAATACTTATGCAGCACCGGTTTTGGCCTATTTTTTACTTATTTATCATGCGATCTTACAACATCCATATAAGTGAGTAATTTTAATTTAATTTTTCAAATAATGGAATACTAATGTAATAGTGGTAATGTTATTTTTCAGTACTCCTGAAATTATTACGCGATTTAGCAAAACATGTATTACATGGAGATTGTTGCCAATAGCTATTTACACAATTATAATCAGTATTCAGCGTCATCATTTGTTCGTTTGGTCAGTATTTTCGCCGAAATTATTATATGAAGCTGTACACTCTGTTGTTATTTGTTTGGCCGTGTTCGTTATGCTGATCTTAGCTACAGTTCAAGAAATAATAAATAATTATGAAAGATGACTTTATGTTTCTTGTATGATTTATTTATCCAAAACATCATAAACGTTAAATTGGAAAATGTTGAAATTAACGACAGGAATATATTAAATTTAAGGAAAAAGTTTCTGTTACTTTTAATAATTATTATTTCACAGTTATTATATTTAACCAAATACTTCGATCGTTTTTATAAAAATCAAAAATATAAAAGTTTCTAGTAATATACATAAACTATATTCTTTAGACATCCTTTTTACAATTGAAATTCTCTATTGGTCTAACGAAGCTCGAATTTTAAATTAACTGTACACGTTTTTATTTTAATTATGTATAGATTCGTAACAATGTATAATATATAGATAAGAAATAAAATGATATAAAATTCACTTCAATATGATTACGAAAACAGAATATCTTTTAGAATAAAAGAAGGGTAAGATATTAGCATCTTAAATGTATCGTAAGGTACATCGAAATATTTCAATATTCCTCGGGTGCTATAATAGTCATCGATTTTAAATATTAACTTCTCGTTTTTCCTACTATTTAATTGCAACCTATGATACTTTGCAACGTCATTTCTTTAAAACATTCGCACAAAAGATGTTTGCAAATAATATAACCGTAATCATGTAAACCAGGCACGCAAAAATATTCGATTGAAAGCAGTATTCCTCTATCGCTAAAAAATAAATTACTTTCTATAGGAACACAACAATTCTAAATCTATACATATTTGCTAGAAATAATATATACTATGGCTATTAAATCTAAATAGCAGCGGTATTTCATTATTTCATGTAGTATGCTTTCATTATGCTTGTTATTTAAGTACTAAATTCGTAAAATTAAATGAATTATTTTAATTTTTGTTTATACATATCACGCCGAATTGTAGATCGAATTTTCTAACATATATGAAATTATGTTATCCACCATTTTTATCCATAAACATGGATCTTATCTTCGCAAAAGAATGCATTCCAACAAGTTAAATTGCGTCAAATCAAATTTGAATTGAAATAAAGTATCGCACGGTACTCTTCTGTGTATAGTGTACAATATTTATAATTCGAAAATCAAATATATCATATCGCATAAATCTGAAACAGTTATCTTGCAACACGTTAACTTCTAAAATATAAAATACCGTTATCGTTTTGTATTATACAAAAATATAAATACTTTGATATCAAGTTATCGAATTACGAAAACAATTATACACATTTCAAAACTACACTGTTTAGAATACTAATTTCGATTATCTCGCAGGGCTACAAGATCGCCAGTAACATTGTTTAATTTCAAATAGACGATTTCAAATACCTTTTAAGTGTCAAACAGTATACAGCTATCTGAACAAATTTATACTCTAAATCGTAACGTTATTTTTATAATTTACAGTTTTGGATAGTTTTTAGTGCATTTTACAGAATAGATTTCTGATAAGATAAAGATCTCGATTTTCAGGAAATACATTTTTCATAGCTTAGCTACTATTACCTTCGTATCTCTTCTCTGACATATTTAAAATAAAAATTTTTTAAAACGGTGAATTCATTCCAAGTTTTGTACCAAATTCAAGTCGTGCCCTCTTTTGATATCTCACGTTTACCCTAAAAATTTTCGACGTTAGAAACTTACTAAATGTTTTTCCTAATGCCTTTTTTATACTTACTTAATCTCTTGCCACTTGATTAATTCGTTAATTGCAAAAATTAATGGCAATGAAACTAAAAAAAAGAGAGGAAGATGTAGAGGAAAATCTTCGATATTCTGTCCTTCGTCTTTCCAAAATTTGCAGAACACAGTTCCTGAGAATACTGCTTGTGCGCATAAACTACAAAAACGTAATTCGAATAGGATATTTTTTTATGGAAGATAAAGTTTCGCGTATATCTTAGTAATCGTAAATCTTATACTCACGCTATAAATGCACTGAAGAACCATACATAATTGTTGAATGGCTGTTTCTTCCAAATGGAATATTCCCTATGTACAAAGCCTACGGATATTGTTACTGTACAAAAAGAAATATTCAATGTTCAAATAGAATTTAACTCAATAGATCGTTTCGAAATATTTGAAAATAGTAAAATTTACCTAAATGTAAAACTAACAAGGACAAGGCGAAATGTTGTATCACTAAAATAATATTTGGTTTATCCCCCCAACCACCCCATGAAACTTTTCCCTGCGCATCGGGATACACATACAGGCACTTGGAGTCTGCTGTGTAAATAGGACACAAAGTCAAGAACGAAATACATTGCGATAGTACTATCGTTATGATTGTTGGTAAAAATTTGCTGCCGTAACACCACAGAATGAACAATGCAACCTGAAAAGTCAAGAATTTACCTATCAATTAGATATTAAAAAATTTATATAGTATACATAAGGTATTTCAAAACACTTTAAATTTAGTAGAGAAATGTAAAACTAGCGATGCATTTCTTACCTCGCCATTTACAGTGCACTGATTTTTCCCAGTTGCACGTTGCATTATGGTAGGATCCATAGGCGTAGCGATCATGGATATAGATAACATTGGAATGATTAAGCAACACAACCATAAGACTTGATCGACCGAAAATAGAGGTGGTAGCAACAAGAAACCAGACAGAGCTTGAGTGAAGGAGAGAGTAACTGTACAACAGAGCCAGAATTGCACGCAATTCCAAAGGCACGTCATATAATGTCGAGCCTAAATATGTAATAGATAATATCCAGTAATTATGATGACAATAATAAGAACTGAATTAGAACTGAAAATGTAACTGAAATAATCCTGGATTACAAATATTTAATTAATCGTACTACGATCTTTAAATTTTTATATCCTAATTTCCGTCTTACTTCAACTATCAGAAAACACTTTTGGATAGAAAATGATTCAAAAGAAGTAATAGGGTTAATAATTGGATATTTTGAGGAACCCATCATTTACCTCCATAATTAAATGGAATATCGCAATTGGATCTTCTCGTTTAACGCTTAACGAACAGGCAATAGAATTCAGTGCTCTACTCAAATCGACTGGAGATGGACCTTGGTCTTCTTTAGTTGGTGTCAATGCTGGAACTCTTTGACAAACTTGTGGATAGAGTGGTTCCACTGCCACTCTAAAACCACAAATATTTTCCATCATTATTTTATGCTTGAATGATGCATGAAACAGTTGAATGTACGAATGTATGAATAATTGCTACTTTTGTTCGTGTCGATTAAATTTTATACCACCTTATTTTAAACAAAATTCAATTTTTATAAACATGACGTTTATTACCGACGTTTCTCGTCGTACATCGACGATTTTAAAGAAACCAGATAATTCTATGTGTCAGGATGAGAATTTTGTATATCTGCAATCAAATAAAGTGCGTCCTATGGTATACTCTAAATCTTACAAGAAACCAACCTTGAAAATTGAGTCAGAGACCACATATGGTTTGTCATATATGAAATACGATTGTATTTCTAAACCAAAATTTCATTACGGGGTACACGAAAAGAAAGTGCCTAGTAAAACTGGAAAGTTCGACTTTGACACGGTGAATAAACTTTCGTACCAAGCTGCAACTGGAAAATTGCGCAGAGCTTTCGTTCCAACATCATGTTTATCTATCAGTGGTTTTCACGACATGACGTCTACTTTCAAGCAATCTTACTTAGATCCTGGATACGTGAAAACAATGTCTTATAAACCGTACCAAGGGAAAGTTCGGCATCCAATGCCAGTGGATTATAACACAGTAACGAAGGAATCTTATCAAGATTTTGGTATTCCTATAGTTAGAAGACCACGAAAGAGAGAATTCTGGCAAACTAAATTCAAAACAAACTATTACACTACAAATCAATTGTCGTATCAATACGTAGAGCCATCTTCAAAAAGGGTTCGTGTATGCTATCGACCAGTGATATCTGCTCAAATCGAGAAAGACACTGTTTATAGTACGAGTTATCAAGTTCCTGGTCGTTGCGTAGCTAAAGATGTAGTTTGTGAATGACATTGTATGCGTGTAATATATCTAATAATTTTGTAGAAAATCATTCGTTAATTATTAAAGTAATAATAATATTTACCCTGCATCCGCTTGCATAAAGATGGGCATGTTCTCTGCATTGGCGGAAGAGCCAAGTACGCAAACAACTTCTCCGTAATCTTGCATAATGTGCAACATTTCCCTTGTAACAGTAGTGTTGCAATCAGTAAACAGAGATACCAAAAGAGGAACATTATCTATTAATTCTATATGCGGTCTAATTTTATCGATGCCTCGAGGTAGTTTTGCCTGAAGAATACGTAAAGTATAAAAATACATCCAGGGTAAGATTTTGTCACAGAAACTTACCCTGTTTGATAAATCAAAATTTACGGGAGCACTTTGCTCCGTGCTGTCTGTAAGACAACTCAAAGATCGCCATGCTTCTTGTCCGGAACCTAAATCTACACTTTGTACAAGTACACTGTCTTCGCTTCGCACTGTATCCTGTTCCCTATTGAGAATCGATTACTTACTAAATATTTTGTGTATTTATTTTTGTTATAAATTCAAATTATTAACAGAAGACTCGATCATCTACGAGTATGTAAAATCAAAGTATGAGTACAATGGTAATGAAAGTACCAAACGTGAGAAATATATACCAAAAGGAGTCGAGACTATACAGAAAGTGTGGGAGAGAACGAAAAATAATTACGAAAAGTGTGACGATCCCGTTCTCGTAATCCTTCGTACTAGGTGACTTAGACTGCCATGCAAAATCAGAATAATATCATAGCTATAATATTATAACTCGAAATAATCATAAAGACTGGTAATCTCAAAGAAACGTTTCAAGTTTGGATAGAGACGAACCTATGGCTCATAGCGCTTTTGACTTGAGATGTTCCTGTATCGTTCCATTCCGTGGTCTCATCGTCGAATTTTACCGTGGAGAAATCGGTGTTTATAGCGCTCGGTGCGGACATACTCATCGCACGACTATTATCCAGATTAGTGCTACAATGTAAAATAGATCATACTATGTAAAAGCGATTTTCTCGTGTATCGTTCATGCAGGATAAAATTCTTAGAACACAAACACATCGATGCAGCATATTTATGCAGCAGAAATGTTTGAATGCATGCTTTTAATGTTCAAGTATTCAGCGATATTTTAATCGACTATCGTATTCGTGAAGCGAAAGCACATTTTTTAATCGAAAATTGATACGTGTATATAATAAGATATAACGATGAATGTATTATTTATTTAGTGTATTATGTGTGATAAGAGGGTAAATATGTAACATACCGAGGAGAGACACGATTAAGCAAGTGGCTGGCCTCATCCATGCAGGAGTAATTATGTTGATGAGATTGGGCCGAGGGAGTGGGTGAGGACATGGCTGCTGCCTGGCTCACCCACCAACCCACTGGACTCTCGGACCTAATATTGGCGTGTTAGTTACATACATTTATTTGTGTATATCATGTATGTCACGTAAATTACGAGATATTAACACATGTGCATTAGAATAACTGTAGAAAGTGTATAAGAATCGATGTAGTTAAAAAGTTGTATCCGCTAATAAGAAGCCATTAAAAACTATGGAACGTAATTGACCAGTAACTACCAGCGCAAATACAATCAATTTAACTTAATACTCTAATCATTAACATAAATAGGATACATGGAAAATATTGGTAAGAGACAATACTTAAACGTGAAAGTCGGCTAGAGTACTTGATAAGACTTGAAATCAAACGGGACAAGAAAATCATATAATTGCATTCGAAGAACGTTTAACTCTATGTAAAAACCGATAAGAAAAAAAATTATTAATAAAGGGCGTAACGAGTAAACATGCAAATTAGTAACAGTAATGAAAGAAAGAGGTATAGACAAACATATACGATGGGGGCATGTGCGGATATCTCTCCAGCCATTGCTGTCTCCTGTAACGTACATGCATATTTTACATTCACATCCACAGTTATGACGAATAGCTAGTTATACAAATTTATTATATCAGTTGCCACGATTTATTTTAGACTTAACAACAAGATTAGAGAAGAGAAAAAACACTAAGAGACAACATATATCTATATATGTATATATTCAGATTAATCGACGAAGAAGAAGAAATGTAACACAAAAAACATACAATTAGTGTAATACTTTGTGTCGAACATGTTTTTGTACACAGACTTTACACGTAAAAATAGAGAACATATTTATACTTTCCAACGTGAGGACATGCCCCAAACTTTTTAGATTAATCCAAAAGCAAAAAAAAGCAAAGCAAAGTAGTTTATAGAGACAATGATATTTGATAGAATAATGAGGTACAGTACCTAGCTCTTTCACTGAGCAACGATATGTGGCAATTCCATCCGCTTTCCAGCCCCATTTTCTCCGAGAACACGCGTGATCTTAGTTCGTTTTCTTTGCTGAAGTGAACGAATCGAATGCACGCCCTGTCGAGTTGCTCGATTAATTGTACCTGTCAAATATTTTATGTAATTTCTTTTGTTACTTCATCTTATGTGCATCAATTTACTGAAATATCTTACCATATCAATTTGGGCTTGGTACTGCATAGTCACCATCCCAATAAAGACTTGATTGCATTGAATTTCAAAGCAACTATCAATGTCGCTAACGTTATCATCTTTGTTTTCACTACATAGCAAAGAATCTATAAAAATTCGCATAAAAATAGATTAATTAAATAGATTAATGAGAAATATATATAGTAATCATAATTACCGGTTGAATGGAATTGTCCAAGTATTCCTTTTACTCTGGGATCGAGAACGTTTCGAAAGTCCCAAGGTAGTGGAGTAGGACTTCTGTGAGGTGCATATAAATGTTTGCTATCCGCGGGAAGTTCTAAGTATATCTTAGTCATTCTATCACAAATACCACGTGTTAGTGGTCTGTACGCAAATGCAGTGCAATATGACGTTAAGCTCGTTCTTTGATAAAAATCTTGCACCTTTTTTCTGAAATGTACACATTCGGTAAATATATCAAAAAATAAAAAAAGCACTAGATGTCTTAAAGGCTAATATTTCCATGTACCGATCCGATGCTGAAAGTGGACATAGATCATGACCATCCCAAAATTCGATACAGGAATCCAAAATTATGTCCGCTGTGCCCTGTGTAAGCAGTTGCAAACCACCGCCACTCCTTTCTCTAACTACCACGGCGACCATGTGTGGAAACGGAAACTTCAATTTTGTTGCGATACTTAAAGATCGTGCAAACTTTATATCTCGTCGAACCATTTCTGGTTGCTACAACAGGGAGAACTGTAATTTTCCCATTTAGAGATATGCAAACAGAGGGGTTTGATCAATGCTTACGACGTGTCTAAACGTAGACAATTGTTGCTCCAATTGAAATATATTTTGTGCCTGGTCTTGGAAACCTATCTGCTTCGCTAATTCACATAAACACCTATACGAATCATATACGTAAATTTGAATAAATGGAAATTTACATCGACGAATGAAAAGGGAAATAGAACAAAAATGTGAGTTTGCTCCATGACTAACATTCCTATGAATATATGTATGCCGGAGATACATTCACCCATATAAACGGATTAACTACGAATACGGAGGATACGTAAAATAACTATGGTTGGACTGACCACATATGTCCAAGGCTCCCTGATTCGTCGACTAAATACACTTGTCTTGAACTTTGCATTGTATCTTTTGCTTGATACCCACTCTTATCTTCTATACTGTGATCCTGGTAGCTGACAAATGTGTATGATCAACGTTACTAGTAATTGGTCATGTTACCATTTGCATTGAACTGTTCTTGGGATTATGTGTATGATAAAACTGGATGTAATTAGCTTGACATTTGGAAGAATTAGTTCGACTATTGCACACAAACGAGGGGAAGAAATACAGTGCGATAAAAGACATAAACGAAAACGTGATTCTAGCGACATGGATACGTACCGTCTGTTTGTAACCGGTACAAGATCCTCATTATACAGAGCTTCACACGTGACATGGCAACAAAACTGCATATAATGCTCTTGGGTATCCATATTACACGTATTGAGGAGGATGGCCAAACCTAGGGGTTTTAATGAGTTCAAGTGTTGTCTCCAGGAATGGTCGTCAAACTGTAGACGAAATGGCAAGGCGTGATCGTGAGTCAGGTCCAAAACTTCGGCTGCTGAGTGAGACAAATCTGAAAATTTGTTTATTTTTTAATAGATATTTTATAAGACATACTTACCGCATTTATTTATTACCATGTGTTATATATGACGTCTTATTTGAATCTTGTTTGGAGTCTTCAGCTTGTGCCTGACATTGAGGTTCTGAGGTTCTATCTACACTACCAGTACTGTAAAATAATCTACACGTCACATTTATGATCTTAAGAATTCGTATGTTCTTAAGAAGTATATTTACCTTGAAGACGGGGATAAAGTATTAGCATTTCTTAAAAAAAATACTTTCTCTGCAGTTGGATTAGGCCACGAAAGAATCCCTTTTTTATCTACGCAACACAGTGCCTGGAAATTGGTTTGCTTTCATTCATTCCTTCACATTATTTAAAAATTAAATTGTCGTGTATTTAAAGTACCGTGACTGATCCTAAGACGTGTAGAATACTGGCGGATCTCGACATCATATGTTCTTTACCAACTAAAATATTGAAAAAGTATTCTTTTAATTCCAACCAATTGTACACTACTTCCTGGTTGCTAGGCCCAGAAATATCTGCGTCTTCGAAAGGATCCACAAACTAAAACCAAAGTATTTTAGAAAATATTGTACAAATAATTTGGTCAATAGTCGACGGAAAATTTCTTTTATGTTAAAAATGTATTAACCTGAAGTTTCTTCGAAGATTGATAAAGCTTAAACAGAGCTTTGAAACGAGCCATTCCGAAACAATTTAAAAAGATCCAGCAAGTCGGAAATACTAACGGAAGCAAAGGGATACTAACAGCAATCGGTTGTAGCAAGAACATTTCGTTCCAGTAACCAACACCGAAATATTCTGTCGCGTATAAGTATCGAAACAAATTGACAAGTAATACGATGATCAGAAGAACTGGATAAGCCAGTTGTTCGATGCAACAAATCATTAAAAGATGCCGTTTGCGATTGTGATATGTAACCGGCCTATCAAGAGCTTGGTCAAGAGCCATTCTAAGATTCATCAAATAGGGTGTCTCTTGAAGTTTATAGACTTTATTTTTCAATGGCGTTCGAGCTTGTGGCGTTGAAAAAATTTCATTTGCGCTGTGGACCTGCGGACTATATACTTCTCTTGCGTGTAACATCGGCGCGTCAGCATCCTGAAATGACTTCTCATTATTATCCTTTACTTTATATGATAAACTGTATTAAGCTTTAAAATGTTGAACTTACATCATAAGGAATACAATATCCAGGTGATTGTTGTCCAGGTTTTATAACAATTATATCACCGGCAACTAATAATGCCCAAGGCAAATTAACTATACGACCATCGCGATAAGTCCACTGCAAAGTTAGACAGGGGGACAATGGACTGCATAAATGTGGATAATTTTCAGGATTCCATTGAGAATTATTCTTTGCCACTGAAATATGGAAAATAATATTGCAGAAAAATTTAAAATATAATAAAGTAATAATATTTGAATATGTACCTTCCAATTGCTCAAGAAGAACTCGTACTCTATAAGGAATTTCTTCATGTCGTAATTTATTATCGGATATGACTAAAATAAAATTTAATACTACCAAACAACAAACGGTCAGTCCTTCATAAGGCAGTGTAGGGTGCCTATAACGATAAAAAATTGTACGCATTATATTTCTTTATATATCAAAGGAAGCAGTATTTAACATTCAATACAAAATACAGTTACAAGCAGTAGCTTGAAAGTATCAACAGCAAGCATTAATTAACTGTACAATAGTACATTATGTTTGATACATAAATAAAAGTTAAGTTAATTCATACCATGTATCGTTGGTTGTGAAGAATGCAATAACAAGGATAATGGCATTGATCAAAAGTGCAATTGCTGAAGTCCAACAAAGAGTTGTGTACTGACTACGATGATGTAAAGTGTCCTTTAGCCAAGCTTTATATTTTCTGCACATAATATATACAGTATACAAAGTATAAAATATGGAATTCGTTCTTCAACATAAATAGCAAATAAGTAATAGAGTTACTTATTTCTCCTATATTCTTCCTCATACTCTTGTAATACTCTCCTAATATCGCGTTGTAATGTTTCAAGAGCAATTTTTGTACTTAGCCCTAATGGTTCTGTGGACTTATTCTTAACATTTTCACTTGGTTTAGAAGTGTTGTCCTTTGCTCGATCACCATCCATTTTCTATATAATCAAATCATTAAATTGTTGTATGCCTTAATATCTGGTATGCATTGAAATTCACATATACAGATTCCATAAATTATAACACATATATAACACAAATATGCATACAAAAATCTACTGTGGTAGCACTTTTATGTATGAAAAGATAATATAGGCTAGAGGAAGGATAATTATGTTGATACATACTACTAGGTTTTATTTATATGAAATAAGAACTGATAACTATTTAATGAACTAATGATAAATATATCATTTTGAGATATACATATATTTTAAAAAGTAAATATAACATGCAGAGTAAACAAAAGAGAAAAATATAGACAAACAAGATTTCTAATAGTCTGTGATCCGCTCCAACAACATTGTTTTAATCTTGTTATAATTTTTAGATCATGCATTTGAATCTCGAAATTTAATAATACTCTGAAGCACCACCAATCTGTCTACATTCTAATCCACACCATGAAAAAATGAATAACCAAAGACATAAGTCGACAACAAATTTAAGCAACACTTTGAATTTTTATTACGGCATAAGTAGGTAGAGGAAATCGAAATAAATAAGGAAAGAACTATGCAAATATGATTTATTAATACAGCCAGTTTCGAGGTATAGAAGCAAATCAAAACAAACGGAATGAGGTTAAAATGCATTAACACTTGCATAAATCGATTAATATTAACGAACGATATTGTACTATTTAGGTTTTATAATCTCTTGCTTTAAAATTTGGCCGTAAATCAGTAAACTAAAGGTAATGGAAAAAGGCATAATTTTGAATGACCTAAATCAGAACGAAGAATGCATATTCAGATCGGTCAGAGCACAAACACGTAGCCGAGCATATGACGCAATGCTGACGACAGTGTTGTGTATGTAGTTCTGTTGTTTTCAAGTAAAATTTTGTGCTTGATTTAATAAAAGTTGAAATTAATACACTTCAAATTTTCATGCATCGCAATGCATGGGTATAGTACACAAATAATTTTGGAGTGCATGCACTCATTTTCATAGTGTTTGTTAAATTGTAATATAACATAACCTCACAACAATGGATTTACTGTATACTGTAAATAGAAAACTCACACCAAAACCGTTTCTAAATCAAGAAAGGTATGTGATCATTATAATTTTTTAAAATTTTCATAGATATTAAATATTTTATTGAAAGTAACTTTTCACTGATATAATATATTTTGAGCATTTGTTATCCATACTAATATATTACAAACAAATAAAGTATTAAAAGATAACATGTATTTCATTTACCATAATATGTATATCTATTAATAGTTTGATATAATTGGTATATTTATTTTTATAAATCTTATGCATATATTATAATTAAGTTTGACTCCGAGAATATACTTTTTAAAACATAATTCTTTAATGTTTATGCAGTAATCAAATTTTTAGCCTGTATGAGGGACAATCTTTATGCTCGTTATCTAGTCGTAACATAGCTGCATTTACTACAACTACAGAATTAGATGATACCAATGGAAAGACATGGGGATCTCATGTTTATGTTTGCGATTTAAATATGCCTTGGCATACTCACAAGTATGAAACAGTTTTAAGTAATTACCTGTCCAAAAAATTTTACAAAATTAACCAATATTATTATATAACATTAGGGTATTATCAAACAAAAATATTATTACTGCATTGGAATGGGATTTACCAGGTGATAAATTAGTTGTTTGTGATTCTACTGGACATATCCAATTATGGATGTTTAAAGATCATGTTCTTAATGATTGGGTACTAATTGGTTCCACCTGTTTTGTTGGTGAACATATATTAGGCGCAGCTTGGTTTCATAATGGGAAAAAGGTATTTATAATGTTAAGGAGTTACTTTAAAGAGCCATTAGTACCATTATTTTATAGAGGAAATGTATTATTTCAGACAGGACTTGTGACAGAGAAAAAAGATAGTATTCATTATAGTGAGAAATTTAATCATTTACCCTTTGTTCCTTCTGTAAGACAGTTTGGTGGTAGAGCAGCAGAAGGTGTATTGGTAGTTTCAACCACTGGCATGGTTGGTGCTGTTATGATCACAAAAGACTTTCAGAATCCTATTTGTTCCTCTACTGAAAGTTTAGGCAGCACAAGGCACAGAATAACAGCAGTTGATTTATGTTATGGGAAAAGTACATATATAATCATGTCTTAATTAACATTAAGATACTTCAATAACAACTAATAGATCAATATAAAACATTGTAAACTTTTAGATGGCCATATTCTGGTAGCCATAAGTAGTGGAAATATTTGTTTGCCAATCAGGTGTTATAGAGTACTAGTACGCAAAAATGATGATAAGTGTACCATTACATCACAAGCACTGCCTAGTTTTTTCCTACAAGATGGCACACCAAAGGACAATACATGTAAAGTGGAAAAATTTATAATTAATACTTATAACTGATCATGCATTGTCAGATTTTAAAATACAAAAATTTTCTTTTTCTTAGATACAAGTGTAACACATTTAAAGTTTGTAGTTCGAGAAGATGCAGATTCTTTAGTTATTGCTGTTAATAGCGATAGTGGTGGTATAGTCGAAGTATGGGAATTAAGGGAAAAATCGCAACCTGTTCATAAGTTGTTTCAGCCCAAAACATTAGAACCATTTAAAACTGTAGTGGTATGTGTTCAAATTGGAAGGATTATATACATAAAATTTGTCCGATTTCTGCTTAATCGTATATTTTTGACACAAATTTATAGGTATGGCAGCATCAATCGCAATATCGTTGTCAGTCACCAATAACAGCGATAGCGACTACAAAATTATCTATAGTCACCACATTACCTCCCCCAAGTTACGTTGTAGTAGCTTTAGCAGATTCTTCAATACATTGTTTAAGTCGTGATTGCTTAAAAGAAGTAGCTTATTCTTCTCTGAATATGGCATGGCGGTCTGAAGAGCCAAATAATAAGTACTTTAGAAATTCAGTTTCAATAACGAATATAGATCTATCTTGGCTAGGTTGTGTACTTTTAGCATGTGATACACGTGGAAATTTGTATGCATATAAATTACTACCTGATGGAGGTTATTCAGTTTACAATAAATTTATATAAGAAACAGTGTCCTTAAAAAATATAGTATACCGTATTACTGATTCCTTTTACAGGACCATCATTGACATTAAGTTATGCCTGTACATTATTAGAATATTGTTTAGTAACAGGATTAGATTGGTTGGATATATTGTTGTGTTTGAGGTCTTCGATGATCGAACCATTGTGTGAAAGATTGGATGTTTCTTTTAATAGACAATTACAGCCAATACAACAGTATCATTATATCCAATTTCTTTGCATCAAAATATCATTGTACAGGTATCGTATTACTTTTATATTTAAAAATTGTTCTTATGAAAGTCTGTGGATCTGCTTCGTGTAGTTTTCGTGTAGTTTTCGCGCAGGATCACCGCTAAAAATGTATTTTCAGGATGCTAGTATCAGGACAAAGTAAGGCGGCAGATTTGTCGTCGTTGCTTATGATACATTCAGTAGCAACAGCATTTAAGTCGTTATTACGTCCATCAGATTTAATTTCTCATGATAAGGGACCAGCAGAGAGTTTAGCAGCAGTAATTAATGATGCTATTACTGATGTAGATAAGGTAAACATGAAACATATTTTTCCTAAATTTATATTCTAGTGGATAATTAATACGTAATTGCATGTAATAGTTGTAGTAGATAATTAATATGTTATTGCTAGGTACTTTTACACCTCGATCCCAAAGAATTTACTGTAGAACCAAGTACACTTCAGTCGTTGCAGCAATTAATTCAATGGGTCGCGGATCTAGCTCTGAATCTTTTAGCTCGTCTTCCGGAGCAGCGATTGCAAATGAAATCTGGCGGTGTGAGTATTGTAAATAAATTTCGAAAAATATAATTATTCCTTTGTCTAAACTAGCATAATCGTACTCATTTTTTCTTTTTCGTAATATCGACGCAGTATGAACTTCTGAAGGACCACAAGGCCTTAAATACATTGAGAGAACTGCTCGTAATTATACGTATATGGGGTTTATTACGTCCTTCGTGTCTTCCAGTATTTCTTCGTAGTGCCGATAATCTTGATGTGTTGGCCTTGTTATTCCGCTTATTATCAAAATTGGTTCAGCCGAACGGAGATGCCCAGACTCAGCAGGTAGACGATGGTTTAATTGGTAAGCTCGTTCATCATTGTTATGTAGTATTATAAATAGTATAAATGTATCTATACTTATTTATATGAATAACATGTAGTGAAATGATTGATAATTCGTGTATAACATTTATAGCTAGCCGTTGAAACTTTATCGTAATATGTTGGTTAGTAGGAAGTAAGATAAGACACCACTTCCTCATGCGTTTGAAAGGAATTACAGATTTTTTCATTCAGTAGCGGTAAATGCATGCTAATGAGTATACGTGAAATGCAAAAATATAAGAAATATATAGTGTGATAGTGTTATAATTTCTCGATTTTCTTTTTGTACACTTTAAAATGAGTGAGAAACTTGCGGCAAAACACACAAATTCGGTAGCTTTAAAAAAGCACAAGCTATTGTTAAACAGGAGTGAATCGAGAAGTTGTTGCCCATATTCGAGACCGCATAGATTAGCCATATTTTGTATAATAACATGCTGTATATTTGTACTTTATTGGATCATATTGTCTCCTCTTTTAATCAGTGCTCATCATTCAGGCAAGGCTAAAAATTGGCCCAATGGGTGGTACATTTTGAATTGGATTATCGCATTTTTAATTTGGCTTTTCATTATGTTATGCTTGCTTTTAATTTGGAAATGTTTCGAAATTAAACATCATAATGACGATGTTAAACTGCAATCCTATGGTACAAATGATTCTTTGAATTCGGGGACCTTGATTAATACGAAACTCAATCATTCGCAAAATGTAAAACTGAAAGATACAAAACAAGATGGACCTCCGATCGATTCAATTTCTGATAAAGATAGAATTGCCTGTGATAAATCAAATATGGATATTTTGGATAAATCTTGGCATAACAAAGTTAAAAAGCATAAAGATCTTCCTCCTCTTGTGATTCATCGTCGTAATTCAGGTAATGAGGTCGGACGTATTGGAACTATAAATATGGAGAAAAATGTTAATAAAGATGAAGATATACCCAAGTCAGGAAATGATACTTTAAAAAACCAAAGAGAATCAATGAAAGATTACTTAAAGTTAGTAGCAGTTACGCCGCAAGATGAATTGGACACAAAGAGTCCGAAAGGATCTCTTTCTCCAAGAGAGTTATTTTTTATCGACCTCATAAGAGAAGCTGAGAAAGCTGAACAAAACAGAACAAGTAATCCTCAAGGAACGGAAGGGAACCAATTTTTCCCAAGTGATTTTTTGCTGGCTAGAAAAGATGTTAACAAAGATAAGAGAGAAAAGCAAAAACCAACTGATATTCCAACAAATAAACAGCAAGAAGTAACATATTTTATCGCGGATGTAAAAAGTCCGAAAAGGGAAAAAAATGAAGTATATTTAGAAATCGAGCCCGATCAAGAGTCAGCCAAAAAGTGGTGTGTGTGTTTGAATAACGAAAAACCAATCCTTGTTTTACAAGCTGATTCCAAGGACGATTCCAAAAATTAAGTTGTTTTATCCGAAATATAATTAGATATTCCGTAGTTTAATAAAATATTTAAATCATTCATTTTACTACTAGTTATAAATTTCTGCGCTATATTATATACATAGCATAGTACATAATGATAGTAGGATAGTCAAGGAGGCATAAGAAAATACTTCATAGTAATCTTTTTAAAGAGGGCAATAAAATGATAAATGTAATAAATTATGTGCTATGACAATGACTTTCTTCCAGATGATTGTTGCTTACTACCTAATCAGATTATGATACCACAATTACATCAGGGCAATAGCATAACAGCTATAGCTACACCTGTACTATTTTATCAAAACTTTCCTTTGCAGGTAAATAGAGCAGAATATTCCCTCATTGATTCAATAAATGATTTGTAATTATCTTTAATTTTAATCGTAGTTAGAATATGGCATAGAACCTGAACAATTGCTATTTGTACCTGAACTCAATCCAGTTGAAGGTTGTATGCATAGTGGTCAGATTGTAGATGGTATTAGGCATTTGTATCTTGGGAAGCAACCACTTCTCGTGAAACAATGTACAAGGTATTAGATATAAGTGCATTGACGAAATAATGATAAAAAAAATGACGAATAAAGTTGTTGTAAATTAAAATTTCAGGTGTGTTGGAAAAGCACAAATTCAAAATATGACAAGGACAGCTGCAATTAGAGCATGGGATCAAAGGTGGGCTCGAGCTTGTCGTTGCGGTGGCATTTGGCGAATTCATAAAACTTGTCCCTAAATAAGTAATTTACTGAAAGTAATGTACTGAAATTTATATTACAACTAATTAAAATTTTGTACATGATAAGACAAATCACATTAAACATTTTTATTCAAGATATGATATATTTTATTCAATATTTTTGTAAATAATATTCTTACTTGCGTAGAAAGGGTAATTAGGTAGAATATTTCTTAACTTTTATCATTTATTTATTATGAGCACAACAATTTTTATTTTTTGCAACCTTGCACCTAATCATTGATTGATTGAGCACGCGTACACGTAAAAATTATTTAAATATCTTTTTAATAAACAATTATGTATAATTAGAGAAACACGTATCATAACTATAATGTAATTTATTTTACAGAATCTCTCAATAATTTATTAATAAACAAATAATTTTTTATTTATATGTATGTGTTATTATTCAATGTATATGTATGAGTGTGTGAATTTTCGAATTTTATTATATCATTCCATAATTGGATTGAAGTTATACAATATAATGCATAAAAAAAGAAGAGAAAATTTAGTTCTTTTCAGTATTCTTAGGAAATATGGCCATGGAAAATTTATCTGACATAACATAGTCTTTTACAATCCTTCACATGTTAACTGGTTGTTAATGACTCTCCCCTTTTTTTCCATTCACTCTTTTGAATTCTCCCATGTTTGTTGTTGAAATTGGTGAGCCAAATATAGCTAGATGATCGATTCTTGTTGTTTCACCACCACTTTGATTGTCTTTTACAAATATTTGTATATTCTGTACATTTTGAAATTTCACATAACGCAAGGAAATTGGATTACCTTCCTCAATATCCTTTGGTGATAATCTGCACAAAAAAATTTAATATAATTAGAACAGATTTACTGGAATGCTATATAATATAAGCAATGTAAAATCAATGAGGTCAATATTACGTTAAATCTTGGACACTTGTATTAGAATCTGCCATGTCAAAATCAATAGTTCTTGGTTGATTAATGAATAGTTTTATGTTTTTTGGTCCCGTATCTTTGGGAGCTTTAATCTTCAAAGAATGCACTTTAACTGCTTGTGAAAATGCAATAGACAGAATCAGCTGTTCATCGCATTCACTTTCTAAATACCCATTATCAGAACTTAAGCATTGTAAAAAGTTGTGATCATCGGATTCATTCAAACATTCACATTGTGCCTTTGTAATGAAACTAGATAGATCCATCTGCAAAAGGTATCCTTTGAGGATTTTTGGAGTATTTATATTTACGTAGTATCATCTCATACTTTCATGTCCGATAAAGTTGGGTACAAACATCCAGGGAAATATACATATATAAATAAGAATTTTTATTAAGAGTAAAAACATCTAAATGCAATACAAGTTTTGTTTTGAACATATTGTATATTAATGACTAATTTAACTTTGGAATATGATATTTACAAAATACTAAAAAATTATAAGTACATGCAATTGATGAAGCAACATAACGTATATTATATGTTTCAATTAATGGTCTTTTCTTATTAATGAATATGTTATAATAATGTTAATATCCACTGAAAGAAGGTTACCACAACTTTTTTATTGGTACTTATTCCAGAAGTACAAAACTGCAGCAAGAAATATCATTCCAAAAATATGGTAATAAACATTATCACTATTTCGTACATGTCCAGACACTGGACTCTCAGAATCCTCTGAATCTCCACTGCCATAAAATTGTTGTATTTTTGATTCTAATCCAGCCGGATCAGCTCCTTGACATAAACCCAATTTTGTTTGGTTACGATAAAATATAAATGTGGGCATTGCACTAACTCCTTGCATTGCAGCAGTCTCCGCACACTTGTCTACATCGACCTTAAGAAACACTGCATTTGGGTATTTAATTGATAATTGCTCAAATATTGGAGCAATTCTCTGGCAAGGGCCGCACCTGTAGAATTATAAGATTAGTAGCAAGAGATATTTTCAAATAGTATAATATTTTCGTTTGCATTGGTACTAATCATTATATCAATTACAGAAACACGTAAAATTAAGTATGATTAATTGTAGTTATTATTTAAATCATTATTTATTGCTATATCAATGACAACAGACATATAAAAATATTAAACATAACTTTGTTGGTAATGTTATAAAATAATAACAATGTTCTAAATATGTATGAGCGTAAAAGGAACGAAAATTTGAAAGTTATAAGTCGGTGTACATAGCAAATATAGAAATTAAGTTCTTGAAGTTTTAGTAACCTTCCATTTAATATAACCCCAAAAAGCTCACCATGTTGCCGTAAAGTCAACTACGACCAATTTTGCACCTGCACTAGCCATTTCCCCATAAAATTGGCCATCGTCATTGATTACACGTACTGCACCCATTGTATTTTTATAGCGATCTAATCCAACATGAATAAAGGAAAAACGCAAGAACTCCTATAGAAATATTGAATGACTGGCAGTTTAAGCATACAGGACTGAATTTTCGAATACGTTCAATTTTATGGCTAATTCACGTTAAAATATTTCGGGTTCGCGATTGGAGGTTCAAGCAAAGACTGTTTACACATGAAGGCGAAGAATCTGAATAGATTGGAAACGCAGTTATATTGTAATACACATCAAAATGCGGCTTCAGGTTAACGCGCCAACTATGGAGAATTTCTAGTAAGTACGAAAAGGAGGTGTACGACTTTTTGTCGAATTTATTGAAATTTGCAAGAATTTGGTGAGTGAAAGTAATATACATATTGGAAAATCGTTTTTAACAATTTGTAATTATTTCCAACCTAACTTATACGACTTCTGTCAAAAAAGCATTGTATACCTGTTGACTACGTAATTTTCAAATTGCCATATTTCTAAGCCACGTTGAAAATTCAAACGTAATGTGTAGGTATAATAATGTTATATCTTTAATTGGTAGATATGAGCGATATATGATAATAGGATTTGTTTCACTTTTATTCATGAAATGAATGTATGGAATATATATACAGGGTGATTGGTAACTGGTGGTACAAGCGGAAAGGGGGTGATTCTACGCGAAAAAAGAAGTCGGAAATATAGAATAAAAATCTTTTTTCTTTTTTTTTTTGAATTTTTCCATCTAGACAACGATCTACAGTGAGATCCGTTATAACGTACCGCACGCGTACCGAGCGAAAATCCAAAGTCGATTTTCTCGAAAACAAAGCCTCAAATGAAAAATTTTTATTCTATATTTTCGACTTCTTTTTTCGCGTAGAATCACGCTGCTTGTACCATCAGTTACCAACTACCCTGTATAAATAAGTATATATAAGTGTGTGTGTGTATATATATGCTTAGAAACATTCCTAAGTACTAAAATACCAATAACGTGTGTAATCTTGGAGTATTAATATTTTATTCGCAGTATTAAATGTTACAATTAATAGTAAACAGTACTTGCTATGCAATGATGAAATATATTACTACCTTCTGCAAATTTGGTCCCTAAATAAATTTTGCATCGGGGGCAATAATGTGCGGTATTTTTATATACATTAGTACAGTATGGTATCATGCACATACTATGGGAATGAAATTTACTCCTGTTTTAAAGGATACTTAATTTAAGAATACTAAACATTTTTATTTAATATATACTTACCATATGGGAAGCAAAATTACAGCCATAATGTGTGTTACATAAGTATTATAATGATAACTTTTCGTTCTAATGTAACATAAACAATTTGGACAAGTTGTTTCATGCGAATATTTATCGAAATCAGTGTGTTCTGTGAATAAATGATTAAAATGTAACGATTATTATTTAACTTGTATATATTTTTACAACCGGAGGTATGTATCAAGAATAGAATTATTTTAATTTACTTTTACTCACCTCGCGCTGTACGAGGAAATCTGCATACATTCGTTCGCTTTCTGCAAATATACTTTATGTTACACTTGAATTTAAAACGACGTTTCTGATCTGATTTATAGTTATTTAGTGTATACGTTTCCATAGATTTAGTAAATTCATTGGAAGGATAAATATCTTAAAAATAACAGTTTTATATATTTTTAAAAACATTCAGATGTACATTTGAAAGTAGAATATGCAACTTGTACACCTAAGAATGTTTCCGCTCAAACAGAGCTATTTAGAAGCATCGTTTAAAATGTACAGTGTAGTTTCATAGAGATTAATAATTTAGTTTTAATCACATTATAGATAGTAATTAATTAAATGCCTTTGTACACGTACGTAGAGTTGTTTCGTGTGGAGATTCTTCAACCATAATTAGACGTTTTTAAATATTTGATTGCTCCCTGATGCGAAAACTTTGTTACTTTAATTAGTTTCTGAGTTAACACTGTAATATATTATTTGTTTGCATCGGAAATTAATTACATCTCAAATATCAATCACTTATTAATGACTTATTCCTCTCAAGTATCTAAGTTTTAACCATTCTTCTCTTATATAAATCTTTAGAATCTCTTGTTTAGAAACTCTTACTATAATCCATATAATTATATAATCCACTAGCAACTTCTAATAATTTCTTTCTAGACCATTTTCTTGAAATAGTATGCATTAATTACGATCATATCGTATTTTTGAGTAAACAATTGGTGTATGACGACGAAAATGCACTAACGTATATATTCATTTCGCACAGGAATTTTAACCTTTTAACTATTGTCTGTATTCCATGTCGAATTAAATTATCCGAACAATACTTGGTATTAAATAACGTATTATCAGAATTACGAGCGGTAATTTGATAGAGTCGTTCTTTGAATTTCACGAAAAGGATACGTGGAAATTTGGTTGAAAGAATCGATAAAAATTTCACTTACGCTCTTTCAATTTCATTCTTCAGCTCGTGACGTTTTATCAAATTTCATCATTTCTATCTCTCATGGTAAGCTAAGTTTTTAGGTGGCTACTTCTGTCCCTATACGTCAGTGTTAGACAGGAAGTCGTGTTATCAATCAGAAGCAGGAAGACGAGATGTCGCAATAGCGCAAAATTCGCATGGATGCTGTGAATAGGAAAGGAAGCGAGGTTTGAACATAGTCAGGGTGGAAAACGATGAAACGGTACTATTGTCTGAGGAACCCGATTATCAAACCAGGGGGTAATGTGGCTTTCAAAGGAAACTTGATACTTGACCTCGTAATAATCAATGCTCGACTCACCCAGCGGTTTAATTTTACTAACACTCATCGAAATTGGCGGCTCCACGAAGCTTGTGGAAATCAATTAGGTGGAGAATCGTCGATGATGGAGTAGATCTGTGTTGGTGAAGTTGGAGTTATTTTCTCGCGGTGTCTTGAAAGAGAAAATCTTGATGCGATTAAAAGGTGAAATTTGATTCGATTAGGGGTTCGCTCTTTGTCTACGTCATTGTTGATCGATTTCAAAATTCTGGATAATATCCAGATTTAATTTTGTACTAGCTAACGTAGCTAACCCAGTTAGTTTTGTTTCATCTGTGAAAGATTTAACGTAATTTGGAGATAGACCTGAATCTCTATGCAGCATTATTTCCTAACTAATATTAGCAATGAATTGACAAGTGGCAGATTCTAAATAATAAAGTAATTCTTACAATTTTACATGGGGTACGATAACCTTGTCAAATTTTGACCACCTTTCAAAGAGTTTTGCGAAACGTATGTAACGTGCATCCAGTGATTGTCCGGATTAAGAAGTACGTACAAGTAAATTATAAGGTATAAGAAAGTAAAAGCTATATTGGTGTATTGAATAGGTAGCGGGATGTGTCGGCGCAGGGGGCATCTAGCTAAGAGAAAACCATTGTCTGGGGAACGTGAACACTATTTGCTGGTAAAGTAGATTAGGTTGGTATTGATAGAGAGAAAGAGAAAGAGAAAGGGAAAGGTAGTGGCGAAAGGGTGAGAGTGAGAGAGCGAAACGAAGATGGAGAGAGAGGACGAACGAAACGAAGGAAGATGATGAGAAGAGAGGGATGAGAGAACGGTTGTGTTCTCAGAGAGAGGCCAATATAGACGCTCGAGATGGGATATAGCAATAGAATTTCGCTTACGAGGTATAACCGCGTTAGACGATGCCCTTTGTTGTATCAGTGCGCAATTGCCTTAAGTTCTGATCTTGTCCGATATTGATGTTCGAGAGACCGGTGAAACCTCCGATAGGATACTAAGAGTTCTATTCGCCTTCGGTCGTTTCCTGACTGTGTCCAGTTAGTTACCAACTTCCTCCATTTTTTGATCCTTTTGCAAATTCTCGACAAATCAAATTTCATTTATCTCGGAACGATATTTCGGAGATGCTCGTTGCTTTTATGAAATGGCTTCCCCTCTGAATACTTCGATGGCGAATGGGAAGGACCGCTGCTACAAAGAGTACGCTAGAAATTTGAAAAGCACGCACAATGCATCTCTCGTTAATTCACGTCTCATAGCGACAATTCAAATACAATTTTCTATGCAAGTCGTCGAGAAAAAGTTGTAATTGTTGAACCGTTATCCGCGAATGACGTTTTCTTATTGCATGTTCATAGAATTCAATTTTATGGAAGTGTGTACAGGAATAGCAATTTCACGGCGCATTTCCTGAATAAGTAGAAACGTAGAATCCCGGAAGTCGGAATGTTGTAATTGAAGTACATTCAAAGTAGAGAATATCGTTACGTTACACGTATACATGGACCTCATGGGAACTCACCTAATTCTCTACTCTTAACTTCATATCGCTTTATCTGGCATTTTAGGTTGAACTAGGAACTAGAATGGAAATGCCTGGCAGTCCGATATTCGACCATAATGCTGAATTTAATTAGATGTCATTGCAGTAATTTCCATAAATTCTCTTCCTTCGTTTCACTTTATCGATGCTTCTTTTCTTTCTTCTTCGCGCATACGGACACGAATTTCTTGCAGATTGGGATAAAAACAGCTGTAAGGAAATGCCGCTTAAGCGCGATGATAATCGTTTCATCAAATTTTCAATTTCATATATACCAGTCTTGGTGATGTATAATTTTTCCCTGAATACGCGTTGCATTATCTATATTACTGATCGAAAGAGTTTAGAAATGGCACGAGCGGTGCGCATTACGTTATTCATAATATACGACATCGTATATTTAAATTGTAGGAATATGCTCAACGCAGATGTTCTTGTTCGAAAAGTAGATACCGTATTCGCGCGGAAATTGTTGTAGCCGCGAACGTGAGCATTCTTAAATGTTGCATAGAGCGTTTCGCCTGCAGACACGAAAGCCGATATGGCAGAATAAACAAGGAGAACGAACAACGTTGTTTTATACGCTATTGGCGATTCGTGGTTGAAACGCGCCTCTATGCTGTACAACCGTGTTGTGGGCGTAATTTAATAATGAATACGTATGCGCACGTGAAGTGGTACCTGCTGATATGTAGGTACGTAACATCTGGCGGCCTATGAAATGCACGACTGAGCAGTCTGCAGTTGAACGTTACGACCGGCAAGAGTTATGAGCCTCAACTCAATCTCCGACTACCCCTGCCTCGATATAATTGCGATACTAAAATCCGTACAACTTTGAAAATACATAAATTTCTCTCTCCCTTATCCTCGATTTCAAATGACTCGAAACACCGTATTTAATGATTGCTTTCCTACAAGAAAATAATTGCTACACTTGCGAATTAATCGTTCTCTTTTGTTTTCCGCTATTTGCAAGTTGGAAATTTATTCTGCGAATGAAGATAACTTTGAAACAAACTGGGAAATTTGGAATAATTTTCGGCTAAGAGGTGGACAAAATCTGCAGTTTCTTCTTGCGTCGATGTTGAAAGAAGCGAAAGAGATTAAAAAAGTGAAAGCTAGGGTAGGTAGAGAAGCAGCTATTTTTGTACATATTTCTTTCTGATGAAACTGTTGTGTATCTTAAGCATCATTGAAGTTATTCGTATTAATCACCTTGAAGATGAAGAGAGCCACGCGTTGAATACAAATTTTAGCTCATTCGGTTTTGGTTTCTTTAATCGATCAAAGATTTATTCAAAGAAGAAAAACTTTTTCTGCAGTTTCAAAAAGTTCAATGTTCGCACGTCGACATATTTTTAAATCTCAGTCACGTATTCAATGACTAATTAAACAGTCAAACGAACGAACAGGTGAATGACTCCACTTATCCGGGAGAAAGGTAAATTTAGTAGGTAGTAAATTTGGCATATATACATATATCAATGGGTGGACTTCTGCCATTTGCCGAATGAAAAAGAAGTTTCTGTGAGCGATACCGTTCGTATAAAAATCTCTGCGTTCGCAATGCTGTCGACTTTTCATAAAGACTTCAGCGTTTCGACTATTTTCTCCTCCTCATGAAACGAATTTCACGTTTCCTCGGGTGAATTCTTTTGTGTTGTATTCTAAACTGATTTACATTTCATCGAAATACAATCCACCTGCGTATAATTAGGCACTCCTGATGTCGTTGCGGTACGGTAAAATTAAATTTTGAATATCGATGCGAATTTCGTGAAACAATAGAGTTTTAAATTATTATTTCGCTTGTATTTTGATTATATATTTCATGCTTCATAAATATAAAATAATTTTAATGTTGATAATACGACGTATAATTAACAATAATGTAATTGAATAATAGAGTAGTCCGGTTTTTTTTTCTCGTAAATATTATTCAAAATTACATCACGAAAATTGTAATTATAAGCTAATTAGAGTAATTTACTTCTTTATTTAGGTTCATAATATTCTATTAGTTTTTATTGTTGTACAGTTGTATCATAGTTGAAGATTCTAATTTTGTATTTGCAATTGAATTGAAATATTAATGTCTGTATGCTCAATTCAATGGGAAATCGTTATTAGAATATTAAATTAATAATGACATTAGCGCTGGCATAAATATTAATGGAGCATAATAATATACTGTATAATCTCAAAAATTGATTAGGAGACGAACACGTTCTAGAATTTACATGAAACTATTCGTTTTATTACCAAATGAGTATTAATGGATTTTATAAATTTCGCAATGGAACCTTTCATCTTGTTGCTGTAAATGTAGGACATATGATCAAATATCAACTATTTTTAGTATTTAGAACGTCATTTGCAATAGCACTGAGGGCATTATCGATTATCAATCATCCAATTATTGGCAATTTTCATGGAACACATCAATGATTACTGGAACGATGATATGACTTGATGATCGCAGTCAGGGGTTAACTATCCAGGAAAGTGTGAGATGTATCGATGGGCTGGAAGAACGAGCTCCCTTTCTCGTAGCACGCAATCCTTTATTACTCGCTGGATTAATTGATATTGATGTGACATTCCTTTCAAGATAACTGATCGATATTAATGTGCCGCACCTTACCGAGGAAGTGGCGATTAAGGTAGCAAGATACCTAATTTGAAATCATTCAGACACGTTTAAATTCTTATGAAAGGGTAAACATTTAATATTTTTCTAAGGCTTGTGCGATAAATAACAAGGAAAATATTATAAATCTACGATATCTACCGTAGTCGCGAGATGTGTTATTTTTTTTCTGTAAAGAAAGTAAAATTTCTGAGTGTATTATTTGACAAACGTACTACGTTGGAGCAAATACCGTAACATCGACGATAAACGCATACTTTTACATTGTGAAATGGCGTTCTTCTTGAACGTGATCCATATTTTAACCGCCTATACACTTGCACGACTTATTCGAGGAACAGAGGACCGCGATGAGCCGGAAAAAAAGAAATTCTAGACGTTTGCACAGATGATAAATCTACGGCACGTACAAGCGTGTCGGGTCCTAACAGCAAAATCGTAAAAGATATCATGCACCGCGCTATGTGTGGAGCTACGAAATTAAAGTTGACTTAAGGAAGAGCGATGCGCTCGGTGGGTTAAAGAGGTTCGCAGCTTCCGCAAATTAGTTTACGTCCGACGGTTGAACGAATAGGGATTAAAGCTAAATGTATTATTAGGGAAAACTGTGAAAATCAAAAGAAACCGAAGACAAAGAAGGTTAATCCGCTAGGCGAGGCCACCACTCATCTTGGCCTAGCTGCTTTCCTGGTTGGTTAAGCTGCTCGACCAACCGACCATTTATCAAAAACGCATAACACCTATGCAAGAAAAATCGACAATGTTTTAGCTGTAGCAAGTGGAGGAAGGTTGGCCTGCTTATGACACGGGAGATGGATGTACGAACCGAAACCTTGTACATTCTACAGGACGGCAAGAACATTATGTATTATACGCTCCCTCGCGCCGTACGGCGTACGCCAACGTTGTGTACTTGCCGATAGAATCCTCTGTGACGAGAGGATAGAGACTTTAAAGTGCAAAATCGTTTAAGGCTGATATACACGTTTCCCGATCAGAAAAACTACATGTCTTCTCGTATACTGTGTGTTCTCGACATGACTTTCCGCTCGATAGTCGATGAGCGATCCACTATTTCTACTATCACTTTCGATAGACAAACTAAGGTCCGCGAGTTCATAGAAATATTACTAATGAAAATTAATTTTTTCTTCTTTCTCTCTTTTGTTTTTTTTTTATAAATAGGTTACTGCTATTTTTTACGATCGGAAATAAACAATTCGGGTCTGTATCTCTTATCGAAGGAAGGAAGCGTTTTCAGGTTGGCCATGCGTTAATCCAAGTAGAGATCAATGAAAGTAAGAACTATTTGTGACCAAAGGAATTATCAGACTCGAATGGTAGATTAAACGCAGCGGGATTATAGGTTGGGCGTGGCGAACATTTAAAGCCGACTTAAACGCATCGGAGTATAGGAAGCCTAATAAAATGCACCCACATACTGATGGATCGCAATACCGGCATTAGTAGCTGGCAGTAAAGGTTAATGTTGATTGCACGGAGTTTCGGAGCGGCCCGTAAAAATTCTGATTAACCTACCAGACGTGACAGTATGCTCTTCCCGCCCTTAAGTGCTTAGCCTGATAAAAAAACGCTCTTGTAAAGAGCGAAATATAAAATGCACAACGATGCGACCGGCGCGGCGGCACGCGTTTACGTGCAGCGACATTAGAAAATGCACGAGGAATAGAAATTCTGATCTGTCCGTCGGTTTATTTAATTAATAAATAAGAGAAATTGCACTGGATGAAATGGGATCGTTAAAGCAGAATCGATAAAGTTCAACATCTTAGGTCTCCTTTAATGAAACGAAATTTATCGTTATATTAATTCTTCAGACTTGAAATACTTCTTGACACGGAAACTTGGTCTGAATAATTTTTCTCTTTTGACAGACGCGATATCGATCTATGTAATGTATGTCTATTAATCTTTCATCCTGAACTCTTCGTTTTATCGATCGGCTTAATGTTTATTTGCTCTTGTCCATCAGCAAAAATAGGCAGGTACTTTTTAGTTGTCCGTATATTCTTTCGTTCTGTATGGCAGACTATGAGCATAAATCACCCAGATCTGGTTTGCTAATCCCGATTAGAACATTGCACGATGTATAAATCACAGGGGTTTCATTTATGCTTGTTGATAACGCCACAAGGTAGACTGTGTCACTGAGAGTAATCCTCCTTCTCCTAATCTGTAACCTTGTTAAGATAATTTGATAAGGGTCAATCGTCTCCCTCTGTAAATCTTTAACATTCCGTGTTCCGATAACTTTGAGTAACATCCATTAATTCCTCTAACGACGTGTAAAACCGCGTTTCAACATTTCGGAATAGATACGTTAAAATTATAATTCAACGTTTGTTTGATAATCGATCTCGATGACGGAATTCTCACGTATGAAAATAAAACTCCCTAATTAGAAAAATACTGCGTAGCTTTACGATGGTGACATCAGGTGTTGAGTGGAAAAAAGAAGAAGTAGAACTGGCGGAGGAAAGGAAACGAAGAAGCATGGTCGTGCAACTATGGAGGAAAACTACTCCTCAACCGTGAGCCGTAATTTTGACCTTTCAGGAACATCTGCGTGGCATCTGTACGAACGAGTCGCAGTTACCTGCAATTGACAAATTTCCAATGGGCTACTTCGTGGCATCCGCCTTCACAACAATTAGTCGTGATGAAGTTTGGAAACACTTGGTGTGTGACACTGATCGCAACTTAACGAAGCAAACACGAACTCTTAGGTGTACCTAATGTTTAACGTGGTCAAAGAACTTTCGTTGGAGGAGTAGCGGTGACCGTAAAATTAAGATCGAGTTGCTACAGAGTGTGATCGACGTTTGATACTCAGTTCCCCTTGTGGTAGCAAACTTATTACAAATCTTATGTTTAATGCTTCATTTTCTTCCGCTTCATATCGATCGATGCAATAATATCGTCACGTCCAAGTGTTTGATTTTCAAACGGGTACACGAAATGCAATAATTAAGTTGAAATTAACAGGAAACAGAAAATCTTGTAGATACATAAGTATATACTATACCTTGGTCTATCGGAGATGATTTTGTCTTGCTTAATTAACCTTTCCGGAGGCTCGATAGCGCCGAGAAAATCTTGAGCGAAAATTTCGCAGATGCGCAGAATTGTTTCCAGGTTTGCGCTGACGCTATTTTCATCCGCGTAACTACCTGGCGGATTATTCACGCGGCTGTAATGTAATCCAGCTCGTACAGGCAGTCCGGTAGTTTGGGTTAGGAATTGGCGGTAGTTTCTACGCGAAATAGCAGCTCTATTCTTCAGTCTGCGGTTACGTAGTGTGAATATCTTGTGGATAGATACCTGCGACCGTGTAATCCTGGCTCGATCTAGAGAGCCAGTAATTTGGATTAGCTATTGACGTTGCATATATCACCTGCCAATTCAAGGTGTTCACGCGTCGTGTGGTGTTAACCAACGTTTCCAACGGACCAGCTGATAATCACGTATAAATGTAAACGATCTTTGCTTTCTGCGAGGTGTTTCTAAGATCGCGTCTAGCTTAAGATAACTAAATTGAAATGGAAGTAATAAACAGGTATCTATAGTTGGGATGTTTAATTTTACACCAATTCTTACAATATTTCACTTTGTTTTATCTGTTATATTCGTTTTCGATTAACGAATCGATAAATCCAACAGCTAGTAAATTTCTAAAAAATTTCATCATGGATATTTCATGTAGTTAAAAAGTTCGATGTCTATATTAGTCAGCTAAATATACCGGTTTCGTCGTTTCGATAAAATGAATAATTTGTGCAGATATATCGATTACGGATACATATCTACACAATGGTCAGTATGGAAGAATTCAATTCAGCTCAAGTTCGCGATGGTATTTGTTTTGCCGTTTTACTTGGTACGACGGAGACTTCCTAATCTTCTAAACGACATACCAGACGTACATGTACAGAGAACTTGCACATAGAAAACCGAATAGTCGAACGTGGGTGCGGCTGGTCTCTAGCACTCAAATTGCAATCGATTATCCGAACATGAAATTCCAAAATAAACAGAGTGCCATTCCAGGATATGTCCGATGACTTCTTGGTTCCATTAAGAAGCTATTTGCATTTCTCTTAAATTCCAATATGCAATAATTATAGAATGACCTGCGATGACACTATCGAATAATTCAAATTAGATGCCCCGGTACGTAAAGCATCCGCTTATTCGGAAAATGGCAGCTCTAACGTTCCTTCGGTCCAAGGGAACGTCGGTGCTGTGGTTCTGGGAACCAATTTAGTCTTTAGAAAACTCTGGGCTGAAGAAAATTCAAATTTCAGGAAACTCGAGCTTACAGAGCTGAACCTACGTACGATAGACCGTGATATACGCATCGTGACGTCGTATTGGAAAATTGTATTGTATGGAAAACATGGAATGTGCATCAGGTTTAATAGACAGATGCGTTATTTACAATGCGAAGAAAATGGTTGTGAAAGCGAGGTGTAGCAGTTAACACAGTTTCCAATAACAGGATAAACAATCATTCGTTCGCAAAACTACACGTTTAATGCGCATCCAACTTTCTAATTCTTCGAAGCGCTCAACAGAGACGCGGAGTTAGAACAAAAGCATTCATTACTGTTACACGCTAGTTTTGCTTCCTCGCTCTATGTATATTGATCGGTTTCGCACCCATGTAAGTTCTTCCGCACAATCAGTTGATTGCGCCAAGTTCGAGAACCTGTGTCCTACCACATCCCCTTTTCATCGTATTCCTACGTGTGTGTCTAACTGACTCTTCTTTGTCGAGTGCATCGTGCCCGCAGGTGCAATTCGCGTTTTCCGCTCGATGTATTGCGCTACATTAACGAGTACGACTCATTTACAAATCGCACACTTGGGAGGCGGAGGATGTTGCTCCATTTTACCGAGTTATTTTTTTAGATAATTCGCTTGTAAATTTTATCTGTCTGGAACGTATGCATTAGGCAGTGTTAACCTCCCGAGACGATTAGTAAAGAATCGTGCGATTTCGTGTTCCTGTGAAAATCTTTCTTTTTCTTGGACCTAATTTTTTACTTGCAAGTATATTTGAATAATAAAATAATAATCGATACCAAAAATAATAATTGTGTTTCCAACGATGCCGTCGACTACAATCGACTTGAATATTTACGGTAGGCGATATTAGATACACTTACCTGGTTGCCGAAAAGAAAAAGTTATAATGCATCGATTCCCTAAAAGCCGATACGCAAATGTCTCTATATTGATAGATATGACCGCTCTCTGTTCAATCCTACTCATTAATTATACATACGAACGATTGGTATTCTCAATTATTGGTATTCTCACAAGTCATTATTCTCAATTCCCGCGTTCTCGTTAATCTAGACAGGAAAAGCACGAAGGCGCGCATCCAACGGGTGTATCCATGAAGGCGGTATCGAGTAACGTAGCAACAATAATAATTATCACGGAGAAGTTTCCTATCCAGCGCGTCTCGTCGCGCCTTTGTGAGCTACTGGACGTTTAGCAGTGTTCCAACGTGTGTGCAAGGTTGGCACTGTTGGTATGGGGTTCGTCGCGGTGCAGGTGGTAGGAGAGCTCGGGTGAATGTCTGAGCGGGCCCTGGTGTGAGAGAGAAATTCCCAGGAGAAACATAAAGCCGTGGACAGCCGCACCGACGCGACGCCACCCTCTTTCCGGTGGCATCCTGACGCGGAGCTTGCGCTACCGCGTTTACGTGCTCCGTCACAGTGCTCGGTTGCAGTGACGACGCACCACGGTGACATGCAACGACACCGAGGAAGTCGACACGAGACGCGTCATACGAGCAACTGTTGCATCCGCGTACTCTCTCAATTCCGAGTACCGACACTCTTTTTACTTGCCTCATCTCTCGCCATGCCAAGAAAAATTGCTGCGGAATCGCCTAGGGATATTTGCCGGTTAAACGATGCTAATGCAATAACGTGTCGCAGCTCGATTCCGCGTCGTGTGCGCTCGTAAGGATACGATAGCAAGTATCCTCGAAGAGAACGCCCGACAGAGGATACCGGTAATTGGGAATAAAATGCTCATTTCGAAGGGCTTTCGGGGGAAATTTGCTGGAAAAGTTGAAACAAATTGGACCAAGTCTAGATCTTTGTGTAATTGTCTACGTTGATGGAATTTAAGTAATATGCTTTGAAGTATACCTTAAGCAGATTAATGCGAATAATGAAATTGAAAAATCGAGAAACGGTGTCAAATGATTTTTTAGCGCATTATACAATATTATCGATAAGCAGAGTAGGTACTCGAACGATTGACATTCGATAGAATAACAATGCGAAAGTGTGTCCGAACCGTATAACGAACCATGTACATGTTGTTTCTGCGCGTGTATACAGTAATTCGAAATACATAATATAGAATGAGAGGTATATAACGCCATTTGCGAATCGTTTTGCATCGTGATAAATTTCCCCCCGCTTAAGAGCGGTGGAATGTTAATGCAATCCGAAAATAGTATACGCGATGTTACCGTGTCGTCATAAATATTTTAATAACGACTGTTGATACTCATTAATCGCGAATGCGTCTCTGGCGTAGCGAAATCACGGATTTAAATAAAGCTTTGTGCATTATTTAGTAATTTATTATTTCGCATTGCGTTATAACTGCGTATACAGAAACATGGATATACGTATCGCAGTTCGTTTTGTTTCCCTTTTTGTTTGCCCTTTTACACTTGGTATTCGTCAATTTTATGCGCCATTTTCAGCTTTACCACGCGGTAATAAAAATGTTTGAACAGCACAAAGCCGCACTTGTGTACGATGACGAGTTCCGTGAAGAAGTCGTCGCTGCCAGTGTTTCCAGCATTTTTAGAGTACTCCCCTCCTCGCCCCTCCGCATAAGCGTAGAAAATGAACAACTGTTGCACCCGTCCGTCCATTTTTCCGTACGTGATACCGAAAATCAAACACTCTCTTTCGCTGCTTTGTCTTTCATCTCTTTACCAAGCAGAGTTGTGGCCAAGGACGTGTGTTACGACGCGACGTCAACGCCCTCGACATGCACGCTATTTGACACTGACATTATCGACGAAACAATTGTTTCCCATTCGATTCCTCACGCTATTCGAAAGCAAGAGGAATTATGGAGGAAGGAACAAAAGCTTGTTAAAACGTTCGGTACTACGGTTGACGTATTCAACGATTTTTACCTTCTTGTTAATTAGATTAATTATTTTTTGCGTCATTTTCATTTAGAAAGCTTAAACCGAACGTTTTCTTTTTCTCCTTTCATTATTCGTAGGATAATTTTATTTTCACCATAAAAAGGAAGAATCTAATTACATCATATGAATTTTTGTGTTAAAACTCTTGAAAAGTTTCTCTTTAGAAAATTCTCTGTGGCAATTGCCAGTACATAAGCAATTCGAATACGTAGGAAAATTCCGCGTCATTCTTGTAACTTCTAAAAGATTCACAACTGTTGTGCTCATTCTCCGTTTACTTCTATACCAGTTTCGTGCTAGTGCGTTCGTATTTTCTTCGTGCCGAGCTTTCTTCTTTCGAAAAAGGTAGCTTTGCAACATCAGTTCTGCGGCAGTTTTTCTGGATTATTCTGCCACTGACCTTTCTACCGAGTTTTTCAAAAAGTTTGCTACATTTCGTGCAGTAACATCGTAATATCCCGTAATATGTATATTATTTTTCAACGATTTTACCGCAATACCCTTTTAACGTAGAATAATGAAAGAACATATAAACGAAATACGTGTGTCTACTGAAAAGAATGACGCAAATGTAATCGTTGCGTTTGCTCACGACCTGAAAATGTTGTCTTTTACAAATCATCCATCATTTCTCCTTAACATTCTTTTCTACTTGCAATCAAGAGGGAAATGTAACGTTTTCGGTTGCATAAATCACTCTGTATAAAACATTCTTCAAACATAAACTTTCTAAATATCGTTTAAAAAAGTAGTGCATGTAAATGAAACGCCTGTGAGGATCCAGTCACACCTGAGATCTCTTTTTTTCTTTTTTTTTTACCCTGCGACGCAACGTTGAAGTAGCAATTGACGACGAAGTCGAGCATAAAAAAGGAACTTTTCTTAGGATGTTGCCGGTTATGTAGTATGCCAGGAGATTCACAACTGTTGCATTCGTCTTTGTTCATTTTCCTACCCTTGTTTCGCGTTCTTCTACCCCCGTCTCGTTCTTCACCCTCTGCGAAAAATACCATAAAGAGGAGAGCACGCGTCGTGCTAGCGAACGAGAGAAAAAGAGAGAGAAAATGAGAGATGGAAAGAGGGGAGAAAGGGAACATCCCGACGTCGTGCGTCGCGGTGGACAGACCGTGCGCGTCGAAGAATCGCAAGAAAAGGCGAGGGGCGGAAAGCTACGCAAACGAAACGGCACGAACGACCGTGAGCGCCCTCGACGAGCGGTGTTGGGACGTTGAGCGTCGCGGCGCGCCGTGAAAACCGAGGGACGACGGCGTTCGAGTCAGTCTGCGTCCGCCAGTCGTCGCGACGTCCTCGCATCGCTGTGACTTGCGCCGATTCTTCGTTCATACGTGAATATCGCATATAACGAGGGACCGACGTCAACGGCCAAAGTCTTTGCAGGATATTCTGTCTGCAAATTCGATACCATTGAACCACAGTTATATTCGATAGGAACATATATCGAATATATTTTCGGAGGATCCGATCTCACGATTCAAAAAGAAAAAAGAAAATTAAAAAAGTAGGAGCGACTAATAATTTTGCTTTGGAACTACTTTCGTGCAAAGAGGGGTGGTTGGATGTACTTTTAAAAAATATATTCGAGCAGAAGACAGGACTGTCCGGAACAGTCGCGAACATCGCGATTAGTCGCGATTCGTCGTAAAGTGCCACGAGGACACTGATCGAATTATCACGAGCGTAATTAATCGATATACGACGGAAGAGTGTTTTCACGGGGGTTGTTCCTCTGGCGGATCCTCCGCTTCAATCGTAAAACACCGCTGATTCGCCATTCGATCTTGGTTACCTTGTGCTAGTATTTCGTTCTTTGTCCCTGTTTCACCTCTTTTTTCGCACCTGTGTATCTATGCCAGCCGTTGATTTGTCACTACACTAGGTGAGAGTGACACCAACCGAGAAGGAAAAGAACCGAAGGAGAAAAATAGAAAACTCGAGTCTACTCGTGGACCTCTTTTCGATTTTTCTCTTTTATTTCTCGCCACCCTCTTGAATCACGAACGAGTTTCTATGCGCGCCGCTGGATGGATCGTCAACTTTGATATTCAACTCGATATTTGTCGGCAATCATCGTTCGGTAAGTAATTTGAAAAGTCAGACATTCGCATACCTCGTGTGACCGACTCAGCGTTGCGATTCATTAACCTGGATTAGCGTTTAACTTGATTTTATCCAGATTTTTATTCTAAAGTCTTTCGTTGTTTCTAGAATTATTCAAGCTATTGATTATTCCCCGTTCCTGTTTCTACGAAGGCTTAAAATATTTACAACATTTACAAAAGATCATTTTGGTTACATCTATATCCTAATATTATAGTAACATTTTTTGCAGTGAAGCTGCCTGAAACCAAATGTTATATTTTGAAGTGAATATTATCAATGCAAATCTATTTATACGTTAATTTTCATCCTCCATCGGTGAAAACAAAACTAAATAACAATTTGCACATTATTGACGCATATCGCCAAAGCAGCGCCAGTGCAGTGTAGGCGGTTAAAGAATTTGTTTTCACGATTTGGATTTTCGTTTTTCTCATTTTCATATATTTCGCGTGGGAAATATTTAGATGTGAAATGCTTTTTAATCGCCCTCGCGTTATACCAGAATCGTTTCGATTTCCGGAATATTTCAATCCCATGTGTTCGTTCGTCCGTGTATCGGTATATTGCTCTGCTGCGATGCACGATTAAAAGAATAGACTCTTACCGTTGAAAATACGAGAATTGCGTCGTCGTTCCTTGAAAATCTCGGCGGTAGTTAATGCGTGATCGTTACAGGAGAATAACTAGTGTTGGATTAATTTTCACACAGGCACGCGGTATGCTACTGGATTCAAACAATTGTAATTAAATTCTTTGGATGCTAATCACCGCAAGCACTTGTGTCTCGTGCAAATGATATTTAAATTAGTACGCGGCCTGTATATTAATCGTACCAAACAGGGTACATTTTCGTGACGATCGTGCTACTTCCGCAATGTTGTTAACTGATCCTGCAACGGTAATAAATATTTTTCCGTAATTTACATTCTCCGTTTTTTCTTTCGTCGCTCTTGAATATGTTTAGCAACCGGGTGGCGCGTTGTTGATACTTAACACGGTTCCCGTGAAAGAAAGAAAGGGGTTCATAAAAATGCACCACGATCCATTGTCCGTGTCTGTTATCATGATAACAACGCGTTGTTCTAGAATAATAAATCGTCGAAATTTTCTCGCAGCATGCGCTATATAAAAGGTACATTATCTGTGATTTTTGTGGATGGGATGTTTAGAAATTCGTATCGCGACGAGGAGCAGGATAGTTTTCATAAATATGAGGATTCTAGAAACGAAGATAGCAAAAGTGGATAGTGAATAAATTTTATTCATATATAATATAACTCGCGATACGTAGTGCTGGGAAATATCGAATGTATTGATAAGCTGATTAATGAAACGGAAAATCCGAGCGGAAGATCGAAGAGTTCGTTATATGGAAAGATCTCCTTGACGTAAATATAAAATCGTGGCTACGATATAGCAAATAAAAAGATCAATGGGGAAAATAATTACGAATAAGCGTAACATATGGTCGTCTAGTTTCTTTGTGTCAATGAAAAATTATTATTTCACGTTTCTTTATCGTTGTGTTTGTTCCTTCCTTCACCCGACCTGTGCATTCAAACGTTTCATTTCCTCGTTGCTTCTGTGCGGTGCAATCTTTCCCTTTTTAATTTTCGATGAGTCGGAGTATTTCGAAATGAAGCTGCAACCGATAAAATATTTTAAAAGTATGAAGAGTGCACGCTGGTGAAACTTGTCTGCCACACTTTTGTAGTAATTTAATCTTTTTTCGCTTCGTCATACGATGGTTTCTCTTTTGCAATAACTGTCCAAGTATTTGAAGGACAGTTCATGGAAAGGAAAAATGAAGATGTTGAAATTAACGATATTACCTCAAAGTATCTTTGCATAAAAATTTAGCAATTAGTTTGATTAATTTTTCTCGTCTGTTGCTTTATTTCATATGCATAGAGGGTGTTCTGTAGTTGGTGGTAAAATTAGAGGGTGATCAACGATATATTTCGATAAAGTTATAGCTATCGAGCAAAATTGAGGTCTAAGTCGTAATTAAGCGAATACGTGCCAAGCAAATATTTAAAGTCGAATTTCGCGGAAATTAGGCCTCGTATGAGAAAATGTTACTCTAAATATTCGTTTCCTTTCTTTATCTCCCGGTTGTACCATCGATTTCACCCACTGCGTCTATACACATTATAATTTTAGTAGATGTTTGCAAATAAATCCGAGTAACAAGAGTGGCTTCGTTACGGTTTTATAAACGCGCGCGAAGTTTTATGGAGATTGGTTCGCTTGGTTTGAATTCCTTCCTGCAACAGAGTGCAGACTCTAAATAGACAGGAGGTGAGAAAGTTTCTAAATGATATCTACCTTGTAAGTTCATAACGAAGAGGGTTTCTACCCTCAATCATAACTTACAAGTTATCGGGAAAAGCAAAGGAGTTTTGTAGCCTGTTCAGGATTACAGCAGTGCCAGGCTTTCAGGAGGCCGTCCTACTACTTTTATTTTCTTATCTCTTACATCTCCTTATCAATTTTTTATGAGACTGCTTGATTCTAATTGTTAGACGTAATTCCGTGACGAAGTTACTTATTGCAGTAACAAGGAGTCATGAATTATTAATACTATCGATAACGTCTTAATCGTTTATAAATTCAGGGAAACAATATAAATTATTAATAAAGGATACGATCAGGAAGAAGACGAGAGAGAACCTTCGGTATGGTAAACGAGGGAATGTTACGAATAGCTAAAAAAATTGCTGGAGAAACATTGAACCGAAATAGATACCGTTCTCAATATTTAACATTTTTTTCATTCGATCGATATATGAATGTGATGCGAAAAAAATATCAAAACGTAGTGTAAAAATCTTCTATTATACGTATCGTACAGATTATCCCTTATTTTAAATTGGCTTAATAATGGAACGAAAACATCGATATCGATAACCATACGCGAATATATTAAGCTGAATAGTACTCGAAATTTATGCATCCATTGCGGAAACACATTAGATTAATCACTTATTAATGTATAACAAATATTCCACATATATTCCCTTCAAGGAGAGGAATGTATACGAGCCCCGTTGCGTGAAATATAGTAGATACTATTGCACTAACGCCCAACAGACTGAATTGGTTTTCAACGCGTTCAATGCATATTACCCTAATAGATAATTTATCTCCTTAATCACTGATTTATACATGTAACATCAAAGCATAATTAATTAAATAATCATTCATAGGCAAATTGAAAAATTCCGTGATGCTTACCACCTCCTGTGTTACGTTATGCGATCATTCATTACGTCGAACGTTTGAAATTTTCTTCGATGAATGTAAAAATTCACAGTAGAGAAATTCAAAAGAATGAAAGCTTGTTCGGCTATGTGTGAACGACTCGAATGCATTGCAAGCACATTATGCAGTAACGTAGAGGGCAAAAAATAAAAAAAAAAAATTACGTGTAGCTTTTATATAAGGGAGCGCGTTTGTAAACAAAGCAGCTCGGTTTCTAAATATCGCGCACGTAGTATTTGAGGAATCGAGCTTGTCGACATGAAACGTGTTGGATTGTAAACAGTCGACATTTTCTGTTTCATTCGGCTGTAGACGCTGGAGCATGGTTGGGCACGTAGCTGGAGCGCGTAGAGAAAAGTGACGGGCGACGTAGTACATATGTTAGTGTGAAAGTGAGCCGAAACGAGCGACGAAAAGTGCAAGCTGGCAAGCCTACGGACTTCTCTTTCGATCTTCGATATCCTGTTCGTCCGAGAAAAATGTAAGTTAATAAAAAAAAACATTCATGTCACTGCGTGCCGGATGAAAATGTTAACACCTTTTCGAGTAATCGGATAAGGAATCGAATACATACTTCTGCAATCAATTTAAGCTTCGATGGTGTTTATCGAAGTGAAAATTACGATCGAAAGGTGGTAACATACTGTCTGAAATGATGTTTCTTGTGTTTGAACGTAACGAAGCACTTGTCGTTATCTTTTCTACTAATCGATTGTAGTAATTCCTTAAATAAATAGCTCATAAATTAGCTAAATATTATTCTTGTTAGCAACGTGGAAGGATTTGCATTAGCTAGTTTAATTAGGAGGGTGTAGAGTGTATATTCGAGAACTTTTAATTAGAATAAGTTCGGTAATTTCTAAATTCCATGTACTATATTTATTTCGGTATTTGTTTTGAATAATCTATGCAACATACATAGATATACACACTGACAAGAATAAAATTGGTATCGTAGCATTTCTAAAAAATTTCGTGATCGCTCAGCACCTCGTGTACGTTGCATAGACGCGATTCTTTGAAGTCTTGTTTTCTCTGGAATCAATTGACGTATCGGATTGAAAGAAAACATACAGGGTGGCCTAAACATTAGCCATCACGATTTTTCGGGCGCTTCCGATAGCCAGGCAAAAGAATGTTTCGAATAAAAATTGATCAGTTTCCAATCGATTGTAAATTGCAATATTATGAATTTCGAAAAAAGTTTTATTTCGACGAAAAGTTAAGGTCGTCTCTATTTTTTGTAACGGAACGGTACATTTTTTAATTGCCTACAAAATAGTATTAAACAAAAGTGGTTAGTTTAAAAGATATTTTAACTTTAATGTTGTGAAACTTATCGAAACTTAACTTATGAAAAACAAGGAAAACATAAAAACAAAGAAGTTCCGTGGTATTTTTTCTTCTCTTTCATATAATAAGTTTTACAATATTAAAGTTGAAATATTTTTTTAATTAATCATTATCCGATCCAAGTACCTCAATGCTTTTTTATAGAGAATTAAAAAAATGCATCGAATGGAATATAAAAAAATGCATTGTTCCATTTAAAATAATAAAGGTAATTTTAACTTCTGATCGAAGTAAAACTTTCTATCAAATTCATAATATTGCTATTCGTGTTCGATTGAAAGCTGATAAACTTTTGTTCGAGACACTTTTTTGTCCGGCTATCGCAAATGCCTGAGAAATCGTGCGGACTGATCTTTAGACCACCGTGTATATTTGTCAAGGGAATACGTATTTCTCTGTGCTCGGAGTGTATTTGCCCTAAATTTTTCAGATCGTTACTGCATTCTACTAGATTGTCCGAAAAGTTTCTTTCGTTTTATGAGGAAATAATAGACGCGCAACGTTTTTTGTTTTATATTATTTTGTTGAATTACGTACGATCTATTTTGTTCTGTTGAGATAAACATCGCGACATTTCACAGACTTGGTTTCACGTTTGTATGAAGGTGCATTGTTGTAAAAAACATGTTTGCGAAAGAAAGACACTTTCTGGACAACCTAATATATTCGAATACGTATTAGAAGATATTTCCGCCTATCATCCGCATAGCATTGTCTCGTTATATAGCAAAGAACATTTATTGCAATTTGAAAGTAATCATTTTTATCTATCCGGATCGACCGACATTGCCTCAAATGAAATTTTTCTTCCGCAAATTAGATTTATTCAGAATGGCTGAACAATTGCTTCGGTCAAATCATTTATGGATGGGAGTAAGTATTAGTATTTCAAAGTTGACACGGCTGTCGAATGAAAGCAATCGATGCAGTAAATTCTATACACAAAGCGTGTTTACGCAGTAACGAGAAGTGCTTCCCGTTTTGATCTCGATTGTTTGAGATATTGCGTTCAAAACATCGATAACTATTGTTACATTCGATAAAATATATCCATTGAAAATATGTCTTGTATAAAGTTATTCGAAAGTCACTATAATTTTATATATATTTTTTTTCCTCGAAAAAGAGCAATCGGAAGTACATCTTTTATATTGGAGAATAAATTAGGCACGCAATATCGATGAATTTGTAAAGTATTATTAAATGCAATTTATGTCCAAATAAATAACGTTAATTAACATACAGAAGAAGAAACGTACGCGTTAATTATCGTATTTGTGAGTCTTGCGTATCTTCGACACGAATGTTTCTTAAAAAACAAAGCTTGACGTTTGCAATTTATTTTGTTAAAAAAAATCTTTTCGGCTTGCCTGCGTACTTTTTAATATTCTACTGAAACATTTCCCGTTTGACGAAAAAGTTCTATTGTATCGTTTTAAAATCGTCAAACATTTCTGTACGTGTTTTTTTTAAACTATTATAGAACAACAAACTTGTTGTAATGTCCAGTGTTACGGATAATTAATTAATCATTTCTATCGATATACATGATAACGCGTTTCACGATTGGTAGGCGATTTATGAAAGATCTGTTACGGGGGTCACGTCCATTTACTAATTAGATACTATTGCTCGATAGTGTAGCAACTTTATGGCACTCATTAGTCACATGCGTGTGGAAACATTAGCCGTATCGGTTTTATCATTAGCAGAACTTTTATTTTACGTGTTATAACCTCGAAAGAGGAAAAGAAATACTTTGATTTTCTCTTCGTACGTATAATTATGAATATCATAGTCAGTACATTTTAATGGAAAACATTGATTGATAGATATTTAGTTAGCAAGCGGATCTCTATTTTTATTCTAGTAGATTTTTAAAAACAGCTCCGTTTAATCAATTACCATTTTGTTCCTTTTTCCTGTAGTTTCGGCTATTAATTAGTTTTATCTAGTAACATGTAAGAGCATATATCGTTCACGGTATTAATTTCGATATTTTATTCCTTGTTTCTAGAATGGCAGACATATTAACATTAATCAAACAGAAATTAATTAACGAAACCTTCGCCATTATCATCGACTTATTTATTTTATATTTCGTTCTTGCATCAAATACACTGATGGCCAATTTATTACAAAGAAACATTAATTATTAAGGTAGAATAAATAAGTTCGCAAATAAACGTTATTCACGCGCCGCTTGAATCTATAAACTCGCAATACGTAATTTCAGAAACGTTGAAGTTTTGCTCGCCGTTACGTATTTCATGGGTTACCATACCAATTCAGGATATTCGCTTCTTTTTTAATTCATCAAAAAGCTATTATACAATTTATCATTCTGATTGTTCTTCGTTGTAAGTCCGATGGATGTATCGCAACTTTTCGATGTGTGGGCCCTTACGCTCTGAAATCCAACGTGTTAGTATGGTTTACTTTGAAAAAAGCTTTCGTGAAAGCTTGTGCTTGGATAAACCTGAAAGCAGCACGGGACGTAGTCATCTTTCAGGACTAGCTCGGCAGCAAAATTGCCAAATGGTGTTTCTCGTTTCGACGCCCACGGCTGCAAAAAGCGATACGTTTGGATTGAAATGATCCATTGTATTGCTTTGTATGCGAATGCTGCCGCGCAATGCAAATATCTGCTATTCCTACATAATTTCGTTTCACTGCGAATAATGATGTGTCATTGCTGCTATTTCGTGTGTCGCCCGTGCCGTTCCTGTAATATCGCAAAAAAAAAGAAAAAAAAAATAGTAACAGAATACATGTTCAGCGTTAAATATTTATATAGCCACCTGCGTGTTTCCGTGTACGACGAAATTATGCGTGTGCATTTGCACGCAGAACGCGTGTTCGCCTGCTGATGTATGGACAACTTTATCGGAGATCAACGGCTTATTACTACATTTAGATATGGAGGTGAAGTTTGTTTTTTTAGATTGGTCCGAAAACATCTCGCAATCGCAACGATAATTAAAAGTACCAAGAGCAAATAGAGCAGCGTATGTATATTGGGTGCGAGGAAATATATGCAAACGTAGGTAATAGGAATGCGTAAAGAGGGAATAAGGGTGGGGAGAAGGCTAAAAACGGGAAAGAAATAAACATAGTGAAGCGGAGTGAATGAGGCACGGGAGAAGCGTATACGCAAAGAAATAAAGATGGAAGAAAATATAGAAAACCTGGGGAGCGAGGAGGGGCAGAGACAGAGAAATAGAGAAGTAGGAGATGAGGATAAAGAGAGATTGGAGAAGAGAAAGAGAGAATGATCCCAAAACCCAACGGAGTTCCTGGCACCACGAAAAATAGGGCTCTGGAGCCCTCTTACCATTTCCAAGTTACGAGCGACATTACCGACATATCCCGCATAACACAACGGTGGGCAAAAGTCGAGGATAATCGAGGAAAATTCCGGTGTGAGATAGGTCAATACGAAGAAGAAAAAAGAGAAAAAAAAGAAAAAGGAAAAACGTAGGGAAATTGCAGTGACCGGCAACTTGTGTGTTTCGTCAGTGATTGAAGGAATCAAAATGATATTGCGCCCGATATCATTCTGCGTTCCCTAGGGGTCATAACTATCATTTGCCGATGACATATGATCGTAGTAACTCTCGTGTTTAACTTAAGAGGGGGAAGATTTCTGAAGCTACGAAGTTATTTCTTTATAAATCGAGATATTCGAGCAATTACACGAGTTTTGTATTATCGAACCTGTATCATTTAAATTGCATACTACGGTGTATATACCCGTAAGTAAATAAATAAAATGAATTGCTATAGAACCTCGCTGCAATGTATTATAGGTTTCGAGCGTTTGTTTTTAGACGTTTATATTTATGATTTTCTGTTCTTAGTGTGAAATTCCCAGTTGCGTTTGAACGTAAATTGTAAGGCTTTGTTTGTTAATACGATTCTACATCATCCTAATTGTGCTTGGTATTCGGATTGCATTAATTTTTAACTGGTTGAGGCGATGATGATGGATTAACTGAAAAGTAGCCTTTCATATATCGTTCATTTAATTGGACATCGAAGATTTTCAACTGCGAAGCAATAAATTTCCAGGCGAATGTGAATTATGAGCACGTAAAATTTTAATCCCCTTATGATGATCGTTTTGACGCAGCATTAAACGGAAACAAGATTATTACAAGCACCGATGATCGAAATTGTTAAGCGCCGTTATTAATGACTCCTCTGAGGCCGAGATAGAACGCGCATCCTTCCAAACCGTCAGTGTAACCAAAAAATAACGTCCAACTTTTGAAAACAAAACGTTATTCGAGTAATTACGAAGTGTCATTATTATTATGTAATTTATTTACGTGTCCTTTAAACGATGACCTCGGCAGTCCATCAGTACGATAAACGTTCCAATTGGACAAAACATGTTACTTCACGTAGAGCTAACACAAATACTAAAAAAAAATTACGGTATTGTGTCGTTAATCTACGTATTGGTACAGATCGCGAAGTTTCCATCTCGCTGTATGTACCGATTACATTTAAAGATTACGCGGACTTCTCTATGTATCGAACTGTTCTACATTTTATCCTCTTGGCAAAATTTGTACAGTGACTTTGTCGCATGAGAACGCTTAAATGCAAACTTATTGTAGCGAACGATGTAGAAGATTCGTTTCCATTACGCGGAAAACTGCATACACATATGTACACGCACACAGAAGAAAAGAGAGAAGGCTGAATATATCGGTTTAATCATTCATATGTTATATCGGGAAACGTGAATGAATAAAAAAGATAGGAAATGGTTACAGATTGACGCGTCTAGTCGTTCCATTGAATTTCCATAATATCAGTAGAATATCGATTCGCGTAAAAGACGAATTATGCTGACTTTACATTTCTAATTATTAAGTAGAATATTATTATTATTACATTTCTTTTCAATCGCCAAAGAGATAATCTTCTGAAATATCAGAGAAATATCGTTCGTAATTTTCAATTGGGTTATTACCGTTATTTATTGAGTGCTATATTTTCAATTCTAAATCAGCGCAAAAACTGGGAAGCAGGGATCATTTCTCAGTGTTCTAACTCGAACAGCCGCAAACATCGCCCCCTTCTAATCTTAACTACCTCGTTCAAATCCCGCCAAGCTGCGGTAACATTTATCTCCATTCCTTTTCCTTAACTGTATCATCAGTTATTTAAGCACCGCGTACTGTTCATCAAATCCGTGCCAGAGTGATAGCAGGATTGCGTGGGCTGCAAGCTCGTCGCTGAAACGGCCAGGCGATATTACACAGAGTCTACTCGATTTTACGCGATGCATTTTAATCGCCAGTTTAAACGTTACGACTTTCTGACAGCCAAGTTCAATTACAAGTATCGGGCAAGTTTTACGAACAAGTTTAAAGAAACCAACCCTGTCTTCGCTATTTATTTCCTTCTCTTTTATAGGTAATTTGAAGTGGCCGATATTTTTCTCGGCTTCCTCCTGTATCGTGTCTTTCGAAGGTTTCGATGAGTTTTTGAAAAAGATTGAAGAAGAGCAGATCGTAGACACTTATCGTAGGCTTCTTCGGGCCACGATATTCGTTCGCTGCTCATAATTAAAGTCTGGAGACACCGAGTATTTTCTATTAACATTCCTGGGTAACCCAGCGTACTCAAAATGACCGCAGCCGGTACGGTATGTTGTACCATGGCCATTGCACGTCGTAGACACATTTCTAGCCAACGGGAATGTCAGGCGGATGTTCTCTCGCTTCTCCTATTCGTGAACCGTTTTCTATTATAGAGAGGAATACTTAATTTTCACGGTCGATTAGCTTCTCGCATTCGCGACAACTTCGAAAGTATTTAAATCTATTTAGTCGATCGTGGAGAATGCGAATGGGACGGAGTTGGTGAAGAATCTTTCGCTTGTATTCGAAATTTGTCTCCCTAAGAATTTTACTAAATCGTAAGCAGAGAATTTCCATGGAGACTGTTAGACGGTGTTCATTCTTTTCCTTCTCTTCTTCCTTTTTTTCTGTACGAAGGAATTGTTCAGTTCTCTTTATCGTTCCAGCATCGTAGATTCTAGTAGTTTATTCCTCATTTTCTTATAAAGAAGATGATTTTCGAAAGCTTGTTGTTTTAATGGAAATCAGCGTAAAAAGGCTAGCACGACCGAAATCTGTCAGATTTATGAAGAATTACTATTACTGGACTTGCGAGTGAAATAACCACGTTACTGTAGTTACGTGCTAATAACATTACCCTGTTGTAATACGTAACTAGCACTTGCATAACAAGTTCCGAACCGGTAATAACTAACTTTGGTTGTTTAATCATTTTCGAGATAGGTTTAATAGCATTGATTGACTTGAAATCGATACGTTATTAATGAATTATGAGCAGCGAATTAAGTAAAATCCAGCAAGGAAATAAGGTGTCGTTATTTCGAATTATTACATTAAACAAAATACACTATGTTTGACAATTCTCACTCATGCTGTTATTAATATTCGACCTAGTCTATCATCTCTTATTGTTTTTTTTCCTTGGCAGTTTGAGAAATTGCATTTTTACATTGTACTGTTATTCGATCACAGGCTATAAATTTCGAAAACGCGAGGTGGATGTCTCTTCATCTTCCGTAAAATATTACAGTCTATCTCGATCGAGATTCATATCCATATTTATCAAAATAACATGTTACCATTCGAAACACGCGTAGAAAAGGACGAATGAAAAACAATCGTTTATCTGTGGAGTAATTGTTAAAAAGTGAGATCTTCTCTTAGCAAACTATTATATGTATATATGTTCGCGTTAGATATCCATAATTAACAATTGTTATAAACGTAATTAAAATAGAGCAATCGTTTCATAGAAAACTGACCGCACAGAATGGTATAAGTAGGTCGAACATCTTTCTATGCTCGTTCGGCATGAAAATACGTACTAAACCGGCAGCGAAGTCTGCATATTTTACACTTCGATTCTTGCTACAGTTCGACACCAGAATGTGACATTCGCCTTTTCGACGACCTATTCGCTTATCGTGCTATAAATTTGATTCACTTTGAAGCGTGTCTTGCTCTAGAATATCAGTGACACGAGCAGTGATATAACCTATGTATAAGCAGACAGTCGAATTCTCAGTTTCATGACATAGCGTAGCTACTAAATTTGAATCGTAAAAGAGATTTTATATTTCTGTCAAAGAATGAATGGCGAAAGAAAGGAAGAGGAAGATAACAATGAAACAATCATATTTTAGTTTTCGAAATTTTGTTCCCTATTGTGTTACGTTACCGATTTCTAACAAAGTACGGCTCAAATGGATTGATAACGATGTATCTACGTATCTTACGATCAATTGTATTGTTTATCATGTGGCATTGATTTTATCAAATGGAACGTTTCACTCGTTTTAATGTCCTCTTATAACGATTCATTGCGGCACGCAACAAGATTGAATTATGTTTATCAAATTTTCAATATTATATACAAATTTATTTTATATTACAATATCATTTTATATGACACATTAAATTATCGTTGTTGTTATTTACCGTAAATACACTGTATTGAAATAATGAGCAAGGCAAACAGTGCGAAGCAAAGTTGGCATCGTTTATTCGTTGATACAATGCTGGCCGCTATAAATGCTTTTTCCTCTAGAAGCATTTTTATCGATCCGTACACGATCTTTCTATAAAATTCCACGTCGCCGTCGTTAAATCAAACAAAACGTTATCGCGGCGCTCGAAGAAGATAAATCAGACTTTTCGACAAATCCTAGGAAGTACCGAACGATTATTTAGCGCGGAAAATATATCTCGAGATACGGCCTTAAGTCAGCTAACGACACACCGAAGATTTCCGCTGTTTATACAGTTGTCGGAAAATTGTGAGAAAGTTCCAAAGTGAAATCCGACTATCTCCATGTCTGTATTAGCAAGTATCATCGTTAGTGGGATAAATCGTGTACGAATTCGTAACTTATCGAGTTTCACAGGTATCGTTTGAAATAAGCGAAATTTAGTAGATTCATCGTGTTTCTTACTCTCATCCTATTCGGATATCCGAGATAGATCTATTGTATAAAAATAGACGTATAGAAATAAGTTTATGAGCATTTGATAAAAGAATAACGGATAATTGTAGGTATTACGTATCTGTAACATTCATTTATTTTCACCAAATAAACATATGAAAGAAGAGCCGCGTTACTTATGGGACGAGCTAATATTTATGAGTGTCTGGAAGCGCGTTTCGCATTAGGTTTACTTTAGGTTTCTTTTGGGGAGTCGCATTAGTTTCTTGGCGGTGCACGGGTGCCACGGTATTTCGTTTTAACGAGATGTCTCTCTTAAAAAGTTTCCTCCATTAAAAGTGTGTAATTGCAAGTTCTCCCTTGTTCGTTCGCATGCTGCAATTCCGCGTGTTTCAAAAACACATCTAGCTTCTTGATGCTAATTGGAATTATGCCCGTTTTGTTCCATCTTGGCTCCATCGTTGTACAGCCAGATTTGCTTCTGCTCGTTTTTCCTGCCGTATTCAGAACAAACCTAGCCCGGTCCCATAATTACTTTTTATTACGTTCGATTGTATTTCCGATGATTGGACGAAACCCGTGGTTGTATTATTGATTTAATAAATATCCGAAATTAGACGTTTGTTGCAGGGAGTTTAGGGAAACGAAATTGATAAAACTGGGATTTGTATATTCCAATTAACGGTCATGTAATTATCGTAATACCATTATTTGATGGTATTTTAATTAGAAACATCGTATGCAGCTTATCTCGGTGATAAACAGTATTGTATTATATATTATTATGTCGGTCAATGTTATATCGGTTATCATCAGATCAATACGCTATGTGTGTTATTGGATTCGCGATAGGATTAACTGGAACAGGTTAAAACATGTTGAAAGTATTTGGTCGACTGCTAATGTTCTTAAAGGAGACTCTAATTAAACCTTTGCACTATAATACTCAGTCACGGTTATGAAAAACTATGATCGTATTATGCTCGAATTCAGTGTTCTGAAAGCGAATAGTTAAATTTAATAAGCGCAGCTACGGAACAAACTAGCAAGCTTGATCTCTGATTATCGGCAAATTCGAATATCGTTCGTGTTTTCCGAGATACCAAATTTCCATCGATCATTGAAATCGCGTAGGATATTGGCACAATTCGAAAATTTCCCTGTACATCTCCGTGGGCGAGCAACTGCGGTATATGGGAGACGAATAATATTCTTAAAACTCTGGGCGAATCGAGTATATCTCGGTGCAAAGAGGATTTGCAAACTCGAATGAAAGTTTCTCAGCTCGTCTCTTGGATCTCGACAGTGATCTTCCAGGGAAAAGTTTCGGACCGGTGATCGGTGATTCGAAATTCTGTCGGAAACCGATAGGCAGGAGTTACATGGGCGCATGTGGATGGATACGTAGTTAAAATCAATTACAGACAGTGGGGAGAGAACAGACGTTTGTTATTGGTCCAAACTTCGATTTGATATCGGTTCCGTTTCCGAAGAAAATCCAACTTGGGGATACCAAGTTACTTTCCGTAGTAAAGTAGGGATCTTACCTTCCATTGAAACTAAGGTACATTGTTCGTTTATTGTTGGCGGAGTTGTTCTAATTGAACCGTATAGATTTTTGCTATTCGAATTTACGTAGCGAAATTACGTTTGAAGAAACGATAATAAAGGCTGGCAATACGAAAATCTTTAGAAAGCACGGAGAAAAATCTTGTTGCGCGTGATAATTGTTCGAGCAGGGGAGAAATCCCATTGGCCTGTCTTGTTTCGTATGATTATTAAAACAGACGGCGTGGAAAGTTTTTTAATTTACTTCTCGGTAAATATAAAGTATGTTGCGTTGCGAAAGTTACTACACTTCCACTTAATTTTCGATCGATCGGCCGACGAGATTGCCTTATCATTCCAGCGCTTGGTCCCAGTTCATTGTTCATACACGCAAGAAAATCCGAGAATTCGCTTTAATTCGAACGTAACCAAACTTTCCTCTTTCGAGAAACTCCCGTTCTTAAGCATACGAACGCTTCGTTGCAACGCCTTTCGAATAACGCCGGATATAGTGCTGTTTCAGCATTTAGTGCTTATAAAGTTAAACACTCGTCTTACAGTTATATGCATTTAACATTTAACACCGCGATAATGACCGTAGTTTTATAATTGAACCACCGCAGAAATTGTACAGATATCTTTGCGTTTTGCGTTACTATTACCTACTGCTATTATTACTACAGACACGCACATGTATACACATGCGACGGTAGAGAAATGTTGCACCACGATTCCGTTCAAACTCGAGTCATTTTTTCCATAGAAATGTTTCCACGCGCGAGCAAATATACGTTATACGTATTTACAGCACCGATGATTCGTTTTATCGTCAGGGAGGAAGCATATTTCATAATATTTTCATTGATTTATATATTTAGGCAGAGCTCGTTCTTCCGCATGGTCAGTACGATCAGCAATTTTTTTTTTAAACGGCTCCGAAAAACAAATTCGCTGAATAGAGAGATTTCAAGCGTAATTTAAAGGATAGACACAGTAAAAATTTGTTCGTAATAATGCTTATCCTCGTCGATGAATACGCGCGATATTTTATACTGGCTAAGTTAAATATCTATTTCCAATTATGCGCGTTTAACGGTATAACGAGTGGAATCCCATAATATGCACGCCTCAGAATTTCATTTCACTGTGTCCTTAATTAAATCGGAAGTTTCGGTGTTTATATATTCGCCGAAGTAGTATGGTTAAACGTTCTTTGAATAGTTAAAATATTAACAAATAATTAATAGGAACGATATAATCAGTGTACAGTCCGAAGCACGGACAGTCGATAGCTTTCAGGTGTCCGTAAAATGAGGTTAAACGTTCGAATACGACGCTATTTAAACGCCAGTATCAATATCGATATGTTTCTTGCTCCGTGTCCTTTATATCTCGTCTAAATAAATTTGTTCGAATTAAGGGAAACTTAAAATGGGATATGTTGCAAAGTGAGTAGTATTTAGCTATCGGATCAGACACGATTTTTCCGAGTAAAGTAAAACGGAAATAATAGGTCCTCGTTTTCGAGAAAGATGATTTTGAAAATCTGTCAGGGATACGTATATATATAGCTTGTTTCTGAATCTTCTTGTATTACTAAACGTGTCCAGTGTCCTAGATTTGTATCATATCGTTTATATTACTCTGCTATCAGGCTGTATCATCAGCCTTTTCCATTCTGTAAGTATTCAGTTAAAATAATTTTCTAATAAGGCAGATGTAGCAAAACATTTTTCCAAAATTTCCAATTGTATATTTAATTCCGGAAAATCTATAATTTCTGTTATATTCTGTGTGTTACAGGGGAAATTATTAAATTCATAGCACCATGTACAAATTATCTGTCCGAATGACCCCTTTGAAATCCAATTTAGCATCGTGCAGCCCCGAATCTGCATATAGCGAATAATAATCAGGTTAGGAACGCCTCGAAAATATTACGAGCTATCAAGTGATATCAATTTACAAACTTTCCGTGAGATTTTCCTTTGTTTAATAAACATCTCTGGCAATTACAGCTTGGAAAGGACGTACAGGCATACCAGAAACAGTGATGTATCCAAAGGAAACAGTAATAAACAATTTCGTAAAGTTCTTTAGGCATTTTAGTAAGTTAAATATACAGGTGGTATTTTCGTAATTACATAGGAAAGGCTGGTGGTTGTATTAGGTAATAAATTAGTGCATGTGGAATCGCGAGTGTAAAACGCGAGGGTAGAAAACATAATAAACTGGTTTTTTTTCGATGGGAAATTTAGGAAACGTTGGAAATCTATTCCCGCGAAAAGCCTGTATTTTGATGTTACTCAAACTATGCTCGATAATAAATCAGTGTCAAGGTAGTCTTGTAGTGGCCGTTGAATCACCGACAAGAACGACATTTACGATGACAGATGACGTGCAAAATTATCTACAACATCGAGAGAAAGAAATAGACGAAAAGACGACGTGGAAAGAAATTATGGTCAACCGGAAGCGTAAAATGACGATAACAAGAACAATTTGTAACCTAGAAACGATAGGATGAGAGAATAGCAATTTTTATAATTACAGAATGTTTCGTAAAAAGAAAGGAAGAAAAGAGTTTAATCGATTTATATTTGCGTGTAAATCTCCGTCGAAATCTTATTCTCTTTCTCGATTATTATCTTTTAATCGCCTACGATTTATGCACAAGGCAGTCACCTCAGTTATTTCATCGTACGCACATTTCACGTTAAAAATAAGCGTGAATCGATGTATGCGGGATACGTGTGTTGGTCGGTTTAGTCATAGGTACAATAATATATGATTTCACGGTTCTTCGAATTTTCTTCGCGAAACGTATTGTGCGGTTATGAATATTCTCAAGGATACAAATTTCTTCTCCTTCCTAATATAATTCAAAATTGTTTAAAAAAGTCGTCTACCGATCACTGATATCGCATTCCAAAATTTTATACGACTTTTCCCCTTTGCTATCATTTTCCTTGTATTTCTTCTAAAAAAATGGACGCATGACGAACGCCAGACTCTTCGTAAATTAACCCACGGCACATTCGTACCGTGTGTTTCGTGGAAATCTAATTCGAACGTTTCTGATTACACTGGCGCGTATTTTCGGGCGCATTAACAAGAAGCTCGAAACAACAGAACGCAACAGAATATACGTACGTAATAGCCTTTTTACGATTCTCCCGACTCGAATTTTCGTGCAGGTTTGCCAGCGAGTAGATAACGTTGAAATTTTGTTGGCGAATCGCGTGCAAAAGTACATTTGTAAGCGACACCGGTAGTCGCCGAAAAAGAAGGAGAGGGAGAGAGAGAGAGAGAGAGAGAGAGAATCTGAGAGAGAGAGAGAGAGAGAGCGAAAGAGTAAGAAAAGAGCAAGAGTCGATCAGGAGGGACGAACATCTCGTTGGAAGAGATACACCGTTTACTTAAGCGCTCTTGAGATATCGAAAATGGTATGTACACACTATCGATTGCTTTACATGTATATAGAAGTGCAAGCTGTACGCTGAATGCTTCCGATACTTCAGAGGACCGGACAGTTATTGGTACTTAAAAGAAGAGCATCGGAGAACCATAAACTTGGGTGTTCGATGGGTGGCGGATGGGGGAACGCGAGGAGTGGGTAGAGAGGGTTGGAGTGAGTAAAGGTGATTGTGGAGTAGAAGATGTCTCCAACGTGTGCAAGGTGCATCTGCATTTAAAGTGGCTGTGCTTGGCAGCCACTCTTCCTCCGTCAAGTCAGAATCACGCGTGCTTTTCTGTGTGTGCTTCGGTATATCCGCATTCCTTCCTGGAATTTCGTTCGCGTAATTTCTTTCCCTTTCCTTTCACTCCCGCCTCCGCCGCCTCCTCTAACGGTTGTATTTTTCCCGTATTGGATATGAGACCTGTTTCTCTTGCGTTCCGGTTCGAATATTTTTCTTCGGAATTTCTAGGATTCCTTGATATGCCGGGAATACGAATCGTTGGTCCAACGATTAGGAGCGAATACAGCAAAGGAGAAAGCGTTAACGATATCCTATTTCGGTTTCAGGCGATTCATCTGTCAATTAATCAAGATTTCGATTTATCGTCTCAACCTGTTCGAGACGCGACGTTTCGTGAACGCGGAAATAAGAAAAAAGAACAGGCGAAGCTCTCTCATTCGTTTCCTTTGTATTAATTTTGCAATCTGCCGAGCAAACTGCTTTACATTTGAGAATTCTTGTCTGCAGCTTCTCAGGAATATCGCGCTGTATCTCTACGACAATATCGTAACGAGTAATTCTTGCTTTGCGAGTAAGACCTTACTTCTCATTTATTTTTCACGTAAAACGCGTTCAATTTTGTAGAGAAGAATTTTTTACGCGTTTCTAGTTGATGTGCTCTTCGTGGCTCTCTAGGGAAACGTCCGCAGCGATTGCATCAAGGGATACTATGGTTAATTAAAGTCGTAAATTAAGCATTGCGCACTCGTGGCCGCACCATTGCAAATATACTAGCTTTTTTACGTTTACAAATTCTCGATTTCGATATCGTGATAAAAATATAGTCAGATTTTCCAACGATCCTTTTCGTTCATACTATTTCACGACGTTTCATCTCAATTAAAGATGGCAGTACTTCCGGAAAAAGGATGTTTTCAATTACATACGTCCAACGCCATAGAAAAGAAGATACGATAATAAAATAAAACGACTCTAATGTCAGGGTATTTTGGTTATTTTGAAAAGTAGATTAACGTCGTACGTCTAGCATCAATTTAGTTAATCTCGCGAAGCATAAGCTGCCTTTGTAGGTAAAAAAAAACTCGAATGACGGAAAAAATGTCGCGACGAGTTTATACGCTTTGAACCGCGATCCCGCAATCCCCAGCATTTTTACGTTTGATAATCCTGCAAAGCGTAGTGCGCGAGCTGCGAAAGGTCGACAAACTGTTGCAAAGTTGAACGCCGGGGCCGTGAGCTAAGCTGTATCCGTAACGTAAGGACTAAGGGTCTATTGTTTGTATTCCCATGTGTGTATGGTTTCTTGAAAAGCCAGGCCCATAATTTTAACGTTTTTGCTGCTTCTCTTCCCCTACCCCTTTTTTCCTGCCATCTCTCCCTTTTCCCTCTGTTCTCGTCTCCGTTTCTCTTGAGCCTTTATCATTCGAGACCAGGATGAAAGCGCCGACCGCATGAAAGCCCGCCTTTTTGCCCGGCGAAATAAAAATTACCATGTCAGACATAAACTGCTCTCTCTTTTTCTCTCTTCCTCTCTTTTATTCGTTTTTCTCCCCACTCCTAACTCCCCTTCTTCTTCTTCTTCTTCACTATACTATATTCTGTACTCTGTAGGTCTTTTTTTTTCGTTGTCTCTATCATTCCTATACGTGTCTTCGCTCGTCCTCTTCAGGAAAACAAAGATTCTCTAGCTTGTGTTTCTCTCACGGAGCTTTATTAACGCGGTATTCAAACTGTAACGGGTGCGAGGATTTTTAGTTGCGTGTACATACACCTTCGAATATAAATAATATTCGCGCACGTCGTTGGCGCACGATTCTTCGGCCCTTTACACTTTACAGAGAGCAGCTTGCTCGTATATACTTCGCTATCTTTGAAAAATTGCTCTCTTGGTCCAGGGTTTTCTTTACCTTGTGATGTAGTTGGATTTCCAGATGGGTAGATACTCTCGGAGATTGTGAAAGTATCTTGGTGATCACCGGATGCTATTAGCCTCGCATTTAAGATTATTTTCCTGATAAATTCGAATATGATCATTTGTAAGATTTGCGCAAGAAGTTACCTTCCTTTAGATTAACAGCGTTTCTTGCATCTTTTTACACGCTTGTAAGCTTCAGATTTAGCTGCGGATTTCAGATTGAACTTCTTAAATGTTAAACAGGAAGATATGAAAGTAACTGGAACAAAAACTATATCATGTCGCTTAGGGAGTTAAGGGGAAACGTAGGTTTAATGAAAATTCGATGCTTACGCGTGACAAGACCGTTGAAGCTTCCTTAATTTTAAAGTTACTTTATACCGGCGGTATTTCGTATGATTTTCCTTCGTTTCACGCACGCCTTTGAAAATGGATAGATTATGAAACGTGGACTGTCGCGTAATCTAAAGTTATGGCGACTGAGCCGACCATATCTTAGTTTGCAGCAGATTTAAAATTGGTTCTCTCTAGAAATCCCATCGCAATTTCCCCACCTCAGGTACTTCTGTGGAAAGTCAAACGGTATTATACTCGGGCGAAGATTTCGCGAAATTTAATTAATTTTATACCAGGAAAGGAACGTGTGTACATATGTGTGTTTTCTTTTCGTTGATACCGCGGGAAGAGCGTTTCTTTTGTAAAAATATCGTTTGCGCTCGCTGCGAACGTTCAGTTCGCCTTTTCGTTCGACATCCGGCTTTAAAACAGAACTTCGCGTTAGATACGGATGAATTGTGCGATAATCTCTGCACGCGGCAAATCCACGAAAAGCTTTAAAAGTTTGCCAAACTCTGGCGAACTTAGTCTTCCGAGAGTCATTAATACTCGTGTAAATTTTTAACGAGCATCTTCTATCACGGTCGCCAAAGATGTGTAGAATAGACTTTACGCTTAATGAACTTTTATTCACCTCGAAGAATAAATTCTCCGTTCTGTTCCAACCAAGTTTCACCGAATGATACGTCGAGTATATATTACAATTGGAACGCGCAGGAGTCGAGCCGTAGTCAACCTGTGAGTGCTGAGTTCATCGAGACAGTTTGTCGGACTATTTAATACTTAATCAACTACTGTCACACTGTTAATATATATGACAGTTAACGTGTTAAAAGATATCTGTCTGCGATCTAACAGTTCCACGGTAGCTTTGGCAATCCAATAAAGCGTTAAATTGAAAACGCTAATCTATCGCTGTTTTATACGTACATACTTCTTTCAATGTGTCTCGCGATTCACTGAATCATAGTTAATTGGGAGTCATATTTCACGCGATTCACGCCCGAGGTTTCAGATCTTTATCTATTCAATTTTATGCCGACTCCCTTGTCCGGAACACGTAAACTTTGACGCCTCAGCAATTTTACGATCTCGCTATATCGTCAACTATGCTATAACATCGCTTCTGGCGTACAGAAACGACGATGGAAAATAAGAAACGAGCTGGTGAACACACACAGATACACGCTAGAGGACCCGCGTGTACACACGTCAAGCGAGGACCGAACTTAACGCTTGACTAAACCGGGTTTTCTTCTCGCGACAAGGAAGAAAACACGATGCCTGTTTTACCCTTGCTTCCGTTACCCAGCTGATGTTCCTCGTCCTTTCACTCCTTTTTCTTCAGCGTTTTCCTCTCTGTCTCTCGCGGCTGCTTCGCTCTTCCAAGAATCCTATGAATATTTCAACGGTGGAACCTCGGCAGCAAGCTTAAATCATGTATGTGGGCACACACGTGTTTGTATAATAAGTAAACACTCGAAGCTTTGATTTCACTCACCACGTGAATTATTCGACCCGAGACAATGAGATTCTGAACAGTTCTTGCAGAACGGCGTTAGTTCGTTGGCTTGTCAAGAGGATTGTTGATTATTCGATTGATTTTCTCGTCCGAGTTGGTCGAATTCGTGTCCATTTTCACGTTGGAGGTTTTTCACTGTACGTCGGATAAATTGCTTTGTGATGATGAGTGGCGAATAGAAAGGGGTGTAATCACCTTAAAAGTGCTCCATAAAAGAGTCGTCGTTAGCTGAATGACCCTACATTCACCTGGCCATATTATATCCGCTCTTCGATCAAATGCTCATCATGTAAATTACGCCGCACTATACTTTGTTATTCTATTAATGGCGCGGAGAGACGGAGCGAAACTTCGTTTTCTTCTTTTTCCCTTTTTAGGATAATTATTTCGATTGCTCGCAAATATGGCAATCATCGGTTGGACGTTGACGAGGTCGAAGCAAATGGTGTAATTTTAATACGATTATCTTATCAAGGTGATAGAAACGATGTCGGAAGAATTAGAAGGAGGAGGGAAAGAAAAATACACGAAAAATACAAGTAGAATAGGAACGTTCGAAACGTCCATGTATTCTTAACGAATTAATTTTCAAAGAAACGGCTAATGAAGTTTCACGAATGGCGAAGGTTAGAGGAAAATTCCAGCAAAAGAGTCTGACGAACGCTTCGTTATACTTACATTTCGCGCGATGCATTCAGATAGCGGTAAACGCTATTATAACGTGGCTCGTTACAGCGATCTCACGTTATCTCATAAGACCAATTTGCGAAACGGAACAATCGTAATCGAAACAAAATTTATTCCATCGGGGAATTATATGGCTCGATAGTACTAATGCCCGCTGTTACCGCGGTTGTTTTATGAATATCCGTTGTACGCGAACTTTATTATAATTATCGGCGAACGTTGCTATGAAAATTGCAATAAAATTCGGCCCGCGATTAATTAGATCGGAATGCAACCGGGTTGATAAAGTAAGCGTGTTCAACGTGCTTCATATAACCCGATAGCGGAACGGTGGAACAAACGGTAAAACAAATGGTAAAATGAACCGCGTCTCACCGATCTTTTCCAGAAGTAGGAGGGTGAAATGGAAAACCATAGTGTTCGCGGGAACCGCGAACAGCCCTCGTGAAACGCTACAATACGCCTCGTTATCTGGCAAGGCATATTTCGAAAACGAATCGCGACAGTTTCCAAGCGTTGGCGTTTATTCGATCGCATCGACACGGTCGGGAATATATAGGGGAAGGGGGTGGAATCGAGTATTGTCCATAGGTAATAAACTTTCGGCTAATCGAAATCTGGTGTAAGCGGCATCGCATTGTGCATTCCTTGTACGCGGAGATTTGCGTAGCCGGCTTCGAATTTCGCAGGCTGTCGCTATGCCGGGGCATAAATTGCCCCTTTGTGTATCTTCCGGGATTGTGTAACAGGTTGTTGGCAACGTTGGATACGCAATGAACGACTTTGGGGGAGAGGGGCTGGTTTGGTGGAGAAGAGCGAAGAGAAAGGATGGAGAGGCCATCACCACCGCTGCTGGATACAAAACACCGTTTCGCTGGGCCGATTGCTTTGTAACAACAACGACATGTAATTAGAATGCGCGGACGGCCGCCATGTTATAGTTAAACGCAAATGAATCAACGGGGAAAACAGGAAGAGAATAACGAAACGATGGCTGGCCGAATAAAGAGCGGTGGTGGCTCGAAATGCACACAATTACAGATCGATATCGATGTATGAACGGGACACTGGGGTGAGAAGAGGGGGAGGGGCCACGAGGATGGCAAATGATTCCGCTACGCGAAAACAGAAGCGGCTTTAACGAGCTCTCTGCGCCGCGCAGATAGCTATGCAAAATACGTTTTCTCACGTGCGACGATACGCCCGTGCTCGCCCTCGCGCTCAAACCTACGGCCGAGGACAAATTGACTTTGATATAGAAAGGAATAAAAGCCGAATGAAGGAACGAACGAATAAAGCTTTGGCTGCTTCGGGTCAAAAAAAGCTGAGTCCGATGTTCTTTCTCCTTTTTCTTCTCTTTCTTTATTTCTCTTAGCTCCGTGCAACCCAGAAAAGTTATACGGTGAAAATCTCCAGGGAAAATTGGCCGACCGTTTGCATTCCTTCAGCAACCAAATTTCCACCGGTTCCATTTCCTCGATGTGCGCTACGTCAAACACGAGTCGCCCCATAGCAACTTCGGCTGCCAATGACGTCGACGAAAGTTTGTTGAGGCAGTCGAGCAACCAGCGAAGATTTTCCTTCCGTTCGTTCCTTACGATTTCCTCCAACGATCTCAGTCGTTCGTCTTCCGAATGATCGATTAGTCAATTACGGCTATTTATTTATTTCTAGAAAGCTGAGAGCTTAAGGAATGCACAGAGCGTACTCGATCGACCTCTCTCGAAGACTTTTCCATTCCCTCGGGAATTCGAGGATTATGCTCGTCGCTTGCCGCTCGATTCGCCAATGGTTAAACAAACGTGAAAAACGGCATAATTTGAATGGCATTGCTGAAAGTTTGGATCTCGCAACAAATAAGTTAATCTATTCTGTTTTCGTTTGATCGTCTCGCCGATATGTTTGGAATTCAATACGCGCTTTGATCGGTCTACCATGTGTCCCTATGAAGAATTTACAGCATCGGTTGTTCGACTGAACAAATGCGTTTCGAATACTCGTGAAAATAAACACGAACAGTTTATAGCACGCCATTAATGTTGTGCACAATCGTTTACAGACTGCTGTCTGCTAGACAGCCCCTTTAAAACATACTTCGTTGGATTTTCGAATTACCGGTGCACTTTGCAAAATCCAAACAGCGGCGAAATAACATTGCGAGCCACTTTGAGGTTTGCGAAACATTTCCAAATGCACATTTACTTTGCGCGGGCGGCAAAATCAATAACAAGTCCACCGACTTGTTGAAACGAGTATTGCTAATAACTAACAGGAAAGAAGTTTATACCCTCAGTCTTACGGTTTGTAGCTATTTAGATTGGGATATCTTAGTACATTGTAACGTTTAATTTTAGAAATATCGTGTCGTCGTGTGTTTGCGACATAATTCAGAAAACGAATTCTATTTGCGATATATTTCAGGACACCGTGACAGCCAACAATGTGTTTTATCTCCGTTTTAGCTTAATCAAAATTCCGCTGGAATTACAGAAATTATCTTGCTACTCTTACAGAGCCAAGAATTTTTATCCTCCGCGCAATATTTATGGAATAGGAAGAAAACATGTACCTAACGCCTTCGTAAGTTCTATTGCAAAGACACCTAGTGATTGCAAAAAACTCTGCGGAATGTCATTTAACCGAGCAGTATGTAATAGTCGTAACTAATCAGTAAGTCGCAAAATAATTACCGCTCGGGATGTCAATAACAGATTAGCTTCTTGTCAGAGAGTATCTATCGCTGTGCGACAGAATTTATGACAGGGCTGTATGTTTTTAGAGGAGACTTTTTATTTACACGACGAAATCTCCTCCGTAGGTGACGCGGGAGTTGCATAAGTCACCGATAAAAAAAGGAACTGCGTATCAAAATTTTTCAACATGTGCATAAATCGTCGGTCAACTCGCGTTCTTTTCTGCTGGAAGTATGATCGATGAGGGTTGCGATCAACGAAACGTAAGGAAGAATGTGGTTTCAATTTTTTCCTGGCTGACAAATGATTCTCGCACCTACCAATCGGACAAGAACCTGAAACGTTATGTATCATCACTTGCACAACAATACCTCCATCATGTTGCCAGGATACGCTTTATACGCCGATTTATTTATTATGACTTTTCAGCGACTCTGCACCACCGCCACTGAAAGATTTTATGCTCTTCAGAATCCAATTCCCACAAAATGTATAAAGCAACGAATATTATATATCCCAGGTTTTATTTATTGTATTTTAACGATGGAACTTTCAATCACATTTGCGATAGAACATTCTTCTCCGACTTTCGACCAAGATTCGAATTTTTCGTTTTGCAAAAGTTTCACGTACCGCGAAATTTTTTTCACGTTGAAAGCGGATAATTTTATAACGTTAGGGAGCGAGCTTGAAGAATTATATCGACATTCTGTATCGACTCGACAGAATTAGAAAATATTCAGTGGGGAATTTTAGGCTGTTGGTGCGGTTAATGCACCAACTAAACGTTCTACATCTATAGGACTTATCTTTCTCACCTCCGTTTTTCGATGTAGCCTAATTCTGGCTAAATTATCCTGCATTGAGCTGTTCAATTAAAATGATCCATTTTCAAGGATACGAAAAGAAACGGTTAACGATTTTTTCCTGTATATCGACAGTTTCGTAGCCTTCGTATATCAGTGTGGCGCGATATTTTCGCAACTAGCCATAGAGATAAAATATTTTTTAATCACACGGTTAACTAAAAATCTATTCTATCTAATTATTTTAGGAACTGCTAAAAAGAGTTATGAAATCACCAGGGTACTAAAATAAAGCTAGCAGTGTATGCTTAAAATGTGTATGCTGCTGTTTAAAAATAGAGATTTTAACATGAAATAGGAACATGAGATAAGCCACTCCTGCAGATGGCTATAGATTTGTGTAAGCAAAATAATAAAAGCTTCTGAAGTGGAAAAATGTTTACATATCTATAATACAGTTCGCGTGAACGATAAGCGAGGCAGATTGAAGTGTTTAATTTCCTACTACAAAAATCCGTTTCGTCGCTGTAAGCATTCCTAATCGCTGATTATTGGGTCGAAGAATACTAACTCTTTTTCTCTTTGTAAATAACGTTTCGTAAGAGTTTTCTAATTTTGTAAGAACATCATAATCACTGGATATAGCTAGAGGGTTATAGCGCGACCGCAGAGAGTATGGTAGATACTTCACTCGAAGATTTCTCGGTTCTTGTTCCGGTGTCTAACTTTTTATGCTGTTCCATGCAGTGAAATGACGCAGTAAATTCTTGTTGCGTGAATTTAGTTCCGTCTTGTATAATAAAGTAGACGTATTTTCTGCTCGGTACCTTCACGCGACTAAGAATATCGTACTGTTATAAAATATTGTACATGTCGTGGCTCGTTTGATCGTTGTTCGGAACGATTACATCGTTGTTACGCGGAATAAAAGATAATTAATAATTTAGCATCGAAAAATCGGAAATTAGTATTAAAAATCAGGATGGGAAAAGTAATGGAAAGTGGGTACGCTTCAGCGAGTTAATAATTTATAAGAATGAAAAATTCATAGATTTATGGATTCCCATTATCCATGTTGTTCCCACTACAACAAAAAGTCAGGCTTGTGCTCGCCAAGCTCCAGTTCGTTACCCTTAGTTACCACCGACTAGCCCGATCGATAGGGAGACATTAATCTCCTTAACAAAATCTCACCTTAATTGCAAATTACCTCTGAGAGCCGTGCTAGCGTGTAATTCAATTCCGATATTTGGCCACAGAAATGGCGTTTCGTCGCTTTACGATCACTGTTTTAAAAACAAATTGCTGGGCTAAGCCTTTGGTCTCAGGCGGTATCTTCAGATCGCAGGCTGTCTACGACGGTTGTTTGTCGTAGTCGATAAAAATAAAATCGCGCAGTGCGTCTATTGGAAATTGCGATCGATTTAGAATAATTAAATTTGATGCGCGTGGAGAGACTAAACGAAACTGTGAACTGTGAATTTAATGATATTGTGCGATTTAATGATAAATAATTCGCATCGTGTAAACGATCGTAGAGCTTAATAGGAAACGAGGATAGGCTCGTGTCGCTGGAAATCAGTAATTTCAAGACTGCAGTTACTGCAGGGTTAATTAGTGCTTGAAGCTTGCAAGCCACGAGTCTCTTTACTGCATATTAGGCGGGAGTAAAAGCGGTACGACCTGGTACGGTCTAGCCACTTCTTTTTTGAGGGTGGTATGTGGTATTAGCGCTGTTTCGCCAAGGTACCCTTCAATTTAACCCCTTTCATTTAAAGCATACACTCGCAGACCGACGATTTCGCCTTTAGGAGAAATTCAGGTTAAACAGCAAAAGTTTGACTTCGAGAAATGACGGACAATGTTTGTACGCGAAGAACTTTTTGCTTTATCTGTACAGAGCCGAAAGAAATTCAACGAGCTTTGCGTGCTACCTATCAAATGTTATTGGATAATTCGCAAACGTCATTATATTATTGAACTAAAAATAAATTTGAATCGAAGAAACGGTCAACAACCTTCGTTCAGCAAGTATCGTATTTCTCAACATTTTCATTTGTTTTTAGGAAATATACTGACTTCCAAACTGATATATATTTCGTGTATGTATGAAATTTGTAAAATTTGTCGTTAAGTCAACGCTCTCGGGCGTATCTGCACCAACATGAAGTATATGATATAATAATACCTTGCTTGATATGACGCTCGCGTAATGTCAACAAATTTCTATAATTATGTTTGCTAATGTAACTCCGGCATGTAGCGCATGGGAAAGTGGTGGGCAGCCTAAGTAGTATTTCTGAGAATCTTAGTCTCGCAGAAACCTCCGTAAGCTCTCCACGCGGATATTTAGGTAATGAACACCAACATACTCGCGTTAATTACTGTTTGTAACCAGCTCCTGCGTAGTCGTTTCTACGAGTTTTCTTACAATATTGCCCGTTGAAGCTACCAGAGATACCCAAGTATAAAATATTTGCGTTTTGTCATAAATTACGAACGACCGTGAATTCAAAATATTTCTTACGTGAACTGGTACTGCAAGAAAACGTACGAACAGAGTTCAAACGAATTAACGATTTAACAAACCTTCTTATAAGAGAAATCTTTCAATTTTGAAACAGCATCATGAAGGATATCGAGAATATGAATTTATTTAGCGACGGATAGAGATATACTTTATACCAGCTAAAATCATTCCATAGAAATTTCAGGAACTTGTTTTACTTCAGATTTGAGAATTTTTAAATCTGTAAATCCTTGCAAGAACGCTTCATTATGCACCGATATATTAGATAGATGGAGAGTCGTGAGTGGGAGAGATCAATCGTGAACGTTAAGTTGCCGAGCGCCGATTTGTAACATCCCGGCATTCGAGCGGACAGGAAGTGCAGCTACTAGGAAGAAACATGTTTCACAGATTAATAGCTGGCGTACACGTTACCATCGAGATAATTAACATACCGTATTTACATAGACATTAGACAAACAGTTGATTAGAAAGATATAGGTGTGCCTCAACGTCGTATAGGCACCAGGAAGGGTGGCTGACGCTCGTAAGGGAGGGCTAGCGTGCCGTTGTAAATACAGCCCGTATTCCACTAGATAGGGGTGTGATTCATGGGGGACAACCGCCACGATCTATAGATCCACCCCGATACCGAGACATCTCCCACCCTGCCACCCTCTTACACCCTTCCCACTCCCGACAGTCCTAAACCAAGGCTTTTCCTCATGCACGCAAACAGTCCATACGTTTCACCTGGATAAGGCGCGTCCGTAATGTATGGAATCTCTCAAGAAGTTAATGAACGGGCTAACACGAGCCTGGAACGAGTGGAAGAAAAAAGGTTTCCTTTCGCTACGATCGCTCGGCTATCTTCTTTCGCAAGTTCTCTCTCCTTTCGGAATCCACAACTATCGTAATCCATAGGCGAATCCTGTTATTGCGCTATTGTAATGTCTCGTTTAATGAATGGGTTAGCCGAGACGGGTGAAAAAAAGAATTTCCCTCTACCTGATATTACGCCGGCTATTTTCTTCGAGATCGTCGAAGCACGTTGCTATTTCATGATGCTCATAAAACGATATCTCGATGAAGAAGCTTCTTATTTCTTTCGTCTCATCGTTCATTGGGTGTAATTTGGTTGGAAGAGGTATAATTGATAGTCGAAACGAGTTAGCTTCGTATTATCCATTTTTAATCTATCCAATCAGTAATTTGTTCGATACGTTTCCGAGTTCACCATGTTAATTATCTCGATGGTAACGTGCCCATCGACCATTAATCTGGAAATCCGTTTCCTCCCAGTGCTATCGTTATTGTCTTTAACAGAGATTGCATGCTCGTGACTGAATTAAAGAACCACACAATTATCTGGCTCGTCGTGTATCGTATACGCGGACGCATATGCATAAATCATTTCTGTCCAAAGCTGAAGGTAAACGGCTGGAAATACGTCGAACGAAAATTGATATTTCTGGAAGGAAGAATGTGTAAATGACATTAATACCCAGTTCTGCTAAATTGTACGGGTACATTTTGTAGACTACAATCATTACTGCGCTCTGCACCAGCCGGGTCTTTCTTGAAATGCATTCTGTTCATGCAAACTTCATCGGGTATCGATTTTACAATAACAGGCAGAACTGCGAAAACCGACTCAGCCGATGTTGCTGGTAGCACTGTTACGGTAGCACTGTTGCTTATAGGGTCAGTCTCAACGACGTCACTTTCTATCTTAAATCGTTAGCCAGGATCGCGAAAGAATGCGTTTCTAATATCGATTATACATTACCAGATGCGAGTCGAACTGATCTGAACTTTGAAAATCATCGTTAGCAGATTGAGAATGTTCATTTAGTTTGGCTACTCGATATATTTTTGCATAAGTATCTGCAAATACATAAATATCAACGGTACGATTGTTACGTCGATGTAGAATTATAATTTCATTTAATTTAATGACATTTTAATCTAGGAACATGTATCGAGGTTAAGAATGTTGAGTAGAAATAGTTTTATGTAAATCGTAAAACGGATTAAAAAGCAAAAGTCGATGTGAGAGATTACGTTTTATAACTACTGTAGATTTAGCGGAATACAAAAACGCCTTCCAACTTGCTACGTTTGCTGTCTCCGGGTGTTTTACATAGGTTGTATTTCTGAGAGTTTATTTTTTATTCCTTTTTTCAACCCCTCCGCAAGCCTGTTCTCCATGCGAATGCCGTGTGCACGCATTGCCGCGTATCCGCAACGGTGCCGTTCTTTGTTTTAATGAACGTAGTTTACGCTGGTTTAAATTCCGTCGCGCAGGATTTTTAAATATCCAGCATCCACTCGTAGACATAATTCAAATGGCACTTTAGCTGCCCGTTGATTAACGAAATAAAAATTTCCCTCGAACGTTGAATTTCATTTATTTTGGTGCAACGGAGAAGGATCAGGCGCACCTTTATTTCCCTGCTCTCTGGAGTCGTTTATAACGAAGAACTATCAGCCGACTGTCACGCAGTTTCTACGGGATATTCGTCGGAAGAAAGTCGGTGGAAAATTTGTTAAATCGCTCGTTTACGAGCGTACGTTAACGTGCTCTGAATCGTAACGGGACGGTTCTTTAATTTAAATTTTAATACTAAACGATGACTACTACGCGATAAATCGAGAGATTGGCGAGTTTCGGTTAACACATTTCCACCAACACACGCGTTTTTTGCTGCGAGGTTATTTCTTTGAAGTTACAGCGAAATTACTTTTCTAGGTGTGGCCTCCATTGTTTTAGGACGTGTAATTTCATGTATCTTGATGACACCCAACAGTGCCGTAATACAAACCAAAAGACCCGTCAGCAGTGCACTTTCTTTTGTTTCCTCAGTCTTCTTTTAAATGTCGTTCTTTTGTCGCTCACCCTGCAAGAGAGCGGCAAAGAATGTCTAATGAAGCACCACCTTGATCTTACGGTAAAAAAAACGACTTTGGAATCGTGCAACGAGGCAGCGAGGCTACACATCTCAAAGTTAGCTCTTTTCTTTACTTAATTTCGGGAGAATAGAATTCACCGGTGCGGTGGTAGTTAATTCACGAGCGAAAGGAAACGTATGTTCGTAACTAAATCGTGTATCCTAACAATTAGGAATCGAAGAAATATAGGAATATAGGAATTCCTAACAATTTTTGGCTGTGATGATATTAAACTTTGATATCTTTAATTGTTATCAACGCCAGATAACGTTAACAATACTCGTTTCTTTATTCTTTTCTTACTCACAACTGATAAATCCGTGAGCACACGTTTGTCCGGAATTTGCGCACTTTTTTAAGAGTGAAAAATATCTGAACTCTCTTGCAATAGACGCGCAGAAAAGAAGAGAAGAATAGGGAAATGAAATTTCTGTTAATTAAACGCGAGTGATATTCGATTCAAAAGAATTCTTCGTGGCAGGGTAAGTGAAGGGGTGAAAAAATCTCTATTTGGGTTTATTATCAGGAACCAGGCATCGTTTCATTTATCCAACGGTCGCGTTTTCTGACGACACGGAATTGCCGCGCGTTCGCGAAGATGTAGCTGCATTTGCCGGATAATGAAAACTTTAATTGCCTCTAAGCAAGACGGCACGACAATTCGTTCACGGGGTTGAGGCAAGGGCTGAGGCGAGGGAAAATTGTACTTACGAGCTCTTGCTTCGGAGACAACTTCTTGGTGGACTTTTACATAAATGAAGAAATCCCGTAACTTTGGCCGCCTTTGTACTTTCAGATACAACGATGTCGTATTTTCTCTCGTATAATCGTAATTGAATTTGTTTTTGCATCTCGCCCGTCTTTGAAGGGAAAATGCATTACCGTGCAACGAGGCGAAACATTCGATTAATAAAACGACCACCGGGGAATCGTAAAATTATTACGCTTGAAAATTATTTTTCTTTCACCGTCGGGACGATTAAGGAATTGGGAATCGGACTCGTTTTCTTTTTGTCTTGTAATTTAATTGCTCGATGGATAATTGAAAAGTTTTGAAAAGCGAAAGAACTTCCGACGGTTTCTCCAATCTTATCTTTTCCATATCTTCTCTTCAGATGAAGTTAGTTATTGTCCTTCCAAGTTTCTCCCGCGGACGTATTTTTGTAACGTAAATGTTTAATCGAGCATACCACTGTTCACTTAATGCCTTTCGAGTGTCTCAGCCCACAAAAATCCCAGCCCTTTCACTGGCAGACGTCATGCATAAAACAGAATTCAATTATGTGCAAGACTTATCGCTTCTTGAAGTACAGATAAGAGAGAAGAGACTGCCTTTGAGATGGTCTTCTTTAGTATTCACCACGCTGTCTTGGCTTTTTTAACCGAACTTTGGAAAAATCTGGTTATCTATACGATTTCCTTGGTGAATTTAATTAATTTGCTCGAGTAAATATAATCTTTGTGCGAGGAGAAGTTATGAATACTACCTTCGGGGTAGGACTTGTTCCACAATTTTTAGCGATTGTTCACTTCTTAATTGCATGAAAATTTAAACTGACTTTAACATTTCCTTCTCCTTTTTTTTTCTTTGAAGAAGTATCATTGAGATTTTTATTCCAACTACCTTAACCGAAAAACCGAAAACCGAGCTTAAACCTTAACCGAAAAACAAGCTGTCAATTTACGAATGATAGCATGGACAGTAACGAGTGATTTATTGACCTTTATTCGATAGAATAATTTTGAAAGGCAATGAAATTTATGTTTGCATAGAGAGCAATGGATGTAAGCGAACAGGAAAATGAAATATTCATGAATCAATTCGCGTAAAAGCTTGTATCATCTAATCTGATGTATCATAGTGATTATCGCAAATTGTTGCAATATGCATAACGTATATCGCAAGTTCGGGAAAATGTGCATTTTAATCTAGATAATTTGCTTGAAACTTTGTTTCCTTCGTAACCAGTGGAAACGCGGATATCTTTTCTCGTGTATTAGAGTTGTAGTTTGTTCGTGTATCATTCGTTGAAAACAAGCGTAATTCAAAGGATTTCTACCTTGAAACAGACATACATAGCGAGAAAGGATATTACATCGCATCTTTCTTTACGCTTGTTTCTAACAGGAAAATAATTATTTGCAAAGGATTGGTATATTTCTTCGCGTGGCTCGGGTATTAATTATTTCTGAAATAGAGGTTGGAGATAGGATCAAACTCGCTGAAAATGAAATAAATTCGAAACAACGATCGTTGAACGTTAACAAGATTTTTGAAATTTTAAATAAGCATGGTATAATGTTTTATACAAGGATTTCTCTGTTTTTCATTATCTTTTTTCGGCCGAATGTCAGACTTAGAGATACTAGCTTTCGGAGAAATTTCTCAGGATCTGCAACAAAGGTATAAAAACTCTTTGGAATATTCAAGAATACTTTACCGTTACACGCTTCTAAAGCGTAAAAATGATATTTTACATGCACTATATGAGATCGTAAACGCGTAAAACGATTCACGAAACGTTTAACCAAGCTCATAAAACCGGTTCACGTCGACCAGGCACGTACGTGTCGGTTTTCATCATTTACCTTATCACTACAATCCTTTATAGCTCATGAACAAGCGTGGACCACGTTCGCTCCAATGATAGAGTATTGGATTTGTACCTTATGTCAAGTAACTATAACATATATAACTACGATATCACGATCGTATTTAGCACTTCTTGTCGTCTAAAGTGTTTCAAAAGTGAACGAGATGACTTACACGAAAGGGTCGGGGCACATTTTATCGGTCGGTGTTATATTTAAAGAAAGTTATGTATGTGACTGGTAACAAGATAGACAATGTAGCTTCTATGAATTTTCGTTCTTTGGTATACTAGATTAAATTAAGATTTATATTGGAAGGTAGACTATATTAAGATATTCGCTATAGTAACACGTATCGATAATTTTGCTACGAAACTTTGTGATGAACGATGAATGAAAGTTCAATTGAGATATAGATATACAGTTCACGTATGATAATTATTTGTTATTATATAGCACGGTGGATAATTAAAATCCAATTAGAACACGTTAAGCAATGTAGTTAATTAAAATGATTAAATTATTATTTGGTTGAATTATTATTGATCGATTATCATCGCATTAAAGAACAAAATGATGTGACAAAAATATTAATACAAACAATTTCAATCGTTATTTAGCCGAGGAATAGAAGAATATTCGCGGATATACGGTCATTCGGAAAAATTGAAATGATTTTTACATAAATGTAAAAATGTATAAATGTCGGGCGCAGGGCAAAAGAAAAATTAAATTCATGCGAGATAAATTGAAAGTGTATGATTTATGACGATAAGTAGAAAGATCCGCTCGCATCGTGTCAACAGTTTGCAGATCGTATACTGACACGAAAAATACAAAAAGAGAAGAAGAATCGGGAGAGAAAAACGCAGTGCTAGACCTCATTAATTATGTGTAGAGGCGAACAAAGTAGATTATATCAAATGCCTGATTCGTTCCGCGAAATATTCAAAATTATCTCTCAGGATGTAAAGAAACACAAAATGTTAAATTATAACATATAATATCGTCCAATTATAATTTTTCAAACTAGCGGATAACTTAGATAGGACAAATCGACGATAAACTATTTATAAGTGCTGGGTAATTAAAATAAAACCTAGTTCTAGATAAAAGTCTGAAATAAATGTAGCTGTGCAGCAAATGCTAATATAACGAAAGTGAGGCAAACAGCACCGTGGTATCTAACAAAAAAAAAAAAAAAAAAATATGTTCGATAAGGTGAGAGAAGTGAAATGGTGTATAGCGTGTCTGTAGGAAAATTCAATCAGCTTAAATGCACCGGGATAAGCGTAAATGTAAAAGAAGTCATCGCGAGTCGAGCGTGTTAATCAATACTGACTGCAAGATAAGCTGCTTATACCGGAAGACTTCTTCGTTTCGTGCAGCAAAGTATGAAACTTATAAAAATGATCACATAAAAAAGATAGGTTTCAGTCAATCTGTCTGTTATTTTTCAATGACTTAACTTTCGCGGAATTCTAAATTTATTTATTTTTGGTATAATTTCATTTAATTACAACTAAGTTGCAGTTTCGACGAAGTAACAAATAGAGAACTTGATCGAAACGAACTGAAATTAGAGAAACGATTATTAGCGATAATTTATCACACGTAACAAGTTGCTCAAATTTTCCAATGTTTTTGACATCTTGGGTGAAACAGTCGAGCAATAAAATTCAGCCAGTCGAAATTCCAGAAAGTCGCTTCTGCACTTCGCGGAATCGTAAATAAACGATGGATACATTACACCTTTCAAATCGAGCGTGCAATTTTCTCCCTATCCGTGGCGGAGAACGCGAGAAAGGGTACGGGAAGGAGAGAGAGGGAGGGAGAGAGAAAGAGAAAGAGTAAAGGGTGTTCTGGAAGAGCGTAGCTGTAATCTAACAACCCCTCAATTTCTGCACGCTTTATGGTTACAGACGGAGATGATACCTTTTCTCCCCTTTCGCATTGAATATGCAAGAAGAGCATCGCTTGAAATTTACATTTACGCTCAAACTCCTGGAGTAACGGCGAAACGTTTTACAGACTGTCCTGCTCGTATCTGATTCCGCTGGCCATTTCGGAGCGCGTGAATGATAATCGAAGTAGCGGAATAGAATTAGTACGAAAACGAATTCATTGGATAGTCAATAACAATTTCTCCGGTTTCAAATTTATCGAGCGGATAAATGATAACTAGGAGAAAGGTTAAGAAGGCTGAGCCACGATCGAATATTATTTGAAATATTTGCCAACGCATTATCAGTTGTTTACGATACACGATATTTCGTTTTTCACATACATTTATCGATCGAAAGTTTGGAATCACTTTTTCAGTCGTATCTCTTGTTAATTTTTTTTTTTTATTTACTCGAAGTTGATTCTGCTGTTCGTTGGCGGAGATTTCGTTAAAATTTTAGTAAAAAAAATTATTCGCAGTAGCAAGTTTTCTACTTGTTGCACCGTTTTACAAAACTACACCTTTTTTGCGCGAAATTAGCCGCGAGCCGCGCTGACGATCGAAATAACGAGACTTAGGAATTCACATAGTTGAATCGACGAGGCAGTGGATGAAGAGCACGTTAGATTTTAATTAGTTTTTTTAATGTCTATGCAGATCGCATCCTTCGGGCTATCTCCTCCAGATCTATTGCATGGAAGATTTACCACGCAATAAAGCACTTTATATTTTCCCATCTGGCTTTCGCACGTTTCCGAGAATCACGGACGTAAAAATGGTAACAGGACACTTATCCCGGAAAAATTTTTACCCTCGCCGCTGTAAAGAGAGCTCATGCCGTATATTATATTAAATTTTTTCGTACCACACAGGTTAATTAAAATAAAACAGGCCGTGTATTGTAAACTCGAAAACTCATTTAAAGTACTGAGTTTATGGAATTGTTATTACACGTTTCTGTATGTTTTATCTTTTTCCGGAGTAGTTTTTACGCTTGTAGCATTTTTTTTGTGTAAAAGTCTGCAACAAAATTAAGGCCAGCCTTTCGTTAGACTAAATCTGGTTTTAAGTCCGTTCGACATTTTTTAATCAAATAATTACGTTTCCTTCGATACAGAGCAGATAGATTCGCAAATATTTTTTTCATCGATCGTTTAAGAATGAACGCTACATCGTGTAATACTTTGGAAGTCGTGTGTGTTTCATCTGATTCAATTGTTGGGAATATTTTCAATCGATTGTTCAATAAAATACCGGTGAAACGTTTGGTGCAAACACGGCCGGGACAACGATGCGTTGGCAATTTAATGGAGCGATGCGACATGAAGCATTTCCATAGCATTCTAGGGGACGCATTATCGAGCGTAAATTCGTTTCATTAGACTTTATTAGAACACACACGGCCGTTTCCACGTTTCCAAGTTCCTGCGTCCAACTATATGCACGTCGTCGGATAATCCATGACGGCCGGAATACACGGCAACGCCGAGCGAATGCAGTTTCGCTTTGGCATTCGTTTAAACGGCCAACCAACGCCATGTTCCCGTGATATTCGATTCATAAACTCATTTTTGCTGTCTTGTCAGCGATGCGACGCGCCGTTTGTTCTGCTTTCTTTACCCGTTTATCCGCTATTTCTCCCGTCACTTTCCTTTGCTTTTCACCAATTTTCTATTGAAGAATCGTTTTCTCGTTGTGTTTCTGCGACCATTTCGCACGTCCTTTCTCTTCTTCGATTCCTGGACAGTACGTACAGGATTCCTGATTGTTCTATTAAATTACGTTCAAATTAAAATCGCACACGATACGAGAAAAATATCCAAATAAAAAATCAATGAAATTAATAAAAAATAAAAAACAATTTTCCACCGAGGCTCTACTTATTTAATTATATTCGCGAAAATATGAATTTGAACGAAAATCAGCGGTTTATTCATAACTTCTTCATTTCTATTTTTACAAGCAAATCAATTTTCCCTTCCGTTCATATAATTTTTCATAATTGTCTGCCACCGTTTTAATAAATCGGGCCTTGAATTTCTATTTTACCAAACGCGTGCGACCGTAATAGCGAGTCGGATTGACTACGTATCATAGGTTAAAGGTCTGTAATGACAATAATCGGATCGCGGGATTCCGCGAACACGAAGAGGATTGCAAAGCGGACAAGACGGCCACGTGATATCGGAATGACGGCCGAAAATATAATGCAGCTGGCGGCCATCACACATTCCATGGAGTACGACAGCCTGAACGTGCTTTACAAACAATAGCTTCCACGGGGCGAGTGAAGTGGAAGCCTCGACAAGACGGCAAAAACGGGTTTATGAATCAAATATTATGCGTTGTGTGTTTCGCGTCTGCTCTCGTTCGAATGACCGACCAAGTGAAGCTGTGTATTTGATGCGCGCATAAATTCCCCTCCAACTGGTGCTTTTTCAACTTTTACGCTTAATCACCGACATCGGACGTTTTATGACTTCTAATCGGTCAGCTGCATTCTTTCGCGCGTTAATCCCTCTTTTTCCAAGCATTTTTTTTTGTTCTGGATAATTTTTCGCAGCTCTGCGCATGGGCTTTTCCACCAAAAATATTTACGATATATCAGAAATATACTCGATGACTTACCATTTGACTGCGGATTTTTATTCATTTATGCGAAATTTGAAGATGTAAAAATGCAGAGAGTGCACATAATGTGTAGAAATATGTAAAATACTCAATGTACAGTAGCCCTTGCGATATTTAATATAATATTTAATTTTGTACATTATATTCACAGAAATACGAATTCGCGTGAACACCAACAGTCTACTTATCGTTTCTGATGATGACAATTTTTGTAAATTCGATTCATTTTTCTTTGGTCCAAATTTACCCGAATTTTTGTAACTCTATACCGCACGAGGAATTAGAAACGCGTTTGAATCGGTTGAAATGTTTTTTAACGATCGTAAAAGAGTTATATGGACCATATGTTGAGCCTTTCAAAGATTCAGTCTTAAGTTTAGTCACTTTGGATCAAGATAAAGGGTTCTTTAGTTCCTGCTTCTATTATTCCACCGAACGTTGCAGCCGTATTATTCTTTCAGAATGGCGTTCTCCCGTTTTGTTCTTTTAAATTGTTTGGAAGCCGAGATTGCGGTATGTTTTGCTTTGATGTTAGGGAGTAAGGAAAATTTTAGTCTCTGAAAAGAAACAACAAAAGATTGTCGCAGGATAATTTTGAACAGTTTACGAAACTTCCTCTTTGCGGGTACAAAGTAAAAAGCATAAAAGTTTCGCGAAATTTTGCGGTGCTGGTATAACTTGTCTTCGATCGTAAATTATATACGTATTACAATTATATACATTTATATACATTAATGTTACGGAAGATGTATATAAATTACACACATTTCTCATAATATTATGGAAAATTTATATAAATTATATACATATATATATATTTCTCACAATATTAATTCACCGAAAAGTGAAATCTTTTTTTCAGACGTAGGAGCTTTCGTATCACGAATCATCGCGAGAGAAAACAGACGATAATTACCGAGAATTCCCGTTTAATTATTTGCAACGATTAAACCGGATGTAGGAAACAAGAGGTTCATATCCGTGTCTGGTGCTATGCACGTTTCCCACGTCGAAAAATTCAGCCACAAGTACACACGTAACTAACTTTCAAGGTAGCTTTTGCGGTCGATGCTTTTTTTATTGCGAATCGCGCGTTCAACGAAGTAATTAACGTCCTTATTTGCGTTATATTAAACGCGCGCTCACACACACAGACACAAACGAACGCGTGTACGAACGGACAGACGAACGGACGAACGAGCGTACTCACCGTGAAAAAAATAGGTGGACAGGGAGAACGCGTGGCATTGCGACGAGACGCGAAGCGTTACGCGCGTCAACGTTTTTTTCCCAGCGTGGAAAATATGGAAATATCGCGAAAATCTCGTTTCGTCATGGCGTTGCTCGGAAATTCACCGTCTGAGCCGTCCCAACGGAGAACCCGTTTCCCTAATAAATGACTGGCGGAAATCCTGGTAGAAGCTTTATAATCGTACCTCGCGCGAAATGTGACAGGACCCTCGAGTGGGTCCAGGTATGTGTGTACCGAGGCAAGTAACAAACTGAATGCCTCTGGCTACATACAAAGCAAAATAACGTTAGACGGAGGTAAACGGCTGTTTATTAGGTTTCTGCTAAACTCGGGGACGCGACTCTGAAATGAGATGGCACTGCTTACAAAGTCACCTACGAAAACGATTGTAATCCCTCAGCTTCGAGCTTCAACGTTTACATGCCAGCAGCCGCGCGCTCGCTTTATCAGCAACGACATATTTGAGGCCTTTTGCCCGGGCCACTGCTTCTCTGCTACGTGATGAAACGTTTTCTAAAAGCGGCTAAGAAATTCCCTTTTGCTCTCTGTTGACGTTTCGCTGGCAACTTCACGCTCTTAACCGGTTCTATTGTCAACCAGCGTCACGCTGTTTCGTTAGAGCAATTGTTATATATATATATATTATTTAGTGGTGTTTTTGGGGATGGAGCATTGAATTTTTGGGAATGAGGGGAAATGAAATGTTAGTCTAATCGAATTTTTAAGAACTGGTTTCGTTTATCCGAAAGTTTTCAGTTACCTTTAGGGTAGGTTTGGTTATTAACGACGTTAAAAGGTATCGTTCGGTTAAACATTGTCGATGGAAAATTCGATTATGCAACGAATCCCGTGGAAAGCAGAATATCCTGTTGTCTCGTTTTTCTGGTTAATCGATGTAGCAAAATCGGCCTCGTTGCCCGAGAGAAACACCAGGCAGAAAATGAAAATTGATTCGCGATCAGATTGCATAACATCTGCGATAAAAAGTTAAAACGTTGTCGTATTGATATTTGCATATGCACCTTATCAGTTTATGATATTTCCCGCGTGAGCAATTGTACGGTTGGAAATCGGCGGCCAAATTTACATTTCACTCGGCGTCGCGGTTTAATAAACGTTTTTTCGTTCCTTGATTAAAAATGCTCGCGTAATCGTCAGGTTAATTTTATGAGATGCCGTGTCGTCATCGCCGAAGGTAAAATGGGTTCGCGCCGTTTATCTCCCGAGCGCTTCTATTGTTCCATCGTAATTCGCTTAGCAGCGGCTAGACTCGTCCGAAACGGTAGGCTCTGCACCTTATATTTCTTTTCCTTCTTTTTAAAATATTCGAGAGTCGCGTATATCAGAATAGCAGAATTTTCCTGGCTTCCTTTCCTTTTTTCCGGGCCGAATTAAACGTTCAGTTGAATTAAACGTTCGACTGCGCCACCGTGACGTTTTATCTAATCAACAGGTACCAAATTCACTTTGCTCTGGAATGTTAAACACACCGGAAGCTCCTTCAGCACAAACGAACGTATCTCTGCATGCATGAGAAAAGTCATGCGAGAAATTTATTGAGAATATACGAAGATCGATATCGATGGTAATATCGCACCTATGTTAGTCAAATCGGGTGTATTCTAATGTAAAGCGAAGCACGTTGTGAAAACGAGAAGGAACGAGCCTTCTCCAGTTACCAAAGCACCTCTTCTTTTTAATAAGAAAGAAAACGCGAGTGTACGAGGATACAGCTGTCGAATTGTGTGCTTAATAAAACAAGCGACGAAGATGTGACGTGTGGAAAAGTGGAGATGGACCATTGGCAGCGAGTACATGTGTCATCATTTTCCTTCAGAAGCGGTAACTCACGGCTGGATATTTTCAAGCCAATGAATTTTCTCTACCCACGCACTCTATTTCATATAGCAGCGATAGGAGAAGCGACGAGTGGAACAGAAGGGATGAAGAAGAGCGCGAGAGACACGGAGGAACGGTATGTGGAGTGACGCAACGCGGCGCTGCGCTGTGTGGCCGGAGCGGCAGACGAGAAATCGCGGAAGGGGAACTGAAAATCCTGAAGCACGATCTATGCCCAAGAGTACTTAATCTAATTCACCGGTGCCCCATGCATTTAATCACGGGCTCAAAATTCCAGACTATACGGTCAGTTTGCTTTTTCACTTTGCAGTGAAAAGCGGATGACGGCCTGTATCCACCGATAAAGCGCAACACTCTTACGCGTTCCGCTTGTGTTTCCCTCGCATTCATACGGAAAAATTTATATGCCCGCACGCGTGTCGTCGCTATACTTTCTATACTTCTCTCGGTATATCGGCGTTCCAGATTTTCTTCGCAAAAAGTTGAAACGCCTCGGGCGCTCGTAAAAGTATCGTTCCGCGTTCGTCGCCTACGACACTGGCTGGAATCCGGGATTAATTGATGCGAGATCACGTGGTTTCGTTTGAAGGAAACTAATGAAACTACCAATGTCGAGTTTTATCTCTACCTTTTTCTGAACGCCACGGGAAATATTGAGATCGTACATCCTCCGGTAAAATTCTTCGTTGCTGTAGATACGGCTTATATCGGTTTCGGCGTGATTCAGAGCATTCGTAAGAAGGGATCTGGTTCGTATGTTAGAGCACTGTTATAGTTTGCTGCAATTTACAAGGAAAGGAGATTTAAGCGATTCTAAAGGAAATTCAATTGTAGACACGCTGTTGATAAAATTAGCTAAAATCGTTTTAGTCGATGTAAAATTGTATTAGGTTGTCCGGAAAGTGTTTTTCTTTTACAGACACATCTTTTACAGCAACGCATCTTTATACAAACATGAAACCTAATCTGTCAAACGTTGTGATTTTTATTTTGATAAAACAAAATGGATCATACATAATTCGATAAAATAATATAAAACGGAAAACGTTATGCATCCATTATTTCCTTATAAAACGGAAGAAACTTTTCGGACGACCTAATAGATAATATTTGTTTCTGATGTATAACTTGTCGCTAGTCACTAGTGCCTTAAAATCGATTCCTCAAGAAACGAAATAATAATCGAATCAACTTCCATATCAAATAAATAAAAAAGTTATGTTGCGATTAGCAACATCCAGGTGTCACGTGCGAGGATACTTTTAGGATCATTGGATCGTATTAGTCGTTGGATCTCGATGTATGTTGTTGGAATAACCGAAGCAGGCTGAAATAGAGGCGCCTACTCGTACGTGTACGCGTAATATAATCCGAACAGATATATGCAACTGTGGCGTGGAATACATTCCACGATCGCTGGGAAAAGTGGAGACGAAGAAAGCGGGGAAGAGAAGTTGTTTTGCGCGCGGGTAAATTAAATTCAACCAGGCAACCGTGGGCGTCGATACGAACACACAAGTAGCGCAAAATTCGATCGGCTGGCAAGCGAAACGTGAAGCACGTACTCTCATCTGCGTGTGTACGTTCGGTGTGACGAGTCGAGGTTTCCGCACGAAGATGAGTTTCCGTTCTCGTCGTAGTTCTCTGAAAAATTGTTGTCAGGTGGTTTTCAGAAAATTCGATTTCTCTTGTACCATTTCGTTCGCGAGTATGTATCAACGTACTTACGTTGCCAACTTGATCTTTTCGAATTCACCGTCAGATCTGTCACGATGTAATTCTTTACGATCCACGATTTTCTAACTACAATACTATAACTCTTAGAATATCGAAAATACTTCGAAGTTGGGAACGAAAAATATATTTGTATTAGCCTGAATCTGAAAATCATAATCCCAAGGCCACGTTGATAAATTATATCGACACGATTAAATAGATCTGCAATTGCAAATATTCCCGCTGCGAAGCTTTCGAACTCCTAAGGGTTAAATTAAGGAACGATGAAGCATTTCGCGAATAATTCAGGATTATTTCGAAGGGGAGTTCAGCGTGAGCCAAATGTTCGGAATCGAATCGACGAAACTGTTGATACGTTTTAGAGCATACTCAAAAGCATTAAAGTTCCACCGTCATATTTCGTTATCACGAGTAAATATTGCATAAATATTGGCAGTTCGTACTGAGTATAAAGAACGTGAGTAAATACGAAAACAATGATATATGGAAGTCAAACAAGCAAGCTGCGCGGCCCCCGTCGTCGCTTCCTACGTCTACCGAGATCCAATATAAATAAATCGATGGATTAATTTATCAGTTTTTGGTAAAAAAAAACAAAAAACAAAAAAAATATAAGTCGAAAATTCAAATCCGTCGGATTGACGCGTAGTGAGATTTATGAAAAATTGTAATTGGAATTTATAACGAAATAGTGAAATTAATTAAAATTGCTAAAAATGTTCGTAATACAAAATTACACAGTGAGCGCGTATCACGCTGCTTTTGTATTTTTAACACTTTAATCTCCATTTATTTACAGTTTTTTTATTTAATTGTTTTATTTGAATCGATACAATATTTTCACCTTAGGAAAACACGAGGTGGAAAATATTTCGTACTACCGATTTCCGATAAAAATTAAACATGATCGAACGTTCAATGCAACGTATTGGAAAACATAGCTGGGCAAAAGAGATTCGAGGTACTTTTTATTGTTCTAGGAGAAATATCGCTATTTTTGCTAACTTCACAATCTCGCTGCAGATATAAACCAACTCGTTTCGATGCGAAGTTTCATCGCGTGTACAAACTGTTATCTTTATTACGATCGTAACGGCGCGAGAAAATCGTACCGCAGCGATGATTTCGAAGCGGAGAATTTCGCTGCTATTTTATTTATCCCCGACGGTCAATGAAATATTCAAATATTTCGCCTGAACTGAGGTACAATAGAGCAACGAAGCAATACGGTCGCTTATGATTTATGACTTTACGTACAGAACGATCGACTGACTGGCGAGCTCATGTTTCTGAGCTTTCAGCTTTAAAAGATTTATAAGAATGCACCAAATGGTTCGCAGCGTCACTTTCGTGTGTATACATATTTGCTAGCTGCCGAAAAAAGAACATATGCAGAGCAATATGCTTTTGAATAGAAAATGTATAACAGTCGTGTTCAGGCACAGTTGCACATTTGAATAAATTTTTTTAATTTTTCGTCCACAGACTCGATATTTGAATAACCCACGCTTGTTAAAGCAAGTCTAATTATCCAGATTCATGGAAGATAATTCTGAAAGGGTTTGGATTCGCTATTTGAAATCTTATTACCTTCCCTGGAGGGTAGATTAATTAACAACCTCGAGTAGTGTGACCCGGAGTCACCTATTTTAATATACGCGGAGTAACTTGCAGTTTCTATTTATTCGTAATAATCAAGCCGTTTTGACAATAAGTAAGAGTACAGTTAAACGACATGCGTTAAGAGTGTAGCTAAAAAAATATAGTTATCGTAAATTAAATATATCCGTATTTATCGTCAGATTTCTTCGGAAATTAAATAACCTTTCAACGCGATTAACTCTATTTCCATCCGGGCATCACAATCATACTACTACTTTCCAAGGAAACCTGTGAATCTGAACTCTAGAATTTTCAATTCTATTCGTGTCTGTCTCTCGAGTTACGAGAATCGATAATTAAGCGGCGAACGAGCGGCAGGACCAAGTATTCGCGTTTCCGCGAGATAACTTGCGCGTTGGTAGAGAAATGCGAGCAACCAGTATCTTACTCGGAACACGTAAAAGTGTTTCTATACGTGGACGATAAAATTCTCAAGATTACAAGCTGTACCGACACTTCCTTTCTGCGCCCTGAGGCGTTCCCTTATCAGCATACTGCGAAGCGGCACAATAAGACGGAAATCTGGTGGAAAGAACGGATACCGTGCAACGAGACCGAGCCTCTATCGTGGAAATAAAAGTAGCAAGTAACGGCTTGTAGACGGCCACGAGAATAGGAGTTGGGATCCACCGTTGTAATATGCAATACGCAAACACCTCGTCCTTGCCTCGATCGTACCACGCAACCCGACATTCCCTTTCCGCTCGAGGAGAGACGTCTTCGAATACTCGAGACACGGTATAACGGTTGAAAACAGTCACCCAGCCGGCTATGTAAATGCGCCCCGGCTAGCCCGGTTGTTCTTCCGGCGTGACATTACTTTTCCTCGCTGTTGGATGACGTTAGTACGACTCAGTTCTCTGATGGCCACCATCAATTACCAAGACATTGATAAATTCCGCGGCATTGTCGAGGAGACCTGGTCCTCGTCCTTCGTTCGTTGCTCGTCCACCGAACCTGTACACACGGACAAGCGAGCAGAGTGTAAGCGTTAAGAGGGTGTACGGCGTACACGCTTTCAGTAGGATGCTTGCGGCATTAAACCGACGCGATTCAATTCAATCGTGCTACCTGACGCGCTGCTGACTCCAGGCTCCCGGAAAGTCGATAGCCAAAGAGTTTGGAATCCGTTGGCTTTTGAGTATCGAACAAGTGCCGCACGAGCCTCGGTTTGTTGTCCGATTGTGTCGAGCTAATTGGCTTGTGGCTTCCTCCCCGTTCTTTACGGCCAATCCAATTCCCCTGGACTTTTGAAGTTTTCCAAATGATGATTTCACGCTGCGTTCTTTCGTACCGGTGAATCTCTTTGTTGGAATTGTTTTTTTGGAACGTCCCACATGGTCTATGAACTTTCTGTAAAAATTCGTTTTCAACATTTCGTCGATCGCCATACACCGTGCCTTATAAACTGAAACATCCCGAAGCAAATAACTATCGCGTTAAAACAAGTTCTGCGAAAAAGTTGCTTGCGCATCCTGCATTTCATCGACTCTTAGCTCACTTACCAAAAATTTTTGCTCACCTCAGACCTCCGACTCGTGGCTCTTCGGTCGTTTAACGAGGCGAGTTTTCTCTCCCCAAGACGATTAAAAAGTTGAACGAGGAAACGACGATTGAAGAGGTACGACCCTTCCTCGGATCGGTTCCTGAAATTTCTCCGGTCTAGATAGTAGAAAGGGTTAGCTAGAGGAAGGAACACGGTAGTCGGTTGATGGGGTGCCGCAGGTTGGTTTCGAGCGCGAGGGTTGGAGAGAAGGGCGCGAACGGGCTAGACAGTAAAGTTCCTTCTTTGTCGGATGGGCGCGGTGAATAGCGTGCGGAGGCAGACGGACGGGTTAAATTTGCATGGACGCTTGTCTGCGTTTCCAATTTCACGCATGCACACATCCAGCAGTACCGATAATAAACGGCGCCAGTTTTGGCATAAATCAAGGCCACAAATCCTGCCGCGCCTTCGTCAGTTGGGAGAGCCAGTGGCCCCCTTCAGGATATATTCGCGACTCGTTCGCGCACGATCCTCACCACCCTCCCCTCTGCTTTTCCCTTTCTATCATTTTTTTGTCCGTTCCTTTCTCCCTTGCTCTCCATCGACAGACGGATTAATCCAACATGGAGAGCTAAACAAGCAGAAAGTACGCTTACCTGCCGTCGTTCCGGCGGGAGAGAGGAAATATCTGTAGAATTTCACTCTCGGTCCCGTCCAGTAATCCCCGGTAGGCCGTTTGAACTGGACGTTTGAATGGCGCGGCTTATTAAGATCCATGTTTTTCGTGGCAGCTTGACCGGCCTCTGCCCCATGCGAGTTTTCGAATCGCGAGCAAAAGAGCGTCAGCTTGATAGTGTTTGAAGTATTATGCATTGTTAGTCCGGATTATGTATTTCGAGTTTTCGACGATTGCGATTCGTTCTTTCTTCCACCTAACCTTGTCCCACTCTCTGCCATTTCATAGTTTCCTTTTTGTTGTCGCCAATTTCCCATTATTTTTTTCCCTTGTTAGTTTTAATTAACGACTCGATCCCTTAACGGATTGATACGGCATGACACGGATTTTAAATGGTTTTCCAGGGGAAAACCGAGCGAGCAATTAACGCAGTCCGTTGCCAGATTATCCGAAAGTAGTTTAGGTAATCGCTTCTGTCCTCGCCGTGTTTCGTAGGAATCGTTTGTCTGCAAGTTAACCGCGGAATTTTGCCCAAGCTTTAACTCGACGTTAGATCGCCAGAGATCTGTCTGGGTTTTCGTTTCTATAAGATTTAAAAATTACTCGCAACTACTCGCTGATCGTCTTAACTAGAGCGTTGTCCGTAACGTTATATCGTTTCATCGAGTGCATTGGTTGTTACGAGGAGAGTATCGATTAATTGATAGTCGCTAATAGAAAAGAGAGGTAGTTGATTCGTCGTCGTCGATGGTGTGTAATTAAATAAACATTCGAATCAATTCCCGTGCATTTACGAAACGGCCACAAAATTTGCAACGTTCGCCCACTATATGTAGTGTCATCCTGTATTTCAAGCGACTCGGTATTTACTGGGCAAGCAGAATTTTCGCGGTTACCATATCAATGGATGGGTACAATACGTGGCCTCTCATTAACGTTTTATGATGATCCAGCCGCTTCGAAATGTCCCAGTCGTCGCACAGTAATAAATCCTCCCGTCACCATTAACATTAAAAGAAATAAGCGTGCGATACATCTTCCTGTTATACATCTACACAGGCTCGCATTATAACTACGATATTCAAATCGGGCTGATTGCGTGCCGGCATTTTGTATTCGTGCCGTGTACAAACTTAGTTACCGAGGGATCAGTTCCGGCGAAGATGGCGATTGGGGTGGAACGTAGTTTGGACGTGCTTTGAACGACGTCTAATTTCTTTCGGTCGTGATAACAAAGATCTTTTTTATCGCGGCCGGGGATTCGTCTTTTCGTCGAGCTAATGCGTTTCGAATAGTTTCTTCCTTAGCGATTCAACGATATTTAGATTATTATTCCAAGAATGGCTGCTATTCATCCCACGTCGAATCACAACGTGACGCGAATAAGCAACGTTGAGACACATGAACATATTTGCGAGACAATCATTTAATCCAATCGTTAATCCAGTCGTTAATCCAATCCAAATTTTTGGACTAAACGAGGTTATAATTATTATAATTATGTCTTGTACGCATAAACGACAATTGATCGTGGTTAGAAGCAAGCACTCTCCGCGCTTGTTTATGGTGAAATATCGATGATTTATCGGAAACATCCGACCTGTAAAAGTTGGATTGAAATAGAAATTGTTCTCCAAGAAACTTGTAATACATTATAAGAACGATGATTTTGTTTCCTTGCCTAAGGCTTCGTATACGCAACAAAGTAAGCAGGAACAGATAACTAAATACTCGTTTGGAAATGTTAAATAAAAATCTGTTCTCTTTAATATAATTTTTCTGAAAAGCAGCGGTATCCGGTATTTTCTTTTGCTTAGGAAGTTGATACGACAAAGTTTCATATTTTCTCATGATATCTTGCAGTGTGTACAGACGAGAAAGAAAAACCCTTTTGTCTCCACGGGTTTCTTTTTACACCAGAAGGCTCGAGGTAGGATTAATTCCGAGATAAAATTTGTTCCCGGCTATTCTACTACGCTTCTTAATTAAATCTCGCAATTTCTTAAATTATAAGGCCAAAAGCTCCCGCTTGTACGAAAGATCAATTTCAAAATGCGGAAACGCGCGTGTCTCTAAATGCTGAATGTTCACTCCAAACGGGAGTGTTTTCGTTGCACTGGCTGATTACACCCCATGGGGCAAGAACATCTCCAATTGCAATTCGGTTCGGTAGCGTATCGTGCGTCGTTGCGAGCTGTGTGCTTCATAAAATTTTAACTTCCATTCCTCTCGTTCTTCCTCGATACTTGGCCGATAACAGAGACCCCCGACGCGTGTACTCAGGCGCAATGTACTTTTCTGACGGAACCGGAACTTAAAACAGTTGCCCCCATAACAATTTGCCGAGTTACTCGGAGAACGCTACGTATGACGTGAAATTTTTCTAACTTTCCACTAAGCACGTTTCCCTGCGTTCTCCAGCAGAAAAGGCGAACGACTGGCTGCGCTCGCAACTTTTTCTAATAAAGAATTTACCGCGCACGCTGCACAGCGACTTCAATTTTTCGGAATTCCACGCTGGACTCGGTGCCGGTCTACAATTTCATGGATTCGCTTAAAAATCGTGTTTTCGGACATTGGACGAGGAAAAATAGACTCCCGCTACAATATCACGACGTCTATCTACAGGGTAAGGTAGACTATTATTGGATCTTTTCCTGTAAGACGTCGTCGGGGGCCTTAACTAGGTTTGTGGTCCCACGATCGCTAATGTACGTCTAAATAGGGAAGCTTAACCTGTAGCCCTCTAGACGGTGTCTTACAGGCACGTTTCAAGAGACGTGACACAAGTCACTAATAGGATTATTTAATTAGGAATCAGATAGGATGGCTGCAACTACATACACTGTAGAGAAAGAGCACTTAATTTTCTTTCGGGAGCGATTAATAATCGAGGAGTGGAAATATAAACGAAATTGCGCTTTGTCCCATTTGACACGCGGTCGGATTTACTATAGGGTCTCGTATAAATTGTTAAGTCGGTTGCGTTCGTAGTCTGGGACAATTAAACGTCTAATTTTCGGTGGATGTCGGGCGCACAAGGTATTACGGTGATTCGAGCACAACTACCCCCAGCTACTGACATACACGCCGCAACCTTGGTGGATGACGAACACGCTGCTGGGAAGTGACAGTAGCTAATTAATTAATATCAAATGTAACTCCCTCCGCAACGGTATTCTATCCGCCATACCGCTTGTTACACTGCACGGCATTTGATACAGCCGGTGATTAAGCGCGCAGACGGAAAATCCTAACTGGTTCGCAGTTGGTGTACACGTAAACTCAATTCCAGAGAAATTGCAAAGTTATGGGGATACTTTGATGCTAGGTGTTTATTAGATGCCTTAATCGCTGTATTAACCCGTAATCAGCATCGCAGAGTCACGAATGGCCACGGTAGTTTGGCTTGTTTAATTATACCTTGTTTTCCTTAACTCTGCAATTTTGTACACAGTTATTCGCAATTGAACATTTGATATACGCGATTGTTTATTTTGTCGACGATTCTTATCGCGCGAGGCATAGCATATAGATGGAACCGAAGTAGTCGAAAATTAAAAATAATCGGATCTTTTCCAGGACGACTCAAAGATACACATTGGGAGTTAACATCCTTGCGTGGAATTCGCGTTCGAAAATTGCCACGTCGCCTGTTTTGCATACTGTTATTCGGGATCCGTAGCCACTGGGAATTTAAAGTCTTTCGAGCGCACTCACATTGTAACTTAAATATTTGAAGAGTATTTGGTGGAAAAATATTTGACATCGGTGGATGTGTATCGCAGATTTTAGTCAGTGTCTGCGGTGGGCAAACAGCCGACATGTTGTAACAATTATTCAGGGTTAATTCGATAAATCGTTCCGATAAACGGAAAACGTGTTTCCTGTAAATTGCAAGACGATCGATGAAAGCCCATAATCTTGATTGTGTGTTAACCCTGCTTTTTTTGTATCGATAGCATATCAAACAACAATTGAACGATTATTCTCTTCCATAAAAGCTTTTTTCATGAAATATTTCAAAAATACAGAGGTCGAACGAAAAATAATGCTTTCAGTTTTGTAGTTCATCGCTTGTTGCTAGTACTGACGCGTTGCAAGCGTTGCTGACACAAGTAAAGCAATGAAACTACTGGATATTATAACGACTATTTCAATTTGAATATTTTAGATATTTTTACATATTCCCTACATTCCAATTTCTCCTATAATTTTCGTATCTTTAATCTTTCCCGCGAACTCACAGCAGGTTTAAAAGAATGCCAGCACTATTTGTATCCGCGTGCAGAATGTCGGCTCGCAACACGCGCGAATTTAAGAACCTACACTATAATTAGTCTAGGCGTGAGAACGAGAGGTTTCGGGCTGCCGGTTAAACAGGCTATTAGCAGCAGCTGTTACGTGACATCGGCGCGTCTTGGACAGTATTTGATGTCGTGGCTTATATGCTCGTGTGCTCTTCTTCTCCTTCGTGCTCTCTCTTTTTCTCCTCTTTCTCTCTCTTCCCTTTCCTCTCTTTTCTAACTCCTTTGGTAGCCTCGTGCAAAATCCTCGGCATCTCCGGTTCTTTGCTTCTCCTCTACATCGCATGCATCCTCCGGAGGCTGTAGCCGCAGTCTGATTAACTTGGTATGAAATTATCCAGCGACTTGGCCCCACTCCTTTCCGCCTTTACCCACCAAACAACAAACCATCCCCTTTCCATCCCTTTCTATCGCTCTCCGTCCTAGCTTCGTAACAGTTTCACACCCTATAGTCGAGCTATCCATTCACTCAGCTGTTTGGCAGGCTCGGGCATACCGTAGCGGTTGCTTGTCCGATGCAAGGCACTGCAGTTGCAGCTACAATTCCTGTGTGTATCGGTAAGGAGAGGCTAGAGAGAGAATGAAAGGAAGGGGAGAGAGCGAGAAGCGAAATAGAGAGGTAGCTAGTAACAGCTAACTGTATGTACGACCTGGTGGCTCCCGCGTGCGGTAATAGCGGTGGCTACGGTGTACCAGTCAAATGCATACCGTATTGATTTTAATATCTACGCCACGAAGGTACAGGCGATTATGAGACGCGAAGAGCTGGCGAAAACCACGCTGGATAACGATCTATGTAACTGTGTTTCGCCATATTGTCTGAAAGCGTAGTCCTTTATACACATTGTCGATACGGGGGAAAAAGGACTGCAAAAAAATCTACAGAGCTGTATGCGACTCTTTCCTTTTTGTACGGCGATATTAGCCCCTTTTTAGGTATAGAGGCCAAGGAACATTTTAATACTACTATATCGATCCTCGTAAGGGAGGAGAATAAATTTCAGCGACACGTGGTCGTTAAAATTTAAAGTGGAATCGCGATCGTAATCCAACGCAGCGACGTAAGGGTTAACACCAAAATTAAGAAAGCTGTCAAATTGCTTCGTAGAAATTTTATAGATCCACTAAGAGAGAAAGCGTTCAAAGCTTCCGAGAGAGAGAGAGAGAAACCTATTAAAATCTTCTCTTCTTTCATCCCGATCTTAAAACAATAGACATAGACACGGAAATATCGAGAATCCAAGCTCTTTGAACGCTAAAATTCGGATACCATCGTCGTGTCGTATAATCTCTCTTCCCTCATCTCGCGTCTCACATGAAACGCGGAATGCTCATGTTGCGATAGCCGTCGTTTAATCCATCGAAGGGTGGTCTGAAGTAGAGGGGAGATAGGTGTGAACCGGTGACAGCAGAACGTTACAAAGGGGTGCACGTACACCGAAGGACGCCGATACGTTACCGAACCGTGCAGGGGAGATGACGCTTTTACAACAGCCATAAACGCCTCGCGTCGGTGAGACATCGCGTCGGTGAGAGGGCACCTGTGGCTGATGCACGACGCGGCGTTGCCGCAAAGTCTGCCGCTTTGCGTACGCTCCACCGACGCGTTAAGGATCTATGGAAATTTCTTGGCTGCGGTGCAGGCGGCGGCGGCCACACCAACGTCGGCGGGCGGCCATTGGCCTCCCGACCGCGGTGAAAATGCTTCCCCCCTCTCTCTCTCTCACTCTCTAGCCTTTCCATGTATTCGGAACACGGTGTTAAGGATACGAGGCGCTGTTTTAACTCAATTTTCCGATACTATCCAAAGGAGAGGGGCAATTTGGACGGGCCACCGTAGCAGAAACGCGGTTAACAGGGGTGATGTTAAAATTGTACTTCAACGTTTAATTGCACCCTTAGACCGTTCTGAATGTGGGCTAACGAGTAGCCGGAAGTACAATAGTTGCCGGAGAACACGTCGCGGTCGGAATTAATCTGATTTGCTTGGGAAAAGGAGGAGCTCTGCAGGGGGTGGGCAGGGGGTAAGTCGTAGTCGGAGAATTTAATGAGAATTAATCGAGCTGGAGTATTAGACGATTGATGAAGACAATGCGGGCGACTGTTGAACGTTCCTTAACTTCTAACGTGTCTCTGCGTACGTCGTTGAGCACGTAAACGATGGGTGAAACGCGCGATTTCTGACAGACAGGAATTTATAGTTGCTCGCGAAGAATCCGTTAATGGGGATTTAGCCTCCGCTGCATCGAAATAATGCTTGTCTTTGAAATATAATTAACGGACGGTAACTCGAGCCGGAGGAACACACGCCGTGTCTTGTAACGACCTATTGAACGCGGCGTCGGCTATTTTGCTCTACTTTCTGGCACACCCACGCGGATTTAGGCACGGAATTTTGTCTAATAATACGAAGATGGTAAAACAGGAGGTCTAGTTTTCGAACGAATAAATTCTCCAACCGGGATTTTACTAGACAGCATTTCTATGTATCCCTTTACGAGTCGTTTCATTTAATCGTAAGTGCGCATATAACTTGGCGCAACTTCTTGCCTTAGGTGCCAGTACTTTCGAGACCATCATAAACGCTTTTGTTCGTGTAGGTAATATCGCGAAGCTACTCGCCCTTTGTAAAATATTCTTACGCTCGAGTAAATGAACTTCAATGATCATCCGTTTCGATATCGCCCGACTTGAAAAATATCAAAAGGAAATTGAAATTGATTTTAAAATGCTATCCTTTCTCTTTCTTCTTTCGTACATTATATATCATTTTATTTTTTCGATTAACTCGCAATACCTAAGATCAAGCTACGCTATTACTATTTAGCGATTGTCGCGTTGCGATGGTAAAAGTCAATCGAATAAACCGGTTGGAAATGTTTCAAACGCAACAATGGCGAAGTTTATAACCGGCAACCGTATGTATCCGGGCGAATCGGCTACGTCACGATGAGCACACGATAAAACCAATGTTGACAACGTGTTTGCAGTTTTATGGGGTGTCGGCTAAATGCAACCCGGTGTACAGACCTTAATAACTCTCGCGTGATACGAGAATAGAAATACGCCGTAGATTTACTGGTGCGCAAAGTATTCCCATTCTCTATAAATGACGAGGAGGCGTGCGCCAGAAATTACATCAGTTCAATTGAATCGTTTAACGGTCAAAGCGTAGAAAAAATTTCATCATTCCAGTATTAATACTACATATTATTGTCCGGCAATATAATACTTTTATTAGGTATAGTTGGTGGAAAGAATATAACGAGATTGTAAAATTAATCAGAAACTAAGGTAGAAGTACCGAATATGACACGAAGGTGGAAGTGTGATCTGAGGTAATTTGAGGATAATTTGGTATGATTTGGCAACTCGATAATAAAATGATTTCATAATTTGGAGGATATCGTCCAAGAATCTATATAAGGAGTTATTAACGAGGTTAATTATGACTATTATACGAGCCCATAATCGTAAGAATTTCTTTGAATAAATCATAGACGGTATTACTAGTGACAGTTTAAAAATATGTTAAGGTGCGATAACAGATGCGACATCTGAAAATAGAAAAAGTTGTGAATAAACTCTGGGTTATCCAAGACAATTATGATAATTAGCCAGTAAGACAGTAATTAGGTGGAAAAGGGTATTTCCATCATTCTTACCTCTGTCACTACTGATCTATGATGTTACGAAATTCTAAAATTATGGTTTAAAAGTAGAAGACCTTAATCTCTGTAACATATTGGTATTTTCGTATTTTTAACAATATTTTTGTATAAAATATTTTTATAATTATAATCATAATTATATATCAATTATTTATTCAATAACGTATTAAATAACTTACTAAGTAATTATTTATATTTTATAATTATCATTTTTTATATAAAACATTGTACTCAATCTAATAATTCGCAACATTTTCGAGGGGGTTGCTGTTTATGCTCTTTGATCAATCGACTTTCGGATTGGCTTGGTATCTGTTTTCACCATGAGATCTCTCTATAAAATATCACCGCGAAATATATAAAAACATCTTACATTAAGCTTACTCTATGCTATTAAGTTTAAGCAGCTTCCAGCGCATCGCGGCAAAGCTATGGCGCTAATAGCGCGTACTCGCCTTGTAACTATACTTCAACAGGGTGAAACAGGAATTTTGATTCACTATTTTTAACGTTCCATTGTTATTTTTGCACCCCATCAACCATCTTTGCCACTTATTTTCTTGTTATCGAGTTACACCGAATTTTTGGCTTCATAGCGTATTAACAACGTCGGTTAATCGACTAATCGGTTAATCGGTTAATACGATCTTGCCCAAAAAGCTGTTCAATTAAAAATTTATATCGCTACAACGTAGCAAAGGATGTTAAGTATTTTAAAAATTTTCCGCACGATATCAATGACAAAACGAAAGGCTTTCATATTTATTGCGTACAGTTGTAACTTAAAATTAAGCGGCTGGTGATTTTATGTGGAGTTAATTCTATGGTTCTCTGATTACAGAATCGATTCTGTTGACGATATCAAGGATTCTCTTTAAGACGTCGATTGAGGCTGTACGAGCATCTTAGCTGTGCATGTCCGAGTTTGGTGATTCACTGGTGAGTTTGCTGTCCTCAAATCGTATTTGCGATCTATTTCCATATCTATATCGGTGAATAATCGTCATCGTGGTTAAAGCGTTTTATACAGATGAAAGAAATTTTTCGAAAAAAAAAGAGGAAAAGGTTGAAATAACAAATTCCTATCGATTCGATGTTAAATTGAATTTTGGACGCGTGTGCTATCTTCCTTTGTACTTTATGATCCGCAATAAATGTCTGAAACGATGTACGGAGTCGGTACGTTTTTAGCTCGCGATGCTGCATTACATAGTTCTCTGAGCCTGGTAAACGTAAACAAGGAATCGTATGTTTGCTTATCATTACAGTTAATACATTATTATCGATTCTTGGAATAGTACACGCAGGAAATTTTTCTTCTTCGATATTAAACTTTATTAAAATTTTCCGACGTCTTACGACATTTGCCCACGATGATGATATATACTTTTTTTTATTAATTATGTTATTATTAGAAGTTATAGCTGTGAACGTGTGTCAGAAAGTTACGTAAAGCTGTAAAGCGCTCCAAATAAAGATTTAGGTTAATTTCAAGGATTATCAAAGAAGCGGGGAAATTGAAAGTACGAAAATAACGCGGTGATTTTACGCTAGCCACTTGAGCGCGATCAACAAGCGGAAAAGTTGAGCGCCGAGAGGAAAAAGCACTGCTTAAAATTCAAACGTAAAAGCGGCCGAGCACAAAGCAAGGGAGCTGAGCGCCCACTGATTCGTGAACGATGATCAGGGAAACGACAGAAGAGTTTAGGGTTATAAAATGGACTTTATGATTCGAGATACGCATTCGTGTGCGATAGTAAACGCTTTATTACTACATCAAAGGGAACAGTTTACGAAAATTGGTCACGCTCGTGATATCTCGCACATCGTAACGCATTAATATCGTATCATAGAATATTTCGTTTATATCTGCTCGTAACTGCGATTTATTATTTGCATTTGATACATAGCGTCGTGGTTGATGTGTATTTAGCGCTGTAACGTATTTACCAATTGTAGCGATTCGTGTTGCACAGATTTCCTCTACGACGACACCTAAAGTAGATGTAAAGTGGGCGTAAAATCGGCATTATCAACGAAAGAATTAATATTTACAATCATTTGTATACTTGCGATCGTACAAAATATTTTTAATTCGTCGCTTTAAAAAAAAAGAAAATGAAGCAAAATATTAATTTAACCGAGTTGTAACGATAAGTCGCCGCGCCGGTTTGTTAATATAGCGATCGCCATCGGTGTAAAAATTCATTTTCAAGTGACAAAAGTTTGGCGCGAAAGTTAACGTCGACGAGTAATGAAAGAAGAACAAGTGGAAACTTTTTTATGGCGAATTTAACTTTAGTGCGGGTAAGTCGGGAGGGGGTTGGGAATTGCGATGGACAGGTAGGAAGGGGGATCGAGTATTGGATTACGATGGAATGATTGCGCTCTTAATTAAAAGTGGGGTGGAACAAGGCCACGCGCGTTCCGACCGAACGGATTAACTTGCTAAATCCGTGTTATGGTCTTATTGTCAGGCTGCTTCATAAAACAAGATGTGTTACCTTGGCGTTAATTCACCGGTTAAAATATTCATGGTGTTTGTTCGTCGGCATTCGGTGAACACCCGTCATTCGTTCGTAGTCAAGGGGGAAGAGCGACAGCTCTACGCGTGAAACCTAATTTCAAGTGCGACGGTAAGTCTCCATGAACGTAACTTGACTTAATGTAAGCCGAGTATTATTATTGCTTTAATACCCTTATTTATATTCATCTCCTGAGACATGGGAGTGCACGCAAAAGGTGACTAGTAACGCGACCCTCCCTTCATCGTCGCGACAAAAAGCTTGGGAATTTTGGCAGATTATACGGGGAACAGAGGAACGTTGGTTTTTAGTGTTTGCCTCTATCCTGGAAATTGCGCGTGAAATTGTAATAGGCGACAGTTGAATTTTAAATATCGTCGAGGTACGTACACGTTATACGTCCATTGGAGGTAAAGATCAATTGGTGGAAAACGAACTCGTCCACGAGTTAAGAGTTTTTGCGATAAAATTTCTATTAAATGATCTATAAAATTCGCGTTGAAATTGCTTCGTTTCGCTGAACTTATACGACGAAATCCGATTTGCCCCCGATAGAATTACGCGAATAAAGTTCGAGTCTCGTTGGACAACGTATTTCATCAACGATCGCAATTAACCGCATCACGACAGCCAGGTGTAAGGAAAAAAGTTGGTGAGAAAGCGTAAAACTGTAAAAGTTGTCAGGCCGGAGCGAAGTTACTGCTATCAGCGAAAAGGGGTAAACGCTTCAGCCCAGTTGGCTAACGCGCCGAGAGAAATCGATGGTTAATGGACAAAGTTGACACCGTTACAACATCCCGAAACTGCTTCGGGAAACTACCGACATTCGTTTCACTTAGGCTGCCTTGCTCGGTTCTCCATCCTCCGCCACACCGTTTCACCCCGCCTGTTTCCAGGTCTCTCTGTATTATCCGATACCCTCGCCTGTGCTCATTCGTTGAACCGTCGCGTCGACGGTTCCACGTTTCGGTGGTTCCACTGGTTTATGGGACAGAATGAAGCGGAGGTCAGCCTGATCTTATAGATTTTTTCGGCGTTATTTAATGGTTATTGGCTGGCGATGAAAGTCTTTTAATAGAAACGATGGATCGTCAAGCTCGGACATGGGAAAACTGTTAAAAATCTGGTACTTGGCCAGGATTCGAGGGCACTTTTAGAAGATGATCGTACGTTCTTGAAACTTGGAACTAAAAACGTCTTCTGCTACCGACACATATGTTGCGATCGTTCAATTATTCAAATAACGCTGCTGTTGCCTCGGTTTTAGCGTGTTCGACAAAATAATTAAAACAACCGGTGGGTAGCCTTAGTTTAGCAGCTGTTTATTTTTCAAATGGATTTACGATTCCCCGTTTTTGAGTCTATAAACTTCGGAAGAGGAGTTTGATCGCTTGACTCGGTACAATACAGAAGGGACGAATAATTTAACTACTTTTCGAACTGAGACGATTTTAGAATTATTTATTGCGTATATAAATTTAAATATATACGTTTCATTTATATATAAAAGAAAGATTGAAAAAACCAAGATCAATGAAAAATTCAATAAAATTGTGAATCGGTCGTCGATTCCATCCCGATGCTATGAAATAGTAACTTTAATTTGTCGATTTAAGGATAGGAGGTGATCGTAGTTGGCATGACGCGGCGGTCTTGAAAAGGGCGGGTTATACGCCGGAGAAAGCAATCAAGAGTCAGTAAATTTTCGGGGAACGGAACCCCCTAACGACAAGTCAATCTTGATGAGTAAAACGGTTTCGACCATCATCAGGCTGTTAGATTAACGGGCCGCGTAGTCTGGAACTTCATATTACGTTTCCGGGCATGTTTGTTTCCTCCCGTGCCTCTCGTTTCCGACGATGTACTGCCTGTCCAGACCTCCGCGTGGCGATTTGTCGCAGCTAAATGCAATTGTCCCCTTATTTCTTCGATAATTGCGAAATCGGTTGATGAAACTGGCTGGATACACGCGGAACATCGAGTTACTTTGGCTTGTTTCTGTTCGTGTGAATCATGCCCGTGGTCGCGTACACATCTAGATAGACTAAAGGAGCGATCAAAAAGGGAAGAGTATTAATCGTCGATCGGCACTGTATGGAAAACCGAGCAATCGGGCGTGTGTCGAGCACTTTCAGATTGAAACCCGAGGTCGAATCAGCCTCTTTCATTTTCGCGTTAAGCGCGGCGCGACGCTTTGCTTCCGATAAAGCAAGACGATTCCTTTTTTTCCTTCTACTTCGATCGGAGTGTGAAATAGGAGAATAAATAGTAATCACTCGTTGGTCATTTGTTCGTAGGTTATTTGTCGGTAGAGACCACGGAATAGAATTGAAATTCCTTGTGTGGTATAGCGAGATATTGAAGATTTATATTTCTTCCTTTTATAGGTTTTCTTTTTATAGGTTTGAATGTGAATGCGCGAATAAAATGGCAATCGTACGTTCTTGATTTTCTCTTTCTTTTTTTTTCTTTTAGATAATTTCTTGCAGCAGGTATTAGAAGTACATCATTTTTTTTTCTTTTTAAATTAAGAAGTCGTTATATTACTCTGTTAAAATTATTCCATTAAAATTGGCAAGTTCATTTCGATTATTGCAGGTAAACGAAACTATCGCGTGCCAGTTTCCTCTTTACGCCGGCCTAACGAAGCGGTCGTATGTTTCAGCTCGTTAAAACTCTTCCGGGCGTAACCGCGTAAACGAATTTTTAATTTCCCTCCTTAACGAATTTAATAAACTCGCGCAATGGTAAGAGGTCAAGATGGTGGAAAATCTGCGACTCGAAAACAAATTTCATTGGAAGTAATTGAGCAATCAGTTTTAATCAATCTCCCGTCGAATCAAAGTCCCGCATCTCGGCCGAATCTCGCGTGATGGCCGGCTACAGGCAAGACGTAAAATTAAATAAGCTCCGGCTGAATCACCGTGGAAGCGATTGTATCGCTTCCGTAGTGGGCTTGATCTCCTCTATTTTCCTCTTAGACACTTAGCTGGCGAGTATATAATCCTGAACGACGAGGAAATTTGCATTTTTCTGCATACGAACACCATGCTCTCGGCGATGGTCTTCGCGTCATGGCTTGCCCATGTGCTTCCGGTTACCTCCGCGCGGTATTCTCCGGATCTACGTAATCGTTTCTCTTGTCTTTCCTGGATTAATTCCACCCTCGAATGCATTTTATGGAAACATTGTAGTAACTGTATTGTTTCATACGTGTATGTGTGTGGGCACGCGAAAGATACTATAAAGTGTTGGAAGATTAGGTATTTTACGAGATTGAGGATATTTGTAGTATTTTTCTTGTAATATCGTTTTTATCAAAGCAAGGATATGTAGAAATGTTTATCGAACTGTTCATATAAAGTAACGAACTATTGTTCATGACGGAAGATTGTTTGCCGAGATGTGTTCAATGATCGAGTTAATCGGCGAACATTAGCTTTCTGCGAACTTGGCTTTGATCTCTCAATGGTTGAGTTGATTCATCGTGTCGTGAGAAACTTGCGGCAAAGTTGTTTACGACGTTACTGAAGCTGCGTAGAAGCTTCTACATAAGTCGATCTATTGCTTAGCCGATAATAACAGAATATGTTAGCCAGCCTGGTTGCGTTGACAATTTTTCCAACGCTTAATAATTAACAGAAAAGTATTCCCTTTTCCTTCTTAAGCTACGAATAATTCAGTTTCATCAAAAAATTATCACGCTTCGGAATTAATTTTGGTTTCACTGAATAAGAAAGATAGAGTAACAGATAGTAAAGTAACGTACGTCTTAATTTCTGAAATACTTTTATTATTCTTAGAAAAATACAACAGCCCCTTGTCTGCATCTATTCCCTGCCAATTCTCTCTGTGAAAGTTTTAGCACTAATATTTCTGTTGTGAGAAACAATCCACGCTAGAAGCGATTGATATGGACATCCAGATACCATTACGCGTTTGGATATTGTTTTCTTCGTGCGGAGTAAAGTTTAAACAGGGGGCACGTCGGTATTCTCCTTGTTCGTAAGTAACCACCGGTAACAATGGCGGTATCTGAAGGTGGTGAGGACGGCGGAAGCCGTGTTTTGCCGCGAAACGTCCTGGAAACTTGACGTTGATCGGTGCAGGTCGGGCCCTTGGCAGCTTTCAAGTCTGTGAAAGTTTTTGAAGTAACACGGCTAAACCCGGTCCGGTTCGATCGATCGGTGCACGCGCGTAACGTTGCAATCGGCCGCCATTATATCGATCGTTCGGGAGGGAGATTTACCGCGTGCATGCCAGCCGTGCCTCCTACGAACATATGTCATGTTATTTACGAGCCAGGCATTACTCTCTGCCCGATTTACTATATTTTATGTTACGTGGATGGACTCGCAATTCTTTCAAATCGGTCGAGCCAGCAATCCGGTCACGTCGTCCACATGAACACGAAGTGCGTATGACGTTCTTCGCACCCGTTCGATTATGTCTACGTCAACCCCTCCATTCAACAGAAACATCGTGTTCGATCCCTGCCGGCTTCCGGATTCAAACCTCTCCCCTTCCACATTCCTATCGAACAGACCGATCGTTTCGTTTAATCGCCGTCGATTCGCGAGTTTCGTTGGTTCGCGATTGCTGCCCGATTTTAGCTCCATGCATTTGCTCCGTCGTCACTAGATGACTACTTTTTCTTAACTTGCTGTAATTACTTCGTCTTAGAGGTACGAGAGATATATCAAGCTGTAACGTATTAAACGTCCGTCTTGTTCGGTGGAAAGAAATACGCTCTTATTTTTCATTACTGTAAGTTCATTAATGAAAATATCGTTTTGTTGGAAACAATTTACTTTTGCTACATACCTATTTGGCGATACAACGAACAACTTTTATCCGGACACTTTATATATTACAAGGTAAGAAAATAGCGAGATTAAGAGAAGAAATACGAGGGTCGGATCAACAATGTTCTCCACGAGTCAAAAGTTAAGCGTCTCGTTATCACGGCGAACGTGTAAAAATTCGATGGATCAAAGACTCGGATTGCATGTCGAGTGATTGAAAACTTCTGAATGACGGCTGGAGAATGCATCGTGGTTTCCGGGCTGATATAGGGACATATATTATCGTGAGAGACGTTCACTATTCTTTGCAATGACTGGCTTTCTTTCCCGAATGGTGACCATCAGACGCTCGGGATTGGTGTCCGTAATCCATTGATATATTCCACTGAAAAACCTGTAAGAGATAAAAGTAACACCTTATCGATTTTATCCTAGAATTCGAGCTACGTCTCTCGATTAATTAGACTGAAGTGAAATTCTTTTTTTTTCATCTTTCTTATGCCCGAATAATTTACAGGAAGTGCAGCTGGTCAATTTGATTTATCGAAAGAGTTCTTTGAGAAATATGCGCTCGTACAATTTTTCTACTCAGTTCTTCGATTGTAATTTTTCGATAATGCAATAACGATGTAACAACTCGCTTTAAGAAAATTTCAACGTGGAAATTTGTCAGAGACTTAATCAGTTTCTCGCGATAAAGGCGTGCTTTAAACAACACTCGATATTTTCAGTTTATTAACTACTACACAACATGTACAAAGACGTTGGGATGATGATTGATGTTACAGCCGGGATAGATGTTCCTGACTTCGACTAGAAACATGCAAATTTAACAGGACTTCTCCAAACTTGCCCTAAATTGATGGAATAAAGTTGGACATTAAGTAAACAAAGTAGCTTTGCGCGCGGCGCGTAAAGTTCACGCAAATTAGAGAGCAACCTTGCTATTATGCGTCGCCTCTACGTTTAAACGTGTATTAACCCTCTAGCATCATGATGATTACAGGTACGCAAAAGTTTCCCTTTTACCAGGAGGATGTATATCGTATATCGGTTAATGCACGTCTTTGCAATTATTCCGCGACTCCGTATCGTTCCTTGTTCTATGTTGTTCGCTTTACCTGCAACTCGTTGCGAAAGGTTTGCCCCGACGATGAAAGCTTTCTGAACTTTCTACATTTAATCTGCTAGTTTAATGATGTACACGTTGCTCGTTATTAAACGTTACGCCGTAAGAAGGGATCCATTAATCATCATGTGCTTACGTAAACTATTAACCCTTAATTAAGGGTAGAATTCGGTATTGAAAACAATTTCTTCTCGGGTAGAATTTGAAGAACTCGGATTTTAAGGATCCGAATTCGCTCGTCCAAATTCATTCAAACTTAAAACTGCAAACATTTGAAAATATGTAAATCATAAAGAATTCGGATCTGAATATCAAGACTCCTTCTTTGCGCTTCATTGTTCACTTCCGTTTGATCTTATATCGAATGCAACGAATCAAAAGCGATAAGTTTATCAGTTACACGCTACACCTGAAACATTGATTCATCGAGTCAAACAGCCTTAAGTGAGTTGTCACGAAACGCGCTACTCTCCGCCTTATTTCTCTTCCATTAGATATGCACCGTCCCCGGTGTTTATCCTCGCCGATAAGATTGTTGACGAAATCGCGGAAAAATCTGGTCGCCCGTATCGGGGAAACTTTCCACCCGAGACTCACCACTTTTCTCGTTAGACAGTAGTTTCCTCTTCGACTAGAACAGCTATAAAAATTCCTTCGTTTACAGTGCATCAGGAATTCTCAAGTCAAGCAGGTCGCTTTGCATCGCGAACAGAATGTTTTAATCATAAGCGTTCTAGACCAATCCTACGCGATACTCGAACAATTCTTCTCTATTTCAGTGAGAAATTCAAAATACCTACGCTTTAAACATTCTGCCGTGATTTTGATGGAAATAAACAGCCACCGACGCAGACAGGCCGTGTCTTACAGGCTGACCGTAAAGTTTATGCACGCCCTTGCCACGAAGTACATATTCTTTTTTCCGATTTCTCGTTTGCTAGCCCTTTGGCGATAAAACGGCTTTCAGTCAGTCCGCTCGACCCACGCGCTCGAAATTATTCCAATCTTGGTTGACCTTTCCGGTTGTACCTCTTTCTTCCTTCCTCTTTCCTTTACTATCGTTTTTGTTTCATTCACACCTCGTAATTCGCACACTCGGCGGGAAAAATATTTCTCTGCAGTTTTCTTCGCGTGGTAGCGACGGTTCGAAAATCTTCCGCGTTTGCTTGCATTCAAAATATTGAACGTCTCTAGCAATCATACGATCTGGTGTAGGTTTCTTGATAGGAAAATATATAAAAAAAAGCTCCGCTCCCCAGAGGCTTAAACCCAAAAACTGCATCATACAACAAAAACTGTAAAGCGCCGACACATAATACAGCATGGTTACGTCGTACCGCCGCGTATCGATACCTTTGTCTAACATACCATTACAAAAATTCATGTTTATTATGAATAATGTACTTAAAATCTGTATTTTCTGGACTCAATAAACTCCTTTGTAAAAAAAAAAAAAAAATGGTTTCTTGATAGGTTTCTAGCTGTGGAATAAAACGACCGGACCTACAGTTAATCAGAACGATACCCTGGTAGCTGCTATATCGTAACTTTTGTTAAATTCGAATTAGCTATACTGCCGCTTAAAACTCACACTCTCACTTCTCTAGAAACTCTTTTTCAACTTTCTCCTTTGTAATTTCTCTCATTCTCAATTCCTTTCTCTTGTTTCAACTGCTTCAACTATTTCCTTTTGCATGTGCACATTCGCTCTTTATAAAGTTGTAAACGCTTTAATGCTGGTAATCACTTCCTCGATACTCCGCTATAATCTTTTCACTATACTTTAGTATTCATTGAGAATTCTCGGTACTTTTTTCGAGCAATGGACGAGCAACAAAAGCGATCTATCCTGCTGGATCTCGGATCGGCGCTGATCTCGTGTAAAACGCTCGACGATACACAACCTGAAAGATAATGAAGGCGAAGGATTTTAACATTTAATCTGTTTACGGGCACGTTATGAACGGTGAAAAATGCAACGGCGGCGTTTACAGTGCGGACCGTCGAACGCCATGCTCGCCAATAATTCAGCTGGATGATCCAGCTGCGTGTGTGGCAAAGTGCAGCGATTCGTGGAAAAGAGAATAACATTTAAAAGCGACCTTTTTCGCGAGAGCCAGTGATGACTTCCGATTACCGCGAATCGTTCTCGAAAAATACATTTTTGCGTTTTCCGCCCCCGGGGGACAATGGCGTTGGTGGATAGCGGCGAAATAAATAGAGAAGCTCATGCCGCATAGGAACAACCCCATGTCGATTTGGCGAAACCGCATCGAACGGCCCATGCAGAAATACATCGGCCTGTTTGCGTGTATTGTTGATGCGCAAAATGAGAATCCGGTAGGAAAACGGCGCTATTCCACCAGGTGAAAAGTGGTGAGCGAATAACACCGCTCGGAAAACGTACCATTTTTTCCTGCGAATGATCGAGTAATTCGACTGTTTTCCAAAGGGAGAATTAAATACAATTGTGTACGGTATTGGGAAATATTTTTCCAGATTATTTATTTTTTCCCTGGGACGGTCTGTTTGCAGATGATAGTGAGCGTCACAATTTGTAAATGTTTGTTCGAATTTATTCAAATATCGTGTACTGTATTTAGTGTTCACCTTGCCCCGCTACGGGTAGCTCGTGGTAATAAAAAAGAATCGAAGAGACTGCGGCAATCTTGTTCGAACGCAACATTTTATCGTTCACGGTAAAATAGATATTTTTTAGAGATAAAAAAAAATTAACATAAATTTGAAGATTGTTGCGCCCAATAATGAACGTAGAGTAAAGAAACTGGAAATACTTTATCGTCTGATACTTTTCAAAATCAGTAGAATATCTTATGAAATGCGGATATTTCACGCGAAAAAGTTATTGCGAAAAAGTGGTCATGAATTCTGTTACCATCCAATGCAGGTATTCGTTCATTTTCCGGGCTTTAAATGGCAGGGACACCGGTTGTTATTGCGCGGGATGAGAAGCTGGCGCGGAAAAGCGACGTCACACGAGAAATCACCGCCAAACGCCGGCCCCGCAACTTTTTAACGAACTGATGAAGCGACCGAAGCGGTGGTCGTTTTATTTTCTTCGTTCTTCTCCATTTTTTCTCTCTCCTTCTCTCTTTTGTCTTCCTCTCTCTCTCTCTCTCTCTCTCCCTCTCCCTCTCTTTCTTCCCTTCTCTTCTCTCATTTTTTCTCTTTTATTTTCAACGAGTCGACCGAGTGCCCATCCTACAGATAATTGCGAAAAATATAATGACGCGGTCGTGTGGCTGCTTTGTGGCCGGCTTTAGACATGAACTCGAGTGGGCTTTGAAGAGGAAATTATCGGTCGAATCGAGTTTAATCGTCAGAAGATAGTTTTATAGACCTTCCTCTCGTGGTTCTTTCTCGCCCAGGCTGTTACCCATCAAACAGCACACAGTTATTGTTCTATTATCTTTATTATTTTTTGTCACCATGCTACAACCCTCGAGCACCGAGTACACTTCGTTTTTGAAAACATACTTCGTTGCACTATTTAATTGGAGAACTTAGATATATTCGTCTGGTTTTCTTGGATTTTGCAACAGTATCGATTAGAAATTGACTAGTTAGTTTTCACTGACAGTAAAACCTTCCTATGCTTCTTTTACCATACCAGCATAAATCACGCACGTACACACGCATTACTTGTTCCATCGTTAGTTAAATTTGTTATGTAAAACAATATTAGATAAATTACGAAAAGGGACCCGAATAATACCGATAATAACAATAATCTATTTGCAATTAGTCATTTTATTAGCGTTTGAAAATTTTCCATAATTTTCTCCAAGTATTTCCTTCACCTGCACACGATATTCGGCAATAAATTAACAACGAACGATGCGAAACGATACTACGTGTATAAAGTTCATCGAGCAGGTGTAATACATTTCGAAGGAAATTGTGTATTCGACAATGGTCGTGGTATTGTGTCGCGTTTGATAATTATGAGAAGTACCGACCTCGGTATCGCGGTACGTTTATTAGATTACGATCTGACCTCGCCCAGCGTGGCAAGGAAATTATCAGAGGGGTCAAGCTCTTAGATTTTAGATTATTAAGCAGATAGTTGGGGTGTGAAGTTAGGCGGGCCCGTATTTCGCTCCACGATTTCACCAGCTATACACATATGTATTTAGGATAATGTTTAACCATGGAAACAATAAAGGCTTATCGATCTAATAATATCTACTATTTTAAGCAAGGACGAGAAGATTTCTGCCTTTGAAGAAACAAATTTGCAAATACATAAAATTACGCTTGATATTGATGTTAGAAAATAACGACTTTTATGAATTCGCTCGCGGATGAAAACGATTCAGCTAGTTTTTCTAACGTTAACGTGAAACGATGAAAAGACAGGTTTAAATAGAAATAGAAACGTGGTGGATAAAATCACGGCTGCTATAAAAAGGTTGAAAATCGGAGCGACGTCGGAGTTCAAAGGTTAGTTCGTGACTTGGTAAAAATCAGATGGAGCCCCGCGAAAAAGGTCCGATATGAATTTCTGTTTCCAAATGTGTGGCGTGGGTCGAAAGTTGCGTAGTTCCCGTTGAACTTTTGCCCGGGTGCCAATTCGATTAGAGTCGCTAGGCGATAGCACCAACTTTGGTTACAGCCTTCAAGTTGAATTCGCAAGAGTTTAACTTGTTCGATTATCTTTGAGGCTCGCCAAACTGTTCCACGGAGAAGCGAAATATCCTGCTCAATTTCGATGTTACGTTTTCACGGTGGCGAAGATGGCTATTGCACTGCGAAACGTGTTTCCTGGGCCTTTTAAAACTTTTCTTTCTTTTTTTTTTACCAAAAAAACTATGTATCAATCGACCGTTAATTCTCACTTTGATCGAATAACATCGTTAATAATAATATAACATCGTTAATTTTGGAAATACAGACATACGACTTTGTACATTTACTTTTGAAATATACGAAGAAAATGCAACCCAGTTTCCACACGGTTGATAGTATACAAAAAAAAAAAAACAGAAAAAAACAAAAAAAATACGTTTAGAAAAGAACAAAATTTTCCTATTTTTACACATGATTCAGCATTACCGCATTGAAAAGCTTTTTGTCCATTTTATTTTTGAAGAGGGGCGAATGTTTAGCAAATTTGCAACTATTTTCGGGCTGAATGTTCTTCCCATTAATTGCATTTGGAAATGCGTATAGTTCTCTGGCGAGCGCAAAAGTGCACTTTGATGTATAAAATGAAAAATATTCGTTCACACGGTAAACTGAATATCAGCGCAACGTGTGCACACGGGCGCACTTACGGGATGCGTTTATTGTTTGCAAAAATACTTTATTCCTCGCGTACGATAGATATGCGAGATTAAAAATCCTGACGTGCAGCGGAGTGATGGCAAATATTTTATGATTGATACTAAATACTTTTCTTGGAGAATATTTTTTGGAATTGCTACTATTCTATCGTATCGTTCAACGAGCTACGTGAATTTTCGGCACCTACATATAAAACAATGGAACTCGTCACATAGGAATTTTGTAAAATTTCATTTTATAACTCTCCATGTATCTTTTATGCCATATGTGATATATGAAAAAGTATCGAAAAGTATTCGCGGAAAAGTTCACTAATGATCGAAACAGCGGAATCCGTTGTTTCTTTCATCGTTTTTGCATCGACAAGATAAACGCTCGTCCAATTAATCAGTCTATCTTAATTAGAAGGCGCAAAGGTCTTATCAGCGTTTTATCAAATTGAGTTTTTTCTCAGATGGCAATCTTTCTCTCTCTCTCTCTCTGCTGTTGTAACGTACTAGCTCAAACTACATATGTACATGCGAGGCGTGCATTTATCTTCTTCCAACGTTCAACCAGCTAACCCTCCAATGAGTGCTCTGTCTATTTGGGGTAGTAGTGTTTAAACTTCATGGTATAACAATATTTGCATTTTCGTGACGCAACATTGCGGGAAACAGAATAACAAACTACGCATCGGCGAACATGGTTATTTGTTTTTTCTCGCGTAAAATTAGAACATCGAGAAAAATTCTTGCTTAGAACTGTGTCTTCCTGTGTTGCTCCAACATTTTTCTTCGAAAGATATCGCGCTATAAAACGAAGTGACTCGCTCGCTCGCATGGCGAAAAAAAAAAAAGAAAAAAGAGAACGGTTCGATGCCGGAAAGAGGTTATAGGTACGAAAAATATTTTTGTCGAATTTAATTTTAGTTACCTCGGGGGAACGCGATTCGATATTTTTTCTTTTTTGTTTTGTTTAATCGAACAACTCTGTTCCTCTAGTTTATAGTAAAATAGAGGAGAAAGTTTTTCTAGACAATTTTTTTAAACTAAGCAAAAATTAATTAACTCAAACGCTGCAATAGTCGATCTAATCCCCGTTCGCACATGCGCACATTCTCTTTTTAAATTTAAGAACTCGAAATAATAGAAACGAAACTTTTAATTAGGAAATTTACTTCAATTTTCAAAAATGAAGCTTTCCGCTCAAGAGTTCCGGCTCTGGTAATTCTATTTGCGTATTACATAGAATATTTAATACATTTAATATCACTGTTATACGTATATAATGTAATATATATGTATTACATTTGCAAAAATGACATAATCAATGGGATTACGCTTCTCTGTCGTGATAGTTCACATTATATTCGATGAAATAATGGAACGCACGCGATATTCCTACAGTTATACAACGCGCAGAGAAAATGAAACTATCGTGTCAGTATGAAAAATGTATTTTCAAAAAGGAGCCAGAGCTCGGGTAAATTCACCGAGTACCGAAAAAATATCTTTCTTTAATAAAAAGTAGAATCAAAGAATATTTTCTCTACTATAAGAGACCAATTCCATAAAACAATATGTTCCACGAGAGTACGTATTTTTGTCGACTGTTATAGTTCAGATTTATGAAATTCTCAGGAACGTTGGAACCGTTCCCCGGTGATTTCGTTTCGTTTCGATCTGACAAAAGTTGAAACACAAAGAGGACAACCGAGTAGTCGAAATAAATATCTTTCATAAAAGGTTATAAGAATAATTGGAAATCGTCTAACCCCTTTCTCCTTTTTCGTTTTTATTTTTGTGAACCTATTCCCCAAACGATTTAACCGGTCAACGGTATCGACAAGTATAAATTAAGAAAGTTTATCGCTCGGAGGAATGGTGCAGTGCGACGACTGCGTTTGTAAATGGCTCTGGCCATATATATGCACTGGCTGTGTGCACATACGTATGTATGTACACTGGATCGCACTAACGAGGTAGTATATTCTACACGTTGGTCCGCTAATGATTACCTGATATCATGATCTAATGGACGCGGCAGATGTCGTAGCTTTTCTGCTAAATTTTATTTAGACCTAAATCGATTCAGGCCCTGTCACAGAGTCAGGGGATAGAGCCTGTTTCGTGAATCATCCTAATCATTCGCGCTCGGGGACCCATCCCAAATTGCAGCCCAATTAACGTGGTAACGTGGTTGATTTCAGCTTATATTTGATTTAATGGAACCACCGTATGTATGGAAACGTGGCGTCCAAAATGATCCACGTCGTTTACTCGTGTATTCGGGATCACGTTTTCACAATATCACAATACTTTCAATCTCTTTAGGGACTTCCTTTATTGATCATCGAATATTCCTTGTTAGCGATTGTAGCACACGTCGACGAATATCACGGTGAAATAGTTGGAACGGATAGTCATCGCTTAAAATAAAAATTTCTGTATACAACGTTGGGATTGTCTCGTTAAAAACAAGGTAAGAATAAACAATATATAGCAGAGATAATAAACTTTCAGAGTAACATCGAAGACACTCGCAGTCACGCACAGTGGCGCGGAAACGTAGTAGGGAAATGGGAAATACTAATTATTCTGGACAATAGGGATTATTTTTTACTTTAGAGAGCACGGCACCGGTGCATCTGTCCTCGAAGCTCCTTAGAATTATAATTGTGCAATTAAACGCTTCATATTGTCCCAGGCGACGTTTCCACGTTAATTATGAGCGAGGGCAGACGAAACTGCATTAAAACCGAAGAATTTTTACGGAAAGGACGGTTGGCAAAAAAGTGTTTAACAGCCGTCTGGTTGAAGCAGTAAAACTGACTCATCCGCGGAAGGTTTCTTCTTCGCAGCGCCGGTTTGTACGGCGGTGTATCTGTCGGATCGTATGCAAATCTCTTGCGGCTTAATTACGCGAACACGCCTACTATATGAGGTTTCAGATCGTACGTAACGCGAACCGGAACCCAATATATTTCTCGCCCGATAAGAAGAAACCCCCTGCATCTGAGCCTCGATTAAGCCTAAGGCTTGTACGAGCAAGCGTCCCTTTACCCTTTAGATACCTTTTCTTCCATTCGCCTTCCTTCTCCTCTCTCTCTCTCTCTCTCTCTTTCTCTATCTCTCTCGGTCTTCTTCGTAGTCTCCCTTACCGAGAGATGTATGCTCGTGTTGGCTTTTATCTGTAGCTATTTGCACACACGGATACTAAACTTGTGCCACGGCTGGTTTACAAGTCTTTACACGACGATCGGCCGATCTGTGATACCCGAAACCTGATTTCCCTTCCGCCTTGCAGCTTCGATCGACCACCCTTGTTATAGCTACGCGGAACAGTAAGTGCGTTAATGAGCGCTCTGATACGGAACACCATAGTCATAAGGAATTTTCGTTGAAATTCTGTTTCATTTTGATTCTTTAAATTCGTTCTTCTCTCTTTTTTTATGTTTGCTGGAAACATTTCTTTGGATTCGTTAAATCAGTTTGAGGGCTAGATTAGAGTGGTTTTGGAAATGTAAAGGCTATCCGATACGGTATCACGTGGTTGGCTATGTATGAAATTCTCTTTGTGGCTCATTTTAATTAGCGATTACATATGCTGATACGCCCGATGGATCGCTAATGGCCATTTTGGCAGAATGCAGGTACTATCATTGAAATTTTCATGCTGGTTCGCAGAAATTAATACACGCGTTCGCGAGTTGTAACTACTTCTGGGTAACCGTCGATAAGAGTTCAACGATTCCACAGTCGGCTGATTGATTATATCGAAAATTTTTTCGGTGGAAAAATGGTATCCGTTATTCGCTTTCCGATATCGAACGTGCCTGCATGCAATTTCTAAGAATTTAGATAAAAATTAAAAATTCATAATTCTCACAAACAAGCGGACATTTCAATTTTGCAAATTCCAACTAAAGTATCAATGGTTTTCTTTACTTCTCGTATCAAAGGATTGATAACGAATCGAATCACCACCGTGAACCACTGCTAAATCAGTTTACGCAATCGATTCACCTATCTTTACAGAAAATATTTTTCTGTCCCTTTGAGAACTTTATCTGCCTCTCTTGAAAAGCCACCTTTCGATATAACTAAAAGTACAGTCGCGACTGTCAGCCAGTATCGCGTTATTAAAAAATGGCGCCATTCGTTGAAGAATGTCAATCGCAAGATCGGCGAAATGAAATTTTATCGAGAATCGTGGAGAGCGCATGGCGCTTGCAGTAGTGTCAATGGCTTTTTGCGATATTAGAGAGGTCGATGAAATGAGATTCTGGATTTCACTTAAATTACCAAACTCTCTCTCTCTCCCTCTCTCTCTTTCTCTCCCCCGGTACCTTGTGCCTTGTGCACGAGTCTGTATGCAATATGAGCTTTCCTATTGTGTATTTGCGCCAGAATTCCAGTAGTTTCCGTTATAGGTGTACATAGCGGCGTTACGCTGACTCGAACACTCACAGGTATCGTAAGTGCAGTTTCCAGGTTGAGAGGAGTCGCTAGACGAGATAATAAGAGAGAACGACGAGAAACGAAGGGATTCAAACGGAGATTGGCAAGATTGAATTATTGTTCAACTTTGTTTGTTGCATACACCAGGTTCCGGATCCATGGCCTATCCTTGATCTCGTCAAATTTAAGGTGCATTCGACTTCCCCCGCGATGTCTCGTCACGACAATTCATTACGTTTCTGCGTTATCAGGCAAAATTGACTCTATTTGTCAAAACTTTGTACGTTTCCTCTGGGCTTTCGTAGCGACACGACGCTGTGTCCTGATGAATCGGCCGTTTGCCACGAGAAACGACGACAACGACGATTGAGTTTCGTGAAAGATCGACCTGATGAATCGTATTTAGCTAATTACGGCTTTGTACGCGGATAACAACAAGATTATTTATTGAATCAATTTTTCGCCTATTTACAGCTAAAACGATACCGAAACCGGTACGGTGGACAAAGCATTGTCTTATCAATTTTCTCGCAGCAGCCATGTAACGTTGCATTCAGGACCAAATTCATAATCTGATTACGGTGTACTATAGGTTAGAGTTTCAACTTTGCGCTTAATTAGCGAGCGATGGGTGGCGGTTGCCTGGCAGTGTCCACGGTTATCAGTCGATGAATGTTTAACTTGGTCATAAAACCGAAGTTTTTGCTGTTAATTAATTCAGACAAAGCTGAAAATTCAATTATAATTTTATATTAGACCGTGCGCGTGTATCAATTATTTGGGAGCAAACGTTGCTCGGTGGAAGCAGCAACAGGCGTGTAGACGGGCAAGCGGCAAGGCTTTCGCCACGCTAGAAAATAGGGGATGCATAAATTTCACTTCAAATTAATTCGAAACTAATTTAATATGGTTAAGTTAACGTGGATTACAATACTAAGTCAACAATAATACCGAGCATAATACGAAATCCGACTCGGTAACAGCCTGACTCATCGCTGCTCGCTATCTTTTATCCTTTATATCGATATTAAATTTTTATTTAGACAATCGGAAGAAGATTACTAAAATTGAGAAGCTGAGACAATCTTTTTCGCTGGAAATCAATATTTTTTCGTTCGGTTACAGAGCTACGAGGCACACTGAATACTTAAAATTAGTCATCGCGATAAACCAATCGCCCTATCGTTAAGCATGATAAGAAGTTGCTGTCAAAAAGTCAAAGAATATACGGAAAGATTCATTGGATTCGTTGGCAGAGTGGAAAGTGATATAACGCGGTTTAACGTTCACGTTTTCGATATATTTCATAATTCGTGCGTCGAGGCAATAGCAGAGGTTCCTCTCGGAAAACTATAGGAAGAGAGAGCTTAAGGCGAATCCGCAATACACTCCATAACCTTGAGCGTCATAGTTTCGATGTTGTTCGGTGAAGAAGCGGTGCATGTTAAGAATTCTCGTTTGTTGAGAAGCTGGTGCGGTACAGATTTCTGTTTAGATGGAAGGTGGAGGGCAATGGGAAGAAGAGGGTAGAAATGAACGAAGAGAAGGGTAGCTCTTTGACTGCCGACAGTACCTACTTTGAAATTATACAGCGTTTATGCCCTTATTAATGCGAGTCCTAGCAGATATGGCCGGAGATCGAGGAGGTTGAGTTATGATTCAGCCCTGCTCGTTCCTTGGTCGCTTTTGAGCCAACACCGCCATAATGCCCCGTGATTAATCCCTCGGGGTACGGGCTGGCAGTACCAGCGGTGCATCTCACCACCTTCAGCACCCTCTTTCTGCAAAACCCCTCTTACCTCGCCTTGTGCCCTTCTCCTTCTCTCTTTTTCGCTTCCTACCGAGCCAACACCCTCCCATTCTGCACCTCGCCGCCCACCTATCTAACATGTACCTTTGTGGTAGCACCCTCGACGCAGATCAGTATTTCAGCAGGCGTCCGGAATTTTAATACGCGGTTTTACCACCGTGAGAGGCGTCATCCTCGTCCTTGCCACGCTCACGTTAGAATTTATACACGGCCTCGCGCCGCGGGTGATCCGTAATTAGCCGTTGTGCGAGCACCTCGCACACAGATGCATTCTTCTTTTTCCCCGATTTCCACGGCCTGATTCTCTCTCTTGCTCTGCCTGCTTCTGGCTGTTGTTGCCGAGCTACCTGGCTTTTGCACAGCGCCCCGGCTGGCACGCTTATACGAAGGTTGATTTCTTTGATGTCGAGTGCCCGTGGCAGGTGATCGAGGGGAACGTCTGCGTTCGAGGGTTTCTTTTGCGGTTCTCCTTCTTACTCGTCCGCTCGTCTGAGTTAAAGCACTCTTTCCGAGAATTATCTTGGTGTTTCATCAACGTTGCTTCGTTGGCTATCGAGATCGTTGTTATTTGTTACCTTGCGTACCGAAAGTATCTATCGAAGTTTTCTCGTTAAATAGGTTTCGTATCGAACAAGTGTACTTACGCGAAAACATTTGTGACGAGAACGATCGAAAACAGGTCAAGCTTCTTAATACGTTTGTTATACGTTCGTTTATTTGGCAAAGATACAGATATTTCAAAAGAGATTCTCGAGAAAGTCACTAATTGCGAAACTTCTTGATTCGGACATTGTTTCAATGCGAGAATAATAATATGATAAAATACGAGTGATTTTTAAACGTATCAAAGTTAACAATTAAAATTAAAAGGAGCAAAAATTATACGATTCAAAGCAATTTAAAACTTGTAGCAATAATCTGCTCGGAATAGTATAAAGTATATCTCTGATAACGCAATTTCATTCGAGTTGATATCTCAATTAGTTTCCAGGATATAAAACTTGCAAGCACGACGTTCCAATGCACGCGCGAAGTAGTGAACGAAGTCACGGAGTGTCGTGACTTACATTGTCTCCTGGAAATGCATACATCGCCTAGTAGTGGTAGTAGGAAAAAAACGCTGACTCAACATTTGTCACTGACCACTGCACATGTGACAAGCGTGGGATAGATCAGAGACGCGCCCGAGTATATGCCACGAGGATAGAAGAGTAAAGTCTTAAAAATTATGGTGCACTTTGATCGACGATATCTCGAGAATCGAAAGTCGTATCGACATGGATCTAAAAGCATAACGAAAGAATAACTTCACCTTTATTGTTGGTCTTAGTTTTATCGAAAAATCACTAATATCTCTAAAATGTTATTTAGTTGAAGTTCGAGTAGTTTCAACCCACGAAGGACCAACTTTGCCTTAACATTTAATTTGCGATTTCTTCACTGATTTTACATTAACAATTATGCTTGCTTCATCATCGTGATTATGAAAGGGAATTCCAAGGATTTGTTTAATATTCTTTCCATTGCTAGATCGTATTTTATGTAGGTTTAATGAACTTTCTGAATAAATGTGCGTAACAACAATCGATATTGTTTATAATTACTTGACTAACCGAGCCGAACGACGAACAAGATAATGATCATCATAATTTGATTTATGCGAAGGTATTGCACAAGGGAACTAAGACGGAACAAAGGAAATTGGATACACGTAATCCGAGTAGCATTTTGTTGCGATTGTTCTGCGCAAGGTATTTGTTTAACAAGATCCAAGGTAAAATCCTGATGGTCTGGAAGGTCCTGTGTTCACGGAACGCACACGTATGGGCAGACAGATTCGTTAGCAGTTAGTAGACTCCGTAATTGTTAGCACGTCTGGAGTTACGGTTTAGATGGCACAACGTTACATGATGGGTGATTAAAGACTTGATAGAGTAGACGAGCATTGGTTAAGTGTAAATTCTCTCTCATCGGCTCATCTTGCACGATATATCGTGTTCGGTTTCCTCGTCTTCCTTCGACCTTTGCTCCCTTCATTTTTTTCTTTCTACGTCAACAGATCTTCCCGAAAGAAAAATGAAAATGAGATTGTACGCGATTTCCATTCGACCTAATGAAACGAACTTGCTTAATGCGATTTATTATCGAAATACGTAACGATAAACGATGTAAATCTTATACGTAAAGTTTGCGAGAAGTTGTTCCGGTAATTTGGAGAGAGTTCCTCGAGATAGTCTTTGATTACGAAACTTTTGCTCTTGTTTAAGACTTGCAAGATTTTCTGAAAATTTAGTAATTTGGGCTTGGCATCGACGAGGGAATAATAGAATGATTACATAATGAAGCGAGAGAAAGGAAAGAGAAGGAAACGGGACAGGACGCGTTGAAAATGGAAAATCTGCCTGGCCACGGATTCCTAGAGTCGCGCCATATATTTATACGCAGGAATTAATTCGGCGCCGGGACGAATTAACTTTCTATGGCGTTCTGCCAGCCTCCAAGTCTGTTGATCCGACGGAATTTAACTACCATTCGATGTAATTGAAGCGTCCTCGACTCAGCCACCATTATCTGTACGTTCCGTGTGCTCGATCTCTGGGGAAAAATTGTCTTATTCGGAGAAAACAGATTCGCCCTGGGAACTGGCTAACGCAAAGAAAACGTTCGTGACTTTCGAGTTGACTACTCGAAAGATGTTCAATCAACTTAATATCAGCGTTCAGGGACGAATATCTTAAGTCCTTTGCAACGTAGAGCGTATTATATCAGACTTTACTGTTCTGCCAATTTCCTACAACTGTTACTTTGCAAAATGTCCAATCTGTTCATCGAAAGTTGCTTTTTCCCCCTGGTCTAGACAAAACTGTACTCGACAGTAAATATCGTTAATTGCAAGTTTGGCGAATCGTTAGCCAACTAGAGAGAGGCACTCCATCTCGAAGCTGTGAAATTTATCGTGCGGAATATTGTCACGGTCTAGCGTGTAACCGCGTTAGAATAATTTTCCACGGGAACATTTCGAGGGAAGAGGGACTATTGTTATTCCCGCGATGCTCCCTGCTATAATATACCGTTTACGTAGAACGTCAGACCGGGCTGATAGATTCCTGTGAACAAGCAACATCACCCGTTGCGATTCATAGCCGCGCATCCTGAATCGAATATCATTGTGCTACGTCATTAACACTGCGTTACGAGACATACAGCAATTAGATAGACTCTCTCTCTGATCGATTGTACTTGTAACCAAATCTCTCGACGGACAAAAGCACGACTTGCTACACGATAATGCACTATCGTGCTATTGCACCACGTTTCCTCGTCTATGCTCGTACCATTTCTCCAAACCTGGGCTGCGTTGATTAATTAGTCGAAGAATTTCTATCATTTTACTTCTGCAAGAATGAAAGTATTACGAAGATGGAAAGTATCTTTGAAAGCAAACTAAAATTCTTATTAGATATATTAGATGAGCGAGAGTAGAATGCAATGCGATACAACGCAACGTGAACCAATTTAAGCGGTCGGCCCATTCGCGTATATCGATCACTTGAAACTCAATCATTCGCGATGAACGATCGTCTAAAATTCCCCTTTCCTTTACTTTTTTCCATTTCATTGTACGATAAAAGAAGAAAGAAATATCCGTTTTATTTTTTAAATTGTTGAGGTATATATACGTTTTGGATTCTGCTCGGGTCTCTACCAGATATTCCACGATCTTCGTTCTCAGGGATATTTGTACTTACACCGGCACCATTGTCGGTGCGCTTTGACCCTCGTTCACTCAAAAGCCTGAAGTAGATTTCCGCGGGGAGAAAAGTCGCATTTTTTCCGACGGTAATGTGCCAGTTTTCGAAACGAGATTTACCAGTGGAAACTTTTCGTTTTGGATAAGACAGGATTTATCGCTAGGCATCCAGCATGCGAATGCGCTCCAGCTCTGACAAAATCGGCTGCTCCGCGATGAAGTATAGTTTTCAGTCTCGTGATCTTAAGGTCGACGAGCTTCCCAGAAAACGACCAAATTTTGTGACAAATTTTGCTCAAAATTTTCCGTCCTTAAATATCGAATTTGCGTTGCCTGCTTTTGCAGACATTCGGACTAATAAAATAAGAACGAGTACCGAATATCAAATAAAAAGCGAAACACCGAAATATCGAGGTTTTACGGGCGTTTCCAATTGTTAATCACGAATTTCGTACGTGTAGGCAAGAGAGAGAGGGCGAGAGAGAGAGAGAGAGAAAGAGAGAGAGAGAGAGAGTAGAATGGCAAGGAAACGGTGGAATAATTGAAACGGTATGCGAAATTGCTTGTTCGCGCAAACGAACGGAACAAAGCAGAGAGATGATGTTATAAAATATTGAAAAGAAGGTAGGTGAGGGTTTTCGGTGTCGTTTGGCGCGTTGTTTGTCTTATCGCAAAACAATCACCGAATCGCCGGTATTATCCCGACGCGATCGCTGCGGTGAAAAGCAAATTGCTAGGCACGAAATTGATTTCCCTCTATTGAATTGCTCTGTCCTGCAGTTCTGTTGAAATCTTGCAGCTGTGTGTGTGTGTGTGTGCGTGCGTGTGCGTGCGTGTGCGTGCATGTGCGCGCGTGTAACTGAAATGCAAGTGACGGACCCATGGAAAAAAATCCGTCGGGACAATGGAGGCTATCTTAACCGCGCGCAACCATCACCCTTCTCCGCTTTTTCAACTAAACTTCATGTTCGACGTTTGACTGTCAGCCATTCTTTCGTGTTTACAGTTATATAACTGGCCATCCTTTCACGGATCATACCGCCAACGATTCTATATGCCTTTCACACTTTCGGTGATTTATTCGACAGATGGAATGTACGGCAGGAATTTTTCCAGAGAATAAAGCAACGGGATTTTTAAACGTTCGAAAGAAACAATGTTGTCGTTTACATTGATTTTATCACACGCTTCTTCGGTGGTTAAGCAATATCAATTTACAGCAGAAGCATTTGAAATATAGGAAGTTCATTTCTCTACGTTGCAATTTACTTATTTTCTTAAATTCACTTGACCATCGTAGGAAAGCTTTTACCCGCGCGTCTAAAATTCATAGACAAGGCCTCGCGTCATCTTGCCGCTTCCGATCGCATCGTGAAAGCCCAATAGGTCGAATGCTTCGTGTTTCGACATCGAAGGAAGTGCGTCGTATTTCAGCTGCAGCAATTTACCGGCGATTTATAACCATTGACGAAAAGTCATGGACGTAGAAAAGTTAGGGTATATAGACACGCGTAAAAGTATCGATATACGAAGTGTATCGGATCGTAGAACGGTGTATGGGCTTTCCAGAAGAAAATAAGGGGACAGTGTAAAGTAGAAAGTTTACGCGTTGCTTGGTACCGTTGCACTTGAGTTCTATGTGGTTATACAACGACGATATGGCATCGAGGTGCGCGAGAAAATTATAGAAGAACGTTTACGCAAATATGCTTCTCGTACGTTGTCACTGCGGAGGATTAAGCTATGCCAAAATTAAATAAAATTATTAATATTTATATGTACTATTTTCTAAATTGCTGTTGGTTAGTAATGAAGTCGCTCAGGAGCAAAAATTCCTGTCATCTCTATTTTTATCTATTGTTATCTATCGTTATATACTATTAGTATTTACCAAAATACACAATTGGTTTAAGTTTTCAGAAGCAAAATGATTAACCTCGATGGACGTATGATTCTGTGTGTTTTTATGTAGCTCGGTTAGTGATCGGTAAAGTAGTAATCCTAAAAGTATAATCTAAAATATTATCTTAGAAAGATAATAATAGAAGAAAATTGTTATATTATAATATAGCGTTAAATGAATAGAAGAAGGTGCTTAAATTCTATATGACAAATTAACGTAGAATGATTCATCTGTAATAAATCGTTTCGTGGAAATAATGATATTAATTCCTTCTCCTGTTTCAGAAATCGGCAAGTGCGGCTGCCACATCCAACTTCTGCAACCCGTAAGTTTGCCACGATATACTACCAAAATATAATTGACACTATACGGTCCGCTTACGCTCGGATATCAAGCAAAGACAGATTATAAATCACGAGACCTTTAGCTTCGTGCTAATGTACGCTTTTACGATCGGCTCATTGCCACAAAGTGCGTCATAAAGAAGCTAATAAAGTCCATCCGTGCTGGATGCTATCTTTATGAATTCGTGCCAGCCAGCTTCGCGCTTGTTTCGTTTTGTCCCTAGTCGTTGTTCCTTTTGTCAGCTCAACGATGTACTTCAAATTTATTCGACTAGAAATTCAGGTAAATTTATTCATGTTTCTTCAACCTGTTGGCCGAGTCATCCCTTAATTATTTAAAAGTTCCATAAAGATATGATATTGATTTCACGTTGGTCCTAGATTTTAGTAAAAATTTTAATATAATTGACCAAAGCATAAAAAGATAGTAGATTGCTGAATAAATTATCGCGTGAACTCGTCTCAATTAACAGGTTGAAAATTAATCGATAGGAATACAGATTAACTCTCGATTTCAAAATTGTTAAAATCGGCAAAGGTATCTTCGAACAAAAATGTTCGAACAAAATATCGCGTAACTGAAAATACTCTCAGGGGAGCGGATAAAAGAATTAGGAAAAAAATCACGAAAAAGAAAGATACAAGCAAAAAATAGTTTTGCGTCTAGGGATTACCGAGCTTTTGGAAATATTTGTATAACCCAATTTACAGGACAGACAGGTGCCGGTAAGAATTTTCACCGGTGTATTTTTTAAAGCAAACACGGGCCGTTGGTCGTTAACTGAAAAATCCGGACAAAAGCGGGACGTTTAAAACAATTACGCGGCGAGAGATTGACGAAATTTTTGCCGCATTTCCTTGCCGCGCGTAAAACTTTTCGCATTAATAATCGCACGGAATCATTGTCCGGCCGCGAAACGAATGGGGAGATTTTTGTACAAGCCAGAGGATAAAAAGGGACGTTTGACTAGGTGACCTCCATCGGGTTTTTGTCGCGTATGTTTGCCTCCGTTCAACGTCGACGCCTGCAAAAAGATCGTTAGCGGGATCTAGAAATGGTATACCGATGTGGCTTATCGATTCTAATTTACCGGAAAGTCATTATCGCGCTAAAAAGTTGCTATTCCATTCCATAATGTTGCCTTGGAATTCCTGTCGGACCCAATTTTCAGTTATCTGTTCTAGTCGTCCTAAATTCGCAACGAATTTCCAGGTAATTTCAAGTTTGAATCATACTATGATTATGTATTTCCTTGGACATTCCTCTCAACGTGAAAACCATAAATACGTATACAGGATGAAAACGTATTGCCGTAGCCATCGAATTTCTTGAAAGAATAGATTTGAATTATTCAAACATAGCAAAATTTTCTAATTTGAAATGTAACGAACGTAAATTCCAATTGTGCCATTTTATAACGTAAACGTAACTATATCTGCCACAGTGGAAACCCCGTTAGCCTAATCTTCGCTCTAATCGGCGAAACAATTTCGACTTTATCTCTCGGCCATGGATTGCAACACGGCTGAATACGCATATTAGCGATTATTCGCGTCGATCGCGCGACAACGATGCCCGCGTAACCGATAAACGTTAATAAACCTCGTATAACTATATTGGGCGACGTGTAATTCCCGATTCAATCGGCGGAATCGTCTCTCCATGACCGTGAAGAACGTCGCCGTGGAAACGATCGTAATTTGATGTCTGCCCCGAGAAAACCCGTGATTATTCTAATGCATCGAACTAGGCAAGAAAGGATCGACTTGTATCGGATCGACTTAATATTCATCGTCGAGCGCCTTACAAATTGTATTCTCAATTTTCATGAGCCTGTCCTCCTTCCAAAGTGATTTGGTCGTCGCGTCGCGCATCCGTGGGTTAAAAAGCGAAAAGTCAGCTGGAAGTTGTAACGATCTAGTTGTGTAGGAGGCTGGAAATAAGGAGAGGGAGGGAAGAAGATGACTTTTTATCGAGACAGCCAGGTCGTACGATGGACCGATTATAGGGTGGAAGTATCGAGTGGACCATTAAATCGTAGCCGGAGCAATTACATCCGATCTACTCGCGTCTGATGATGTTGATTTAAGCCACGCTCTCAGTGAGATCGTCAAAGATGCCGTTTATTATTCGCAATAGTCGATTAGTGGAGAAATAGCGCGACACAGCCAGCGCTTTATCGAGCGTTCTCGAGTGCTTTAAGAAATCGAACGGAGGACTTTGAAGATTGAACGCCGAAAGAGGCGCGCTATTAGCAAGCACAGGGTACGCTGTTGCGACACACCGTGTCTAGCTTGTTTGGAATTTAAACGAGTAACTCGAGTCGGCTGGTTCAGGCAGAAGAGGCCAGACAGATTCGAGAGCGTACAATTAATTAATTTTTTCTCTGATAAAGTTTGTAACGTTTATCGAGAGAGAATTTATAACGAAATATGAACGGTGCAAAATATCGGAGGCATGTCTTATCTCTTCGTAGAATTTTGGCTATCTAATTTAAGTATTTGACAGAAGCATCCATTTCTACTTGAATTACTCCATTCGAGACATTGGTAAAGGATAGGATTTAATTGCATAATAGAACAATAATTTAATAACGAAGAAAGTTCGTTTTAATTGAAAAATTCGTACTGTTTGCTGCTTGTTATTAATGTCTTTGAAGGAAAGGAAAGGGGAAGGAAAGGGACAGTTTAATTACTCAGAGGTTCTAGTCGAAATTCACGAAGAACGTACGAAACGATTCGAAAAAAGCGAAGCTTAAATATTTAATAAAAAAAGGAAGTCAGAAACGCAGTCTCATCTCAGACTCCTTTTCTCCTGGCTCTTCGACTCTTTAATCAATGAGCACCGAGAAAACTTCCGTAATTCTTCCTGTTCTCGCTGCATTTCTCTTCTCTTTCCTGCAACGATATACTGAAAAAGATATTTACCCGTCCTAACAAAGTTCATTAAAAACAGAACCACGGCCCAAGAACTCGGAAATTACTTACTGATTCGGAATTCAATTTCGAGGAACGCTGGAGAACTATTTCCCACTCGTAATCAGCTGATTCTTTGCACCCGCCGCTAATGACTAAAGCGTTAACGAATGAAGAATATGAAGAAACACGTGCACGGCTGAAATGGTGAGCGCAAATTCGCCCGTTCGAAGTGAAACTGTTCTCGAACAACTCTCAGAGCCCGAGAAGGTCTCGTTAAAAAGTACTCAGAAGTGTATCAGTTATCGAAAACGCCTCGACCAGGTTGAATGGGTCGGTGACACCCGAGAAATCACTTTCATGAACGAGAATCCTTAAGGTCGCGTTTAGAAGGGGAGAGAAAGAGGAACGAGAAAAAAGGAAAAAGAGAGAAATAGATAGATAGATAAATAGATAGAGAGAGAGAGAGAGCGAGAGAGAGAGAATGAGAGAGAGAGATAGAGAGAGAGAGAGAGAGAGCATACGGACAGGAAGGTCGGCCATCCTGCGGCAACTCGTTCCCTTCGAAATTCTCGACGAAATATCGACGCGATTCCGATAACTTATGACGGCTGCTGCTTCCAGTTCCACCACTTCTATGGTGATTGCCTTTTGTTACGGCTGAATAGCGTCCGTTGGTGCTCGAGTCCTGGCCTGTGCCGTTCCATGAGGTTCCTTGCACTCGTTCCCTTCGTATCGGGAGAAAATGGAGTTCCTTTCTACGGGACTCTTTCGAGGGACAACTTCTTTTCGACTGAAACTGACCACAGCGCAGCTGAGTAGGCAGGGAGACCCGAAGGACCATGTACCACGGTCGTCGAAGAAAAGGGAGTGGAAAGTGGGTTTTCACTTCAAAGATCGTTCGGAAGTAGGGGAAATTATTGGAGGATAAAGTTTTAGGCCCTTTGCCCTCTGGCGAACAGATTGCAGGTTTAGCCGTTCCACTGTTGTTTTTATTCTATGAAAATCACTGCAGGCTGTCGTGTACAGTAACCACTCGATCTTCATTCGTTCTTTTATTGAATCGAGCGGAGAAGTTGTTGCGTTTTTACCGTATTAGATATCGCCATGTTATATTTACAGGATTATCGATATTTCCACGAGTTTTTTGATTGCTTCTTTGTAGAAGCTTCGTTGTTTGATCGTGAAATAACCCCGCCAGAGGAGTATATACACCTTATCTATACAAATCGCTATTATCACAAACGAAACGCAAATAAAATCGAAGATATCAATTTAATCGTCGATCGAACGAGGGCAACCGATATTCGTCAGGAAAACCACTATGTACTGCTCGCGTTTCGAACAATCGTTTCACCTTCGATACCAGTCCGTTGTTACCATTTTTACAGGAATATTTTGATATTTTGCGCTGCAAGTTTCAACTTGGAAAACATTCGCTGATACGCGGTACAACGTTGGCAGGAAAAATTCTCTGTAAAAATATGGCCTGAGATAGAAGCCGGATCGGTAGGGAAATATGTAGGAAGGAAGATTCGATCGATCGACGGCCCATTTAATTTTCAGATTCTATTTTTAAATGGCAGTCGCGTTTGGGTTTTCTCTGTGAGCCCTGCTCGCCGTATCTACGAGGATGGCTAGCATCGGCGGTGGAAAAGGGGGTGGACAGCATTCCTTTCTATGCGTAACAAAATTAAATTCTCTGACGACGGATTGGTAACCGCCGCATTCTTCTGCGTGCGGAAAAACTAATTGCACCGGTTCGTCTTCAATGAATTTTCCCTGGCCATTATTCAACTCGGGAACATTGCCACACCGCCGTTGAAAAAACAAATACGTCGTGTGTCATTTTGCGAGAGGGTAGCCGCGTTTCCGCGGAAAGAACGAACGTTGATTGACCGTTCTTGTGGACTCGTAAATTTTTATAATTCGTTCGTTTAATTTTTTCTTTTGTAAACGCCCACGTGTGTTCGTGACTTGTTGATACTGAGCCGACTCGATTGCTCGAATTTATCGTTCGTTCGTATCGATATTGTTGCCTCGCTTTTATATCGCAGACACTGGAACTGCCTTTTCCCTATTCGTTGACAATCGCTAATACTTTCGGCTAATTTTTGGTGCAAGCGACCTGAAATTTGTGATCGATCGCACCTCTAAGGCTAGATGAATTTAATGATTTTTCTATCGGTGAATGATTTTATTCGTCGTTTTATTTTTCGTTTCGTTTCATTATAAAACGTATGACGATCAGAGTCGAAGTCGAAACTCATAGCCATTTCAAATTATCCGGTTCTCACCTAACGCATAACATAACTCGTTAAAAATGTGGACAACACTAGAGTTTTCTATCGTTGTACGACAATATTTTACTCGTTAAGAGTTTACCCGTCGCAGTTGGAAGTTGTACGAACGCTTTCGTTGTTTTGCAACTTGATGCTTTAGCGAGGCGTGCCGCTACGATTCAAACGAGACAGTTTATCGAGACTAGTTTGCATGCTTTTTACAGTTTCAAGTATTGCGCGAATTTAATTATTTTCGCTTCTCCAGTCCCATCGTGCGTTTGGATACTGCCATAATTGTCTAAAAATCTAGGAAAAGTGACGATCATTACGTTATGAAATCTCCCGGCGTAATATTCGCTTCCTGTGATCGAAACAGAACTGGTTGTCCAGATAAATAGGCAAACGTAATCGTAAATGTACGTGTTGATGTTATCATGAATTTGTCCTGTAGTTCATCGAAAAGCAAGCAAGAGTAGAAAGACGAATAGTAATTAATTCGTATGGTTTATCGGCCGATTAAATATTCACATGACTGTAGAAATGCATAGAGTCGCTCAGACACCTGTCAAAAATTGTAACTTTCTTCTTAGTGCAATCAGTGCATTGTTTCTTCAGCGATAAATATTTCTAACAAATTTGTAATTATCTATGTTGCCTATGATTTGTAAAATCTTACCAATCACATCGATAGTTTTGATTAAAAATCACTCAAGGTATGTCATCGCGTATATGAAAGATTGGACAAATTGAGCTATTAATAAATCATAGTAAATAAGGATAGGGACGATTGGGTCCGGTGAATTATATCTATTTAGAGAACGATGATTTATTTTCGGTACGCGACAGGCTGTTCGTGCAGAGGGTTAAAATACAAGGTTCACCGGCAGCGCAAATTAACGGTATAAGGCAGGTTTATGTTGCCATTGATCGTCAGTTTAATACCACCGACATTTTTTTTACCGTTCACGCGTAAAAATCCCTTAAAATGTTACCAGCAGAAAATTGCTGTTTTCCAGTTTTAATAACGGTATAGGTTTCGCGTACGGCACGACAAATAATTTCATAAATTGCACTGCTCTTTACCGGTATCGCTGGTCCCATGCCGGGTGCGAGGAACTGCTTAAATTTCGGTATTAAAATGTTAACTCTATATTATTTAGTACCACCTTTTTCCACCTTTATTTTTTCAAGATGAAATATTGCACAATGCTCGATAGAAGGGCAGTTAATTGTTAGTTTAAAATAACGCAAACAGCGAAAGTAATCTTTTATTTTAAAATAAGAAGATTATTAAATTAATTTCGATAGAAAGTGGACGAAGTACGCAAGACGAGATACCTTATTTTGCAGACTTTTTTAAATTTCTTTACGAACTTCGTCCATCGCTTAGGAAAGGAACAGGTCGGAAAGAATCATTTAAAAAAATAACGATCAGAGATGTCTTAGACCCCATAAATTGTAAATTTTAACAATTCAAGAGGCAAACAGTGGCGAGTAGAAAACGGTCATCCGAAAAGTGGATTTCATTGTATCCAGAAAATAACCGCGAGAAATTTCGCGTTTAGCCAAAGAAGAAAAGATTTCCGCTTATTCTCCGCGGGGATCTTAAGAAAAGCTGCGAACATTTCTGCGCAACTTCCCTGACAAACTTACCCTACCCCTTTTCAAAGGCGCCTCTAAGTTTCCTTTCGTAAAGTTTTACCTTGACCCAGCAGCCGTAGCAGGCCTGGATGAAGTGCAGTGAGAATGTGCGCAACTGGTTGGCTGACAACTTTCCCGACACGTGAGAATTGCAGATGCTGCCTCGCTCTTGCTTTTAAATGTCTCTGGGAAGCTGTTAGACGCCGCGTCGTGCTCGTTTCTTCTTTGCTTGCTCATCTTCGTCTTTTCTCTGTAGTTTCTTTTTCCTCCTCCTTTTGCCTTATTTTTTTTTCTTCACGCTCGAGGCATCAGCGGGCAATGTTGAAGTTGCCAACACTGGATGAGCAACGTGTTTCGTCTCGTTGGTAGACTCGTAGAGTGAAACTGATTTTTTAGTAACTCTCACCGAATCTGTCACATTGCTCACGTGACGAAAGGCGAAATTAGATTTTTCGAAGCTTCTAAAAGGTTGACAGTTAGAAAGCTTGATCTCGTGAAAATTATCCTTCCGTAAGAATCAATCTATTTTTCGTAATTATTACTCTGCACGGAATTTTATATAACTTGCTGCACGAAATACTGTAACGATTGCTGCAAAAGTAATAGTATAAAACTGAAAATGGTATAACGATAAACAAATAAAACGAAACACGAAAGATATAAATCCTAGAAAGGTACATTACCTTTGAGGCAATCTTGCTATTAGCTTTCCGAACAAACCGATAATACAACGCGAGACAAAGCACGTTTGTTTCTCACGAACCGTGACAAAATCTCGTTCAGTTGCTTATGCGACACTCTAACAGTTTGCATCCGATCGATATCGCTAGTAACGTCATTATACAGGTCTTGTCAAAGTGTACGCACGATTTCGGTGCAACATTATCGCGTTTGGCGGCCGATAGGTATAGCCAGACTGAAATTTTTACCAGGCTTGCCGGATGCCCGGTCCGGGAGCAAATATAATTTTACACCCGTAGGATATGGCGAAGCAGCGATGCTGAACAAAACGGATTTGAAAAAATAAAAAATTCACTCTGCCCTTCCGTGGAACGATTTTCGGTGTGATTCGGTGACAGAGAATCGGTTGTTTAAATCGAATAATTTTGTTTGCCGGCCGCTCGAATTGCGGTCGTTTGTCACGTTTGTCATATAGAAAATTCTTGCTCGCGCTTCGTTGCTTGATGAAACGATCCGAACGTTTCAGATATTTAAATGATTCTTTATTCAAACGTATTCTTCTTGTTTTATCAGTCGGGGGGGAAAAATCCTCGGGGAAAAATTTCGGGAACGAAATTTTTGCTACGAAACTTCAAATAGATCCAGAACCAGCATCTCTTTTTTTAAGTTACAACGCCTGTGTTGTTAACTATAATTATCTAAAAACTATTACATAAGATGGAATATTATCGTGGCTTCTGTTGACAGGAAACGAGACTTAAATACTTTTCAAATTGTACCAATGTATCAGAAATTTACCTAATTGAGTGACAGGCGACGTTGGCAGTGTCGCTTGTTGTCGAGTCAACTGTCCGAGCGGTGTCATTTAAATAATTACCGTGGCATATTCATCGAATTAATAATGAGTAACTTCAACCGTGTTTAACAGCTTTCATGCGGATTTCTCCCTTGCATCTATAGAAATTCCGTAACAGGATTTCCAACGTTCTATCAAAACATTTTCCTAATCGATGAGATAAATTCTGATCCTTCTATAAATAATGAATCACTGTTATTCGGTAGATACGTGTTCGGTAGATACGTACGGATGAACGTGTCGGAACGTTCCAAATATCGCGAAAATCTAGCGCGTTTCGTTTGATAAATATTCCTTTATTACTTATTTTCTGAAGCGACGCCTTTTGCCGGCATCTATGAAAATATCACAAGTTCTTCATCGCGGAACACACACCCACTCGCCAAATTAAACGCGTCATTTAATCCACGCAACGCGTTAAAGGCAGATCCGCAGCTTATGTAGATAGGTGATAAAGTAATTAAACATCGCATTCTATCATCGAAGCAGTAAGCTTCGTTTCTGTATGCTCCATCGCTAATCAGTCAAAGAACCGCCAGAAATGTGAATTCGCTACGTTCGCCGTGCGTATCGCTTGCAAAGTATATTAGGCAGCAACGTGCGGCTGCATTCTCGCATTGCCTCATTGCACGAGGCGAAACCTAATTCATGCATTCGTGCATTTGTGCATTTACTCTAATTTGATCATATGAATAGTAAAATCGACAGATTTGGCGATCTGTTCTTCAAATCAATGTTGTTAGGTGTCTCGTTATGCAAATTGATATTTTTATGTAATAGGAATAATTAAATGGAATTTAGATGGACATATTTAAATACTGATTGTACGTAATTTCTTTTAACTCGTGCCAAGTGAACTGTTACGTTATAAATCTACAATAACATTATATAAATTGCGTGATAGAATTCGGGAAAAGATAACCGATTACCGATTGAATAGAAACGAGTCAGGATAGTACTGTTATCGAAAATTAGAATCACGCTAGAATTCGAATCGAGCACTCTCATACGACAGAATTGAAATATTATACGCTACGCTCGATATTGCAAAAGAGAAACACATACATATTTCCCATGATGATTTTTAATCTTCGAACGATCTACTTCTCGAAAAGAAAGAGGAAGAAAAATAGAATACGTTTGAAACAAAAATGGGAAAAGGAAAGGGAAGATTAAAGGAGAATGGTACATTAGCAGGCAAGTGTTTCGCTTGGAATGCAATGATTTATGACGATGATCGCGCAATAATAGCAACAGCCGAAGAAGCCCAACACGCGGTCAAGTAATTTCTGCCTCGTCATCCCCATCCGTGGAGGCTGTAAGGAATCCGGCCGATTTATGTTAACAATAGACAAAGTTCATCAGAACGCGTTGAATGTAATGCGCGGATTCGGAAATTTTGAAACTCCTCCAGTTCTCCGATTCCCGACGATTCCGGATCCCCATGTTGGCTCATCAGTCACACGTGACTGTATAATGTCCATTACACGCGGAACTGGCGAATGGATTAAGCAAATCGGTTCACGACACACGTAACATGCGCGCACGTTCACATAGGCCAGGTCTGTCCGCGAATGCGCGTCCAACTACACACACAGACAGGCTAGGTTGTGTGCGTACACCTGGCCGCGTGTATCGCAGGCCACAGCACTGGTTGCACCTAGTATCGGTTAGAATTTCCCAAGCCACAATAATTTTAGGTACCGGTGACCATAAATATCTTTCAGTCCGTTGGTAATTTTAGGCCGCACTCTGTAGTCTCCTTGAATGTGGCAAACAGAGAATAGCCGCTTTTCGAGGGCTGCGTCTTCGAAGATACATCGACGACTACGCGTTCGTTCCACTGGTTTTGCCAAAGATGGCCAGGTTATTTTATATAAATCGTTATAAGATCGTGACGATCTTGGCAATTTAGAGTACGGAAGGTATTTGGTCTGTATTCCATTAGGAAATATTTGCAAACTGTAATTACAACATTTATTATTTAATAATTGAATTGGAATTGTATTATATTTTCAGCGATCCAAAAATATCTTCATGCGGTTAGAAAAATTATTAAATGGGATTACAAGAATTTCAATATCCATCCATCGTAAGTAAACTATTTTTTTGCGCTAAATGTTAGAATTCAGTTGTTATTGGATTGGATTTCCCAAATCTATTAAATATTCCGCGCGTCAGAAATGTTTAGAGTCGACGGAAATGAATAATCGATTTGACAAATCATTTAGCTTTGTCGATATCTCTTGTCAATATTTTGAACGATATTATGTATAGAATACACACAGAGGTTGAAAATATCATAGCCTAGATTTTTCACTACTGGTAGAAGGTGTCTTCCTGACCTGTTTATAAAACCCTTCCGTTTCTTATGATAAAACATCTTGAACTAGAATATCCTTATCTCGTTATTCGAACTTCCAACCACCTTTTACCATCTTTTTTCCTTCTCTGAATATTATCTATGCAGTGTTAGCGCTGCAGGGTTTCATATTGCGCGGAGAATTAATGGAGGCAACGTCGCTATCTTCGAAATTATCATTCAATGCATTCTGCGCGGATATTATTTTTCGGTTATGCAAATAAAACTGTGGCTCCGCCGGGAGCAATATGCGAATTCTCAGCAGAGGGAGCTTGTAGACTTTTATATCTGCGGGAAGGATGGAAGGAAGAGCGAATACAAGATAAAAATATGTAGGATACAAACTTCTTGCAAAAACGTTGCACTCTCAAGGCATTTCCTAAATCTTTTCTCTGTAGAGCCATTTTCTTACGACACGTGATTGATTTTCAAATTGTAATCGATCGTAAGCAATTGTAATTTAATCTGCATATCGTAGAGCAAATTTTCGTTTTTCGATAGAAATAAGGATATTAAAATTGTGTTACAAACGGTAATTGAAAAAGAATTCAATCTTCAACTGAATACTAGTTTCTAAATGTAGAGTGAGGTATCTAGATGTTTTAATATTGCGCAGGAGTTATTATTAGATCAACGTTTTTACCTGAACATGGTCTAGTTTATCGAAAATTGCAAAACAATTTAATTGATGTACATACTTATGTATCTTAGTGACAAATTACGAGCCAAATGATTTCGTAACAGCACGAATCGGTTACATAGTAGCCCGTTAGTTCGGTGAGTCATATGTTTGCACGACGTAGAAATAAACAAGATCACAGCGTTGCGAAAATAAGTCGGTCGAACCTTTTTAAAAATGAAATTGGTTTATTTCACCATTTCCTTTCTAGTTCGAATATCTAAATCTAAATGGATGGTAACAGTGACCTTTTTATCATTGGATTTTTTATTAATGCCATTTGGTAAATTTCTATCCGCTCGCGTCGACTATCATGAATTCATGTGAAAATGTGTGGTTTTTTTCAGCCAGAAATCAGTTTTTAATAGGTTCGTATCGCTGTGTCTATTTTTCTCACGATGAAAAATTCCTTTCGTTACATTATATTTGATCAATACAGTGATAAAAATCGTTATTTGATTCGGCGCTATATTGTGAGCCCTATTATTTACAAAAGCAGAAATACGATATTTAAAAATATTAAAATATGATAACGGAAACTGTTCTAGAGAAGGAAAAACGAGAGAAAGATAAACGAAATAATTTATCGTCGAAATTAAATAAAAATTGTACAAAAATTGTAAGGTACGATATAATATAACATAATAACGTACAAATTAATCTTTTTACGTTTCATATTCCCGCCGTCAAAGAGAAAAGAAGGGAAATTGTAAAACAGTGTATCAGATACAGACTAAGATAAAAAAAGCCATGTTTCTTTTTAATTAAGAATAAGATTCAATTCGCGAAATAAAATTTTTTCTTCTTAGAGATTAAAATAGTAATTAACGGATGGATATGGAATTCGTTTGTTTAAATCATACAAAACACACGAAACGTATCATGCGTCTATTATCGTTTTATCGATCGCGAAGTGCATTCTTCTAAAAGTCATTGCAGTTTTTATCTGCGCGTTAACGCGTTGCAAATTCAATGAAACGAGTGCCTTCCTGCGAGCGAAATGGGGTTGTAAATCGTACCGGAAGTATCCCACGAACCACGCATTCTTTCATTTCCCCTCATCTCCTATATGCGCATTTTTTCCTTCGTATCACTTTTTTCCGGTCTCTTGCTCACGCCTTCGAACTGGTACGCATCGCTCTTCAAATATTCATTTTCGCTTTTTCTTTCACTATCTTTTTCTTCGAGTTTGTTTTACGGTTTTACTCCTGCCAGTCCTCGCTTCATTCGTCATGTTTCACGTATCAAGTATGCATCTCTCTGTCTCGCTACGTCAGATTTTAGAAATTGTCAACGCAGAGAAATTATATCGAGTCGATGAAAAGTAATTAAGCGATAATAAATGACGCTTGATAAATGAGCGAATACGTCTGGAGAATGTGAAGAAGAAAAATACATAAAACAATATGTGTATACGAGGGCTAGACACGATGGGAGATTTCAGAAAACAAATGGAAGGTGTCGAAAGGGGGAAAAGAGATATTTTATGCTAACGCCAGGCGTGAACGCTGCCTGTTCATTATAACTGATACGCAATAATCTATGTATGTAAACGAAATAACTTTTAATATAACTTGCAAATAAGTTTGAAAACTTTAATCTATTAAAATTGATGGGATTTTTCACACAGGCAGAAAAAAGAAAAGAAGAAAGAGGCAACTCTTCTCAATTATGTTGCAATTTGTCTTTCATTCTTCAAACATCAGTCCATTATTCTTTATTCTTTTTAATTTGCCAATAGCAATGCGATAGCAATCCTGAATAGCTTACTCACATAAAGCGCAGTAGCACAATAACTTACCGCTAAACATTATATTTTCATCGTGTTATCGCGAAACGATTTATCGTGAAATAATCCCGTCTGACCTATAAATTCCTTTTCGCTATCAAAACGACACTCCAACGAGGCAGCAAGCTTTTTGTCCGAAAGTACGATCGTGCGCTACGGTTGTTTCGCTTTTTCTGAACTTGAAAGTTCGCTCGTAAATAGCCGGTACACCGAAGAATCGTCGCGGAAACGCTTCAATCTCGCGGCGACAAATACAAGCTCGCCAGAAATTTCCAAGCGAACATTTTCCAACTTTCCACATAATGTGTTTTCTCCGCGTTTCGCTAATACAACCGCGGCGGAACATCGAGATCGCCTACCCGACCACGTATAATTAATTAACATGTGTTTATGCTTTGCACGAACTTATAAATATTCATGAAACACTGGGCTAAGGTATACAGCTGGTCGAATTTGGTAATTTCCAAAAATCTATCCAGACGATAGTTGAAATCGAAAGATATCGACTATCGAATATATTCCGGCGATCCATTAACGTTTAGCAATCTAAACCGATATCGGACAAATGTTTTGAACGATTTACAATAATAAATTAAAATGTTATTAAAATACATTTAAATTCGTGGAAAAATTAGAGTACATACACTGTTGGAATAAATTGAAAGCGAAGAATTGAATCTGGTGGTTCGCGGTATGTGTGAATTAGTAATTTGATGAATCGCGAACGAAAATCGATCATATTATTAATTGAAATATATCAGTTATTGCTTATGCTAATGTAAAATGAAACATCGATTTTGTAATTTCTGATTCTGATATACATTCCGCAGTAGATAATATTTGTAACATAAATATTAATCGAATATTGGCAAACTATTTGCATTCGAGCCACAATTGCAGCTGAAAAATGGATCCTATGACGCGTTTTTAAATATTATGATTTCGATAGATGACTCATTTAAATATTATAGTACAACGTTGTTAAAGAGAACTTCATATGAAATATTTATTGGATAATAGTTTTGAAGCGACGTGAATATCTAAGCGAGTTATTTTGAAATGGAATGAACGATGAGAACGAAATATTAAGAAAGCGCGAAAAATAAGAAACGTATAAGATGGTAATGAATGTAAATCGCGACGCCAAAATTCTTGTCAAAGATTTTCGTGCGATTCCAGACGATTTTATTCTGTCGCCATGATTATTACCAAATTTATGAGAATCACCTTTTAGAACCGATACTTCATCGAAGTACATTACTTAAAGTAATAATGTTAGAACAGATCGTTATAAGATTATAAGATCGTAGGATTCGATATTCAATTAAACAGGAATAACTTTATTTTTATCGGATTAGAGCTAAGCGAATCGAAGTGAAATAATCGGCACGGAGCACAATTTGATATCGACGAAATTACACGAAATCGTAATCGCTTTCAGCAGTACGATTTTGAAACGGACCTTACAATTATTTTAGGACAGTGACAGTGTAATTTCTAAGGTTCTCTGGGAGTTCCTCAAGTTTCTAAGGCTTCCGGAATTCTGCAGTTAAACTCTGATACCACTGAGCCAACAGTGCAACTGTGGGATATTACGCAACAGACGGTTAACTTGTATTTTAAACATTTGCCTCCCGGCTCGCGAATTTTTCCTTCAAACAAAGTCCAGGGGATTGTAGTACGATATTTTCGAAATTTTATCGAAGATAGAAACAAAGACACACGTTTACCTTGTCGATTGAAAAATACGAAAAATACAAACTCGACGGTAGTTAAATATGAAAAGACATTGTGTCCTTTTTCTGCCCTTTTCTCCTTCGTTGACTAAAAATTGCATTTTTGCAATTTGTGTATTCTTCCCTTTTTTTCATTTGTCAGATCTGATCCTTGCTCGATTAAAACAAAAACGGGGATAATTCTATTTCCATCGAAAAACTTCCCGGATATTTGTATTGTTTGTAGGCATAAATTTTGCTGACGTATTAAGCATGTACATTGACATTATCGGTTTTACAATACAATCAATAAGTTTTCTTACTTATTAACACAGGATTGAGTGGATTGATCTGAAAATCGACGCGATTATTAATCGACATTCGGCTGAGCATTGTTGCCGAGCGGTATGTGCATCAATCCGATTGTCCCGCGCAAATATGAATTTTCCAGAAACTAATATTACTTCTCTTAATCGTTCCGATGTGGAATTGTCGAAATTCAATCCGATGTAACTTGCAACATAGCTAAGGGTAGACGAATTTCACGTTAGTACACGTTAATTAAATCACGCAAACTGCGAGAGATTAATTAGTTAGTTGTTACCGAACTCGATTCCCGTATTTGTAGTTCAGCTACTGTGAATATATAATATATATGTATATATTGTGCCTCGAGAAAAGCAGTTTTGATAGTGGACAAAAGGGAGATACGCAAGGGACGGTGAACGTAAACATTGAGAAATAATAGAGGATAAGGTTTTAAAAGCAACGTATCGAGCAGAATCAATTCAGATTTAAGTTGCTTTCTTGTGACTGAAATTTCTAAATTTCGTTGTTCAAGCGGGGAGAAATTTAAATAAGATTGATGCAATATGTGCGATAATTTGATATTTCCAAATAAGGAAAGAAGTAAATTTTGATGGATAGAAATTCTAGAGAATAATATTTTTACTTTAACACCTACGTATTATTGGCAAATAGAAAAACGTATCTTGGGTCGTCCCGTGCTATTACATACTATAGAATTATATTAATTTTATTATATAATATAATATAATATTTAATGAATTATATTAATTTTTAATTATATAATATAATATAATATTTAATGAACTATATTAATTTTTAATTATATTAAAAATGATTATATCATAGAACCATTGATATGAAAAATTGATCAAATTCCTTTTTACAAATTCTTTTAATTTCCTTCGATTCAAACGATGAACAAGTATATCTTGCCAGGTGGACGATGTTTTGATCGGATTCAGAAAAAACACGATTCAGTTAAAACGAATCTGTCGTTTAAAGCCTCGATTGTTCGGGCCATGATCTGGCTAACGAGAAGAATGCATGATTACGCGGTGACAATTGATCAAAGCACTTTCGAAACTTATTTGCGGCGTGCGGCGCAGCTGTGTGTAAAGTTGGAATGCGGCGCGTGTGCCACGCGGAATGAGTCATGAACCGTGTGCTAAATTGAGATGGTCGGTCGGCTACAATCGCTCGGACACGCAACGCGAAACATTCGTCACGGACGAGCGTTCTTATGAAAAATATCCGGTGACAATACGTTCGGGAAAAGAGAGAGAAATTTTGCGTTTTACGAACGAAACCAACGAACGAGCAAGGAAAACAACGAAACCGTACGTATTGAAAGTTTGCTTGCTATTAAGTTGTCCGAAAAGTTTCTTTCGTTTCATAAGATGATAATAGATGAACAACAATTTGTTTTATATTATTTTATTGAAATAGATATGATTCATTTCATTCTATTTCTATTATTATGTTCGTACACAATTCAATAAACTAATATAAAACAAAAAACATTGTGCGTCAATTATTTCCTTATAAAACGAAAAAAACTTTTCGGACAACCTAATAGATGCCATCGGTGTAAAATTTCTGGCGGAATTGTCTCACAATGCGTTGACATTTGAAAGAAAGTTCCAAGTTTCAGTTTCTGTGTATATGTTTCTCATTAGACATTTCGTATATCAAATTTTGGAATATTTCCATTTTTGTCCGCAAAAATTCTCGAGCCATTACTTCGGACAGGAAAAGTTATGACACTTTTCATCCTTCGTTCTAATCTGTCACGGAAAGTAACAAATCAACGACTATACGTTCGCGCTATAATCCGAAATTTCATCCGGTAGGTATGTTACGAAAACTATAAATTGTATAACAGAAACATTCGTGTAATAAACTTAACACGGGAACTCATAATCCCGAGATTACGAGTGTCCATTCCGTTTTCCCATCCGTTAATCAATTCCGTCGCTGTGAAACGGGCCATCCAGGCTGGTTGGAATTTTTTGACGTTTACACGTTGCTATGTTCGCGTTTACGCCGAAAGACAGAAGAACGAACGGCAAAAAAATTTATATCGTTATTAAATTCACATGTAAAACGGCGTACGCGGTATGCATACGTCGTAGAAAGGGGATTTCCAGAGAAACGAGGACGAAACAGCGGAAAGTACCGTTTTCCCGCGTTTTGTCTGAAAGCTTTGTTTCGCTCGTGTTTTTTCTCGTGCCGCGAGAAACACGACAAAAGTATATATGTCTCCTGGCTGGAAAGCCGGCTAACGCCGCGCTGCAACGCTCTCTTCCGTTCTATGATCGCGGAGAAAGCAACGATACCGCGTTTTACTCGGTGATACTTGAAAATTCTATCCCACGCATCGTTGGAAAACGCGAGACACGAAAGGCCGACCACCGTTCCACCGACAATCTTATTGCGTGATTTCGGTCGAGAATACGGTTGTTATGCCAGCAATTTGCATGATGTGTCGACACCAACAGATTACAAATTAAACGAAATATCGGGGAAACGGACAATTAAAAATGGCATTATGTCCGAAATAAAAATATAAATAACGATAAAAACTTTCCAAGATTTTCAGAAATTTCAGTTTCCACTAAAATTCCGAATTTTTATGATGCTAATTGGTCGGCACCGATGCACTTAGCTTTAATAAAGGAATGGTAAATTTTCATACGTTTCTAATAAAATACGGCTCGATTTAATTTACATTATTGGCTGGAGGATCGTTAAGAGAAAATGCAGGGATGCAGATGGCGCGGTCATTTAAACATTTATGCTAGCATTAAACGTGACAAGCGGCTAGAATTTTTGGAGGGCTTGTAGCATGCAGGGACGCGTTACAACCGAATCGTTTATCATGTCAAAATTATCTAATTATTCGGAGAGGGTGGCCGAAAGAGGAAGCAAGAGGGTGAGAGCGGGAACGAGAGAAAGGGGAAGCTGTACAAGCAGAAATGCATCGCGACGCGACGTGTGTTACAATTCGCCGCTGTCGTCATCGATGTAATATACGAGGCTATAATTTGCAGGCGTGGTTAAATTGAAAATCGCCCCGGAAATCTGGCAAAAAATGTCGGAACGTAATGAAACACAGCCAGCTCCTTCCGGCTTGCTCGAGTTATTTTCAAGATCGTGCCTCGAAATTCGTGGTCGCTGGAAAATTGAAACGGACGAAAAGATACCTGAAACGAATCTAAATTCGATTCCGTTTAATCGATTCTCTCGTTGAACAAAACGCGTTCGAGTGGATAAGATAAAATGTTTGCCGTCATTTTTAAGAACGTTTTTCAACGCAGCTAACGGATAATTAGAATTAGATTCGATATTGATGAGGAACGATTACGAATTGAATTTGACGGATTGACGTTATGGTTTGCGTTCCAATAGGATTTAATTAATGGCTTTAATTCTAACGAACAACCATGTGCGAAACTATGCGTGTACATGCACCCGTGAAATCGTAATAATTCAATTAATGTAATTCATTGAATGTAATGAGATTTCTCAACGAATCGAGTGACGTTCGCATCGAACGTTCGCGATCGGAAGTGTGATGTTAAAGTTGGATAGACAAGTTAACAATCAGAGTTACGTACATCGTGTAAAATTATACGTAACATCATTTACACGCAATTGTTTTTTTTTTTTTTTCATTTTACGGATCGGGTTTCTTTTTCAGTTGTAGAGTTCATTTGACAAAATGACTATTCGTAACGCGAAGTTTATACTTTGATTAGATAAAAAAGAAAAATCACTAAATCTGTACTCACAGCTGCTATCGTCAGAATATAATATATTCTGTGAAATCACTTTACCTGTTCAATTAATTTCTAGCAATTGTAACGAAGGTAAAATATCTAGCACTCGGAACTTTTAATCAACAGGGAGTCACTTTCTGTTTCGCTCGAAATATTCGTTGGTTTCATAAATAACGAAATAAAGAAATTTAGTTGAAAAGAACATTTTAGTGGGCGAACCTGTATAATCAGGAGCAAGCGCGAGGGAGTGCTATAAATGTCAAGTTGAACAACGTAACAAATAATTAGTATTAAATATCGTTTAACTGCACGACTATTGTCATTACCACAGTATTACGTCGGGGTAACGATTGTGCCGCAGCGTGCTTATTTCCGATTAAATCCCGCGGCGTATCGTATGTAACTCGAATCGTAACTGAATAGTGATTAGAATAATTCATTGGATTATGGCTGTGTAGTTTCTGATTATATTCCGCTCGTGAATTTCGGAACTTCGTATGGAATTACGATGCTTACAAGCAGATTTTTCCTGTCGTTAAGAATTTATCGACTATCTGCTCGAAATCATTCGACGATAAATGTATTAATTAATGCATATTAAACCTTAATGCATATTAATCGTATCGTAACGCTATAATTTTACCAACCTATACAGAACTTACACTTATGCAGGATGACCTAATTTTTTTTCCCCTCAGTAAATAAGAATTTTGGATATATTTTATGCGTATCGGGGAAGTTCAGGATATTTCGAGAGAAATTAATCTAAAACTGAAACGAACAGAAACCGAAGGGAAGAAAACGGTTTTCCCACGGGTTTGAAAAGCCAGTGGTAAATTGTAAAAACTGCAAGATCAAAGGAAGTCGAGTCTTCTGAAATTAGTTCGTCAAACATTCCAGCACAAAGTGAAATTATTTGCTTTCGAATCTATCTGTGTACCTCCGAGCGCTCTTTTTAAAATTCTGCAAAGTTCTATTTGAGATTGTTCAACGATCCTGCTTAAAGAGATTTAAGCAATGCATTTAAATTCTAAGTACTCGATCTGAGGTTTACAGAAAAGTGAGTTTAAAATGTCGACGCTTATATCGCGTATCCTATAACCTATTCAGTATTGTATCGGCAAAGGTGAAATACATGAAAGTTGCTTTCATAGGCTCAACGGTATTCACCGCATTCTTACGTATCTCGCTCTTGTCTTCTCTGGTATATCGCGCGATATTTCTTCGCGAATGATTCTACCAACGCTTTAAATATAGCAGGCCGCCTTCAAAACGTATTGTATTCGCTCAAAGTGTCTCATGGCTGTTTCACCTTCGTCGCAAGAAAGCAATTTTTCCTGTGCTCTCCAGAAATATAATTATTTAAAGGAATCTCATATTCTTTGAAATAAATAATCCTCAGAAATAAATAATATACTTGGCGTCGATTTTTATTGTTTTCAATGTACCCTACTTTATACCTTTAACCACGTTTCTGTGTTTCTTGTATTTTATTTTATCAATTCAAACTTTGGGATTCTTTATTTAAAGCGATCGAAATGAGACTTCGAAAGCGAAACTTGTTACGCAACAACCTAATAATCGAGTGACCGTGCACGGATGATACTTTGGTGGATGATCGCAGGTTCGTGGTTAACTCGTTCGCGTATTTCCTTCTCAAGGAAATGAACGCTATCCGTCGTCGATACGCTACGCGTGACAATGATCGGTCGAGTGGGAGACAAAGGGGGAGAAAGAAAGAACGCGAGGAAGAGCGTTAAGAGGATTTGCGTTGCATTAGACGCGACTGGGCAATTCGCCAGTTGTGCTAATCGCGACGCATTCTTACGTCTTGACGGTCGATCGATCACACCTGAGAAATTAAGGCGATATTTTATAACACTTGGCGGTTGAAATTAGTTACGTTGATTGAAACATAACGCAACTGTAATCGTCAATCGAGAAACGTCGACGATTTCCACGAATAATTACAATTTTTGATTCAATAATTTCTCTCATACCTATAAATCTGAATTTTATTAACGTGAATTTCCCTCCATAATAAGATGCTTTTTAAAAGGAAATTGAATCATACGTATTATACGTATAATCACGATATGAAATTACAGAAAGATTTCGCGATACCACTGTCGTACAGGAATGAGAGATAGAACAAACATTTTTTCGACCAATCATACGATTTTAATGAAGACCTTTGCGGATTCATTAATTGGACAATTTTATTTCCGTCCGTAAGCGATTGAACGTATAAATTCCCATGTATTCAGCCGCATCGAGGACGCACTTAAATTCCAAAAACCATTTTAATTAGCGCCGTTCGACATTCATTTAATTCACATATTTTTCTCGTTCGCGCGCGTAGATTCTGATCTAATTAACAGGCCTCTCCGATGCGCACCAAACGGAGTAAAATTGCATATCGCTCGCAGTTATGCCGCATTGGAGCTTTGCCAACGTGGACTTGTTACTTTTATCTGTCGTATCGTTCACTCAACTCGTATTACTTAAATTAAACGAACTCCCGTTACGCTATTCCCGCTGCTGTTCCTTCTTTTACGGTTTTAATTTACATTCTTCACACATCGTCCGGAAAATTATTCCAGATAATGGGATCGTCGTACGTATGCCGTCTTACACAGTCTTCATTCGAAAGTGACACAATCTAGAAATGTTAGTTTTTCAAGAAATATGGCGAAGGATAATTTCCTCGAAAATATATATTTGTGGAAATTTCACGTAATTATTACAGATTCCAGAGATCCGATCTCGCGGAAATTTCTTGCCGTTGACGCTGTTGTGGCTTAGACCTGTTCCTAGCGTGTTGTTCCTCCACCCTGAATAGCGATTCAGATGCCATAAGCACACGATGCAGTATCCATGTTGAATAGCTCTCTGACGTGCTGCCTTTCGATCTGTTGTGTCCTTCATCCCAGATATTAATCCCGATAATTATAAGATGACAATAATCTTCCATTATCCATCTATAGAAAAATCCTGTCACCGATATCATCAGACGCAGAAATAAAAAAAAACACTTATAGCCATTCCTTAAATTTCTCGAACGACCTTTAAGAGAAACCATTCGAGGAACCTTGGACCTGCTTTCGATCATCGATCGAAACGAGAAAAAGGAAGAAAACGAGATGGTAACGATACAGCTTGGGTAGGTTGAGTGGCACGATTTGACGGAGTTTGGTCTGCATTCGCCTATTCGGTCGTCTGGAGGGTGTCGAAATGTCGGCGGGCACAGGTCACGGTTATATCCAATAAAGGTGAAATTGCGGGGGGCAAACATGGGGTGGAATTTACGCATTGATGTTTAATGCAAAATTCAAATCGTTCCGTCAGCCCGGCCAGCCACTGCGTCAAGATACTCTTTCGCCCTCGTTCCTTCGTTTCCAACGACTCACCCTCCCGTCCTCTGTTCACGGGGTAACATATGACGCAATCTTGGCAGGTATTGTCAGGGAACCGGCGACATCTTTAATGTATGAGATAGAAGGGGGGCTAGGCTAGCTGGCTGCCACCGGTAATTGTCACTGTGTCGACCACGATTTGGTGCATGCGCGCATCACTGCAACCTCGTTTCCTAGTTGTATAGTACAGGTGTCGGGGATACACGTGTGTCTCGCCTTTGTTCTTCGCATTTCGCGTCGGCGACAGGCATCCCTTTCGTCGCCACGACAAGCGTTGTCGTCGATATTCCCTTTTCAACGGAAGAAGGAAAAATTTATTGGTCCGTCGTTCCTTTTTCGGGCTTTATTGGCTGAGCTTCTTTCGTTTTCCTTTTTTATTCGTCGGATTTTCGTGTTCGAGGGCGTTTCGTTTCGTTTCGTTGCTTGACCTGGTTTCACTAGCTTTGCCGCGCGTCCTTACCAATGTATTGGCTCGTTGAATCTCGTCGATTTTGACGCGGCCGCTGCAAGATTGCACAATTGATTCTGCTACGCGAGAAATCGAGATGGATCTTCGTTTCTTTCTTTCCCCCTTTTTTACCTCTTCTTTTCTTTATTTCCGGACTTTGTATGGAAATGGATGGCCGATCATTGCGATTCCGCGAATGCCTATGTACGTTAAGCAAAATCAATTCTTTGTGCAAATAAGAAACTTCCATTGATTCGATCTGCGAATGCCTGTGCATCTCTTTTTTAATTTTTCGCGGACTTATATCGTGATACATCTTTGTTAATTTTCGTAGCATTTGCTACCGATTTTTATAAAAAGATCAAAAATATATTTAGATAATACACTGTATTCGTATTATAATAGAATCTTATTGGACAGATTTTCGAAGGGTTTGCTCTACCGCACGTATTTCCCGTCTTTTCTGTCGAGTAATTTATACCGGCGATGATGGTAACTTCCAAGTAACACGGGTACGAGAAGATTTCGGCGATGAAACCGTCGGAGAACGTCTGACTTATGAAGCTGTATACTACTAATTTGCTGTTCTAGACTGTTATAAATTTCTTTATCTGTTGTTTCCTCGTATTTCGCTGTTTTCTTTATTCTTTATGACGCCTGATATTTTTCCCGTATCTTTTTCCTTCTCTTTGTTCCCTCAAGAATACAGCTTAATACTCGGCAACTGTAAATTGAAGGAATATTAGCATGTCTGATCTCGCGCGGTTCATACTACTTGCCGCGATGCAGTGAAATTACCAGCAAATTGCTTGTAACTTCACTGTAAACAAGCAATGTTCATCCGTCTGCATTCTCCCGTCTCCTGTTTTATTTGTACGTTCGCTCGTTTCTTTCTTTCAATTTTCTCTCAGAAAAGAAGTCGATGTGAGAATGTGTAATATTTCCACGAATAGACATTCCAATGCTAATATTATACTTGTAATTGCAATAGATCGAGAATGACGCACTTATTTATTTATTCCCACTTTTCTTCTCACTTTCGTCTCGAACATCTACTCAACATGAAGAAACATGTGCTTCATTTTTATCGTATGTTATTCAACGTAACGCACAACCTTTTCCCATCGGGATGATCTCACTTTGCTCGATTACTATTTACTTCAATCGAGCGAAAAAATAGCTTTGAAAATAATCTTGCCTCGTCGACATTCTTAAAAGTTTTAAATATTTTACTTTAAACTGCATCGCAGCGAAGACATCGACAAGTAGTTTCAAATAAGGATCTAGAAATCCTGTTATTTCTGTAATTCGACTACAACTATCGACTATCTCTTTATAATTATACGACTTCGAATTAAGGGTCCAGGCTTTTTTCAGGTTCCTATTTCGTTGCTTCAAATCAGGATCTTGGCCCGTAGATCCTTCTACGTCTTCTTCTTTGCAATGCTTTCCTGTATTTCATTCCATTCATCTTCGCCGATGCTCACACTATTCTCCATACACGTGTACACGGCTTTCAAGTCAGATATAGGTGGAGTAAATGAGAGAAGGAAGCTACGTTTCCACGTCGACACGTGGAATCCCATCGTAGAAAATTACGCGAATTTATACCACGTCTGTCGCTTCAAGCCCGGCTCATCCGTCCGCGAATTGGACTTTCTGCCAGAAACTCGAACGATAAAGAACTCAGTTTGTCACACGTCAAACGATACCGAGATTTGATTTTTTTGAAAGGGTCTTGTTAAATGGAGCATCGGTGAAAAGTTTGGATACACGGCTTGATAAGAAACGTGTTCTCAAGTTTTCTACATTATTAAATCTAATAATTTAATTAGCTTCGCTAAATTTACTTCGATCGCTTCGCCTCTATTATTCTTAAACCTATTATGTTTGTCATTATTTTTGTCTGCCGTTTTTATATTTTATATACGACGAATTCCACGTTATCGAGTCTAGAATTAAACCGATCCGCCAAGGAAAATGTCAACAGAATGAATGTGGAGAACTCGAGAAACGTTTTATCTCTATGAATAAGCGAGAAAATGTTTCACTCTTCAGATTAGAAAGATGTTAGCCGAATTTCACGTGATTTCCGTGAATGTCAAATGTACACTGCGGCTTTCGGAATATTTTATAATACATTGTGTCGGATCGCCGCGACGACGCCGACATGGGCATTGTCCCGTTTGTTTTCAAGATGAAATTTTGAAAAGCTGCAGCGCTCTGAAAGACCCATAGAACGAATTTCTCAAGGAACAGCGTGCGCAGAAGGCGATCACGCGAATTAGAAGACGCCAATTCTTATGGTTCCCAGGAGAGATTGCCGAATATATATTTTCCTTCTTTTTCGAACGTCTGTTTATAGCGAAACAACAGGGAACGAATATCTTCGATAAAATACCGTTTTACCTTATAAGGACGGACACGGTACAATTCCTATTATTTCGATATTTTTCGTAGTATTCTTTCTATCGTCATAAGCGATCGCGAAGAGACAGAATGTTCAAATAAATTTGTCAAACAATTTCTTTTGATTTTAGAGCATCTGGAGTGGAAACATCATACATTCGAAAATTAAAGAAATAAACTAACGGTAAAAATAAGAGATCATCTCATAAGGGAAAAAGAAAAAAGAAAGGAAATCTATAAATTTCATCAAACGCCGTTCAAGCCCCCTGCGGACAATTATCTTGGTCAATTGAGGGCGGACGTTCGTCGAGTCCTTCCCTGGGCAAAAATTAACGTCGTCTATCGGGTTATTCCGTCGTCTTATACCTCCCAGAGACATAATCTAATTTCCCGGCGCGGAACAAACCTTCGTTCAGTGCGTTTCTCCGAAAGAAGAAAAACCTGGAATCGCACGTGAGCTCGTGTGCGAGCGCGCGAGTACACGGATTAGGGGATGTCTTATACAGAGGCAAATTATATTAGTCCCTCGGGATTTTCTCGTGTATGTTACCCGCACAGTTTATACCTTTTTCGTGAGAGATGCGCGAAAAGTATTGTCCGTCGTTTTCGCCTTCTCAATTTCGTCTGTGGATGCGAGAAAAAACATAAAAGACCGCGATCAAATATCGACCGGAACACGGGAGAAAATCGTAATTTGCATTTCAATTGAAATCGCTATTTTTAATGATACCGATAGGATTCAGGTTGTTAGGGTTAACGGAGACTTCTTCCCCCTCGAAGATCCGCGTTCTACGTGATCCGCGTTAATTAATGCTCGGGGCACAGCCACGACTTGAAATCTGAATAGGATTCTTTCTTATCGATGGATTTCGGACGCTTTAGAATTTTTCTTTCTTTTCTTTTTTCTTTTTTTTTTTTAATAAGTGAAATAGAAATAGAAGACTGCAATCTTATGAAATAACCCTGCACCCATAATAATCTATGGAACTGAATAATTGTTCTTTACTTTCAGATTTTTAAAACTGTAATACTAATCACGTAACTCCATATTATTTCCATAACACAATATATGCTCATTAGCGAATGTTTTATGAGTTTGTTGGATACAGTACTTTCCGGACCAGCAAATTCACGGTTTGTTCCGTAATTTCGATTACAGGTATAGTAATTCCAGTTACTCGGGAGATTGATGGAAACTGTATAATTCGTAGTATGAAAAGTGATAACAATGGTAACGATGGAAGTTTTGGGAAAATGTATTTCAACAGGAAGTAGGAGGGTCGAGAACGGGTTGAGTGAGTAGGGTTGAATTCTCATTTGACGCTAGAAGTAGAGAATCACAATGCATTTTATCGGGATCGCTGAATAATTTATACAACTCGTGACGCAAACGAAATCAGCTCATCATTTTAGTCGCATTCAATTCCGAATCTATTGTAAAAGTAACCATTAATAATATCTTCTAGGTCACGTTAACCGTTTTGCCAGTCCAACTATTAATCAGAGTTATTTCCATTTATATCATAATTTCGCGGATGCCCGGCAATGGGCACGCGAGATAATCTGCATGTGAATATAACGAATTTGCACCTGCGTTTACGAAGTGTTTCGTTTATTCGCCTCGTATATCTCCGCTACCGCATCAGTGAAATTTATTAAATCATGCTTACGAGGTTAACTAGTCCGAGTATATGAAATTCGTTTTCCAATTTTTCTTTCCATTTTTTTTACATACTATCATCTTAGAAATAGATGTTTGTCTGTTTGTATCCAGCTATGTGAGGCAATTTTAAGGAATGAAATAACTTTTCAAAGAAACAAGCTTATTAAATATCTCTCCTCTTCCAAGGATTTACATTAATTCACGTGAAAGTAACAAATGTTTAAGTAAAATAGCGTTACATCTCATCATAATATCTTCGTTATGTTCTCAGTTAGTATTTTTCGAATTGCAAACTTTTTGTTCTTTATGGCGTTGGTTACCTACGGTTCATTCAAAGTGCTATCAAATAAATCAGCATCGTTGCTTAGACTATTCGCGTGATTTTGCTCACTGAATCTGGCTGTGTTTGAAATTTACTGGAGCTTCGGTGCACGCTCCTAAAGTATAATACGAAATGGCGTTATATAGTTACAAAGTTACTAAACTTGCGGCACGTTTTTTTAGTAACTCATGGGACTTCGTGTCAAAATTGCTCCTCGTATGCGTTTCAAATAGTAACGAAAAGACCGAGTCTCTCAAATTTATCGCCGTCTCCGAGCGATATATTTTTCCCTTTCCTTCCTTCGTAATTCATAAATTAATTACTGGAAATACATATTGACGATATTAGTTAGAGAGCACAGACAGCGTAATTCAAGAAAACTTCAGAGAGTTCTCTGGCTCTTGTAATTAACTTGAACTCAACTTCATTCCAACTACATAATTCCTCACAGACTCCTACAAAGTCGCTTACAATTACGCTGCATTAATTTTCAAACGCGAGAGTTCCATACGTAGTTTAATCTTTGCTGTATTTAAACAAAATCTCAGTAGAAATCATCCCTTTTCCCATCAAACTACTGTACATTATACCGTTCCTAGAAATATTCTATCTTCTAAGCGATTCAACTAAGAATCTCGTCGCGAGCTTAAAATATCGAAAATCCAACGCCACTCGACAAGGAGATTTCCTCCCTGAAATCGGTGAATATCGACAAATACTACTGAAACTCTCCTCCTCCATTCCGCATATTTCAATCACGGCTCATATTTCATTCATCAATCGGTCGATTTACACCACGCATTCAATTACAACCGCGTCGATTATCGCGTGCACGCGTTTGCATTCCGGTCGAACGCGGCCGCGCCGCGTCGCCATCCACGTCGTTGCATATTACATCGGGAGGTTCCCAAGCGAGCGTTAAAGCGCACTGCCGCGGCAACGAACTCGGTGTCGAACGGTTCGTCGCACTTTGTTTTCCACACCGGACGATATTTTCCCAGTGTTCTTCGCTAGGAAAAGCACGATACCGTGTGGACCCTCTGTCTCGTCCAGTTGCGTATATCCTCGGGGCAACAGCGATCGACTGGCAGTTTCGTCGGTTCTTCGGGTTTTCGCACGCGAAACTTCCCTCTACAGAACCGAAATCATAGCCTGGCCACGGAACCGAAAGTTGAGCCACGTGTGTGAGATAAATCGACGGGACACATGCCGGAATCCGCAACTGACGTGTCGAGTTTCGCGTAGTTCCCCCGGCGAATAAAGCGGATCCACGGCCGAGCTCTACGATTTTCACACGTCCGCGAACGCTTCGGGTAGTACCAGTTGCTCTTGTTCGACTACGATGCGGTACAGGTTTCATGGAGATTGCGGTATTAAAGGCGATACATTGTCCCACCGACACTGGCCATCCACGCTTCCAAGCTGTCTTCGTCTCTCTGTCGCGATCAACTTGAAGTTGCACGTTCGTTGTGAATTTTCCATGGCTTTTCAGATCGTTTCATAGATGATATTGGTAAAGAAGACGTACAATCTTGACGCGGTAGGCATCGTGCGATAGGATATTGCGCGTGGAACGGTCGAGCGTTTGAGATTAAAGAGCGAAGAAAAAAGTGTGACGATAGAGGACTTTGGATATATTTCTTAATTTATTCAATGTGGTTTTGGTAACTTTCTTTAATCTTGAACAACGTTTCGTTTATTCGATGAAAGAGATTGATTACTGATTGTTACGGAACCTTATAACGTTACACCGAATTCTATACAGTTGGCCGCAGTAATCGATATTTCTGTGAGTCGAATATAAAATTGGAATTGAAGCGAGTCGGTATTATTCGTGTCTTGCCCGCGTGTTACATGCAATTGCATAACCGTTTGATCAACTTCACACTTCTCTCTGTACAGTTGGAACTCACAAATTAAGCAATGCCGAACCGTTTTCCATAATTATATATCCGGAATCTAAAATGTGATATGAGATTCTAAAAGCTTTAAATATAGAATCGGTTTTCTTGGAATGCAATTTTATACTTGATATAAAATCAATAAAATGACTAGTTTATTTCAGTCTTAATAAGAGTATTAGATATAGCGCTCTTATGGTTGTTTTCGTATTCTTATACATTCTTCAGGAAACGATTTTTGAATCGTAATTAGTGGACAAATCGAATGGATTAGAACTGGAAAAAGGAAAAGAGAAGGCGAAAGGAGATGACAGATTTTCTCTAGTCATTTTTGAAAATGATCGGGAATACACGGCGCATTATTTTATTATTCTTCAGTGTCGATGACAATCGCTGGTCGATGGGAGCTGCTGTAGCCGCGGAACGCGAGAATTTCGACGCGTTATTATCGCGGGTGATTTAATCATTCTCGAGTTATTAATGCACGCTATTAACGTTTTATTTTCATTATCTAATTCCCCGTGAAATCACCGCTAATTAAAAGTGCTTGTCGCGGAGAACACGAGCTGTGTTGTAACAATTACCGCGAAGTTTGTAATTAACTGGCGCATTTGTACAGCTTTAGAAATACGCCTTTTTTTCAACAGTTGTTTAACGCAGTTAAACTCAGGATATTAAGCAATGAGAGAAGTATCCATATCGTGTTTCCGGTAATAACATAGATTACATTATTCATTTGAATTGTATATTTAGGATGGCGAAGCGATTACAATTTCGTCCTGCAATTAATTTACGAAGGAAAGTGCGAATTCTCTTTCGGTCGTATTTGTGTTTGACAATATTAAATTATTATAATACTACAGGTTGGATGTGTAATCTCGTAAATGATAAGGGGATAGATGCTACCCGTTTCGTTACAACTTTCTGTGTACTCTCCTTTCTTCGAGTCGTTACTTTATTTATTCACCAGTTTAGTTTTTACTTTATCGTGTTTTCCTTGCGAATAATATCATGAAGAAGATCGCACTATCGCGTGAAAGCTTTGATACTTTAATCGTTCATTTTACATTTTGCGTTCAAAGTTTGTACGAAATTCGGTGACGTTAACAGTACAGAAATTCTACGGGTTCCATTCGAAATTCTGGTCTCGCGTCATTTTATTATCCTTATCAGCGTCACTGGCAATTAGAATTACATTTAGTACAGCGCAGCGTCCAGGGATGCATCGTTGCAGCTAGGTGCTAGATTTGACGCATTAGCTCTCCGCGAAATTTAATCATACTCGAGGACAAATTTTTATTGATACTTGAACCACAACGCGGCCTTGCGCTGCCGCGATATTGTCGTCGCCACGGCGGCGGTATATGCGGGGTAATCTATCAAGAACAAACCACTTAATCAAATTCTCCATGATTAAGGGGACGGAACAATTTTCTAGATAAAAGTGAAACCTTGCTTATTTTTCTTTTTTTTTTTTTGAGGATGATTGAGATGATTTTTTATAACTTACTATATTATTCTCGATAGAATTAAATTAGCCGTTTGCCATATAAATGGCGGAGAAAGAATGAAAGGTAGAAATGGTGAAAAATCGACGAAGTCATAAGAATAAAATTCCTAGTATTTCTATTTTATTTAAAAAGTGTTGTAACCTTTCGGAATAATTGCGGACAGAAAAATCATCACACCTCAAGGGATGTGTTGTTGTACCTTTAACAAACGAAAAAGATAATTAAGTATTCTATTTTAGTTGAAGCACGCAATACAATACAAGCGTACGACACCCAACTGCATGATTCTACCGAAATGAAACTGCTCCAGTTTCTGTGCAGTGGAAATGAAAAGTACTTAAACTTTATAGCATCCCTTATCTAACCGCAACTGAAATCAGAAATCAGCCCGTCATTCCTGACACTGGCTCTCGATAGAAAATAACGTGCCAATTATTCTGAAACGCCTTTTAAGTCAAATTTTTAGAATACAAAGAGCCAATATTCCCTTTGTCGTAACTCGATATCCAATATGTTGTACCTTTTTAGTACACACGTATATGCACACAAATATTACACAAGTGTATTAAGAAGCAAATGCTATCGCTACGTATAGAAAAATAATATTTATAATAATAATAATATTAATAAGTATCTAATAATAATATTTATTATAATATCAACGATTTAACGCCCTTTGTTACACAGTAGAAAAATTACAATTGACGATTAGACAGAAAAACGTTAACAGCTATGATAAACGTAGAATGAAGTTAAATACGTTAAGTTAAAAAATCTAATACGACTTAGCAAATTCAGCGCCAAGTATCGTACAAACATAAAACATAAAGTTAAGTTTACATTACAAGTTGAACCACGCGGAGGTAAAAGATCGTCTAAATAACGAAGTGGATTTATCAAAGAAGTCAAGTACATCGCAAAAACGGTTTGCAGATTAATAAATCTGATTAAAATAGTTATTTTGACCGTACAATGTTCGGTATGTCTCGAACCCGAAGAAAGTATGGGAAAAAGAGTATGGGAAAAAGGCAGCGCGCAGAAATATGAGAGTTAGGTATGTGGAGAATATTCGGAGAAAAGTGTGCGATAATAAGATCATAATTATGGCAATAGGTAAATACAGCGAATCGGTATAATATGAAACAAATCTAAGAAATTTGTGCTGCACACTTCCAATCGATGCGATATGATTTTTAAAATAGGGACATTATATTATGGAACTGTGTTTAGGTCAGACTTGAGATACGTATATCTGAGAGTATAAAGCAATAAAAGGTTGGTAACGGTGTTCAGAAGTACGGTAGCGAGAGTTCTAGAGAGTTCGAAGAGCAGAGTTCGTTATGGTAATATCAGAGAAAACAATACCAAGATCGCGAATATTATTGACTGAAAGTAATAGTATATTGTTAAAAGAATACGTATATATAATGGTACTATTCTTAGGACTAAAGCGGATAATATGGCGTTTATACATCATACTTATAGCAATGCTATATTTTATATATCAAACGTTAACTTATTGGTTGAATAGGTGGGTCTGTTAAGATCAACTTGTAACAATTCAGCGCATACTCTGAAGATCATCGGCGTATAGGCGAGATTTACTATTAGGTCGTCCGGAAAGTGTCTTTCTTTTACAGATACGTCTTTTACAACAACGCATCTTTATACAAACATGAAACCTAATCTGTCGAACGTTGTGATCTTTAGTTTGATAGAGGAAAATGGATCATACGTAATTCGATAAAATAATATAAAACGGAAAATGTTGTGCATCCATTATTTTCTTATAAAACGAAAGAAACTTTTCGGACGACTTAATATATAAAAATATGTCAGAAATGTCGCGAATAAACAAGATAAAAAAGAGTAGGCCAAGATGAGGATCTCGAGGTACACCAGAACGGATAGTAATTTCTTCAGAGAGACGATGGTTGACGTTTACGATTCGAATAATTAAAAAGCTAGAAAGCCGAGAAAGAAGATTGGCACGAAAACCATGAGCGTTAAGTTTAGATAGGAGTACAGAAATTGTTAACAGTGTCGAATGCCTTACGCGTGTCGGTGTAAATAGCATCTATCCGGAATCCTTTTTCAATGCAGATAGATAAAAATCTCTCTAACAAGGAAGAGAATTTGTGATAATGGAATGAACAGACAATTATATTCCAATATCTGCTTCGTTTGATATACTTTCTCCAATTAACGTTTCAAAGCAGAAAGAAGGACTGTCGATGATTATAATACGGATCCACTTTACAAAGGGTTAAAGTGTTCTCAAAACAGTGGGAGAAAATTTTTAACGCGAACTTGACAGTCCGCAGGGTACAGCCTTTAGTTCCTCAGAAAGTGACAATTATCAGATTAAAATCTTGACCCGGTGTTCGAGTAGAGATGGAACGCCTTCCTTCCCTTTACCCGTGCTCCAGGTTTGTGCAGTAGAACAAATTTTGTGAATCTTTGATTTAATTAATTCCTTTTGGTTCGTGTTTAAAATGGTAGAAAATTAACGTGGCGAAAGAGCCGAGCGAGACTCGAAGAAAGCGCTCTGCAAACTAAAGAAATATTTTATCGAGGATAGTGAATAGTTTACCGTCCTCTTTGAATATTATTATCGGATCTGATTAAAGGGATCTCCTCTCTCTTGGCCAATAATTTTATACAACCAATCTCGATTGTTAATACACTCCATCGTCAGACGAGCGAACATCGAACAGTGTTTTCTTATTCGATTAGATAGAATTGATTTCTTGAACTGCAGTAATATTAGAAAAATCAAACGTTTTACCAGCCTTCTGTTTGTCAAGAAACTGACTAACGAACGAAATACACAAAATACCAAGAATCCAATACACATTTCTATCCTTCCAAAACGAAAGATCACGTATCAACGAATTAACCAGCAACGAACCAAGGTACACAGTGTACACAGCTCAACAGGCACGATTCCTGCCACGGATAAGGTGCAACAAATTCGACAAAGTTTCGTTATTACGAGCTAAACGACAGGTCGAGCAGAAATCGTTAGTGTATGATCTATATCAGCCACGGTACGGGATGAGAGGCGGAACGAGGCGCGACAAGAAGCGTGTGTAGAAAAGCAACACGCTAGTAATTTTCCATTTTATGGACCAAGACAGCACGTTGGCGGGGCCGTTGCCAAAGCTATTTCCAGGCAGCAACGCTGACTTTGCTTCGTCGTACTCTCGGGTTTCTTCTCAGCTGTTCGTCGAGATCCGCGTGCAGCACGCGCCCCGTAATACCACGAGACGTAGCCAAACGTCCGTTCTTATGGTTTCGTCGAATTAGTTTCAACTGGCGTAGCGCAATTGTCAGAGATAAAGTCACAAAACGGCTCTTTAGAATGGCAATTGCCGGCTGCTGACGATAGCTGTACGTGAATACTAATTGCCCTTGCCACTTATGATCCTCGATTACACCATGATCCTTGATTATTGCGGTCATTTTGGTGACTCTGAGCGAAGCGATACCGGTTTCTTTCGTCGTTCCTTCCTTTGAATCCGTTTGCGAGTCTTCCGTCTCGATTATATGATTCTTTTAGTTTCATTCGATTAGAAGGTTCGCAGCGAAACTCGAGAAAAATATAAAGGAGACGTATTTATATGGACATGATGGAATTGACGTTTTATAAAATAATATACGCGCCGTTCCTTTCGATAACTCTTTACGATTTATCATAACGTTTTATTATTTGGCAGATAATATTATTCGTACTTGGAGAAAAGCAGGCAGTATCGTATTTCGCCGTGGTAGATGATTTTCTACATTATTGCTCACGGTATTTAACACCTTCCTGAAATTTGGCCCGTGCAGAAATAACCGGGAGCGTAACGTGTCTCGTAAAATCGGTGTGACTCGACACGGTCCGTAGCTTTTCCGTGTTTCGTTTTTGAATTAGAACAAGGTCTTTGTCTATGAGTCATTCTATTTCGAATCGAGCGAACGCACGGTGCAACTATAACTCGGGTCTGGATGTAATCCAATACGGTGCATATGTTTAAAATTACAGCGAAACCGTCGACGTGTTATTCACTTTTTCTATCTGTCCATCTAATCACCTTAGAAATTAATGATTACGCGATACGGTGGCTTCATATGGCTGGATTCATTAAGATTTATTTGACGTTTACGATCACAGACGTCGGAAATAATACCAATGTAAAGATGAACAATGACATATAATAACTATCACGTCTAAGATTAGGTATCTCTAAATGTATCGTTAATGTACAGTGATAGTGTATTTCGTTTCCTATATAACATTGGGATTTCCAACGCGACATTTGTTCCGTGTCTTACGGAAGGAAACGTAAAGTGTAATTAATTATTTTGATTCGACTAATTAATTAATGTTCAATTTAATGGAAGCTTTATAATTAGTTGGCGTTTGCGAGCGTGCTTATGAAATGGAAATTTATAAAATGCATTACGTAAGACATAATTAGGCGCCTGAACATAAATCATAATTTTTATTCGATAATTTCTTGAATACTCGCTCCGATAGACGAGATATGCCGCTTTATTCAAATGCAGAATTTTTTGGCCGAATCAGAACCATTCGTCAACGATATACGAAAATTTCGTTTGATGCGTCGCGAAAATTTTACCTGCTTACCTTTGCCCATTGCGGGAAAAGTTGATCAGATGAGTGGGTTAGTTTTTGTCAGAGAAAAACGAATCGTTCTGTGCGACTCTCTTTCGTGGTATGGACTCAAGAGGGTTACAGGATTTTCATTCGCCACGCGTGTACGACGCGAAAACACTAGAATTTCGTTAAGTATCGCGATTCCTAGGCTGTACACCCATTAGAGCGCAGGGTACAAAGGTTAGAGCTCTAGACTTTCGTTGTTCACTCAGTAGGTACTGCCTAATTCTGCAATTTTCCGCTTCTTTTTTCTTCATTTTTCTCTCTTCTTTTTTTATTTCCTTTTCTCCTACGTTAGTAATTAACTCAAAAATGCTAACACCGTGGAACACGGAGAGCGTAACGGCATCCTAGAGTCGGCACTTTTTTAATTTTTCCTTCTTCTTTTTCCTTTGTTCTCCTTCTGTTTTCCTAGTGCGCTCTTCTTTACGTGTGCATTGTGGGCGCATAAAATTCCAGGTATCTCGTAGCACAGCCAATGTTATGTTAATACTACGCGCATTAATTGAATACTTCGTTTAGTAACCGGACAAGGAACTGTCGACGCGGTCTACGCGACGAAGAAAAAAGAAGAGAAGGAAATGAAAAACGATGCAATTATCTGGCCTTTGATAGGTCTACGGCATTAATAAAGCAGAGAGTAAACCGGGTAATTTCTAATCAACGAGCGGCGAACGTTGGGAAGCTAGCAAACTAGCAAACGTCCGGGAAATTCTTTTGAAAGGTGAGAGTTTGAACGTGTAATGCTGTGTATATACGCGGGATAATTATAGCGTTGGTCGTTTTGCTTTTCACTTGTTTCGTGTAACGTTTGATACTACGTATAACCTGGTTTGGTTGTCTTCCTTTTAGCTCGCTGGATTTTTCGATCGCGTGCCTTGTGATCCGGTTTAATTAAATAAAAAGGAAACCTGCGAATGGTAAAATATTTAGGAGTTTGGTCGGTATCTCAGTGCAATTACTTATTACCTTTATAACACTTCTTTAACCTATTGATTCATTTGCGCAACTGCTTCTGTGAGACACTTTTTCCTTAAACGTCTGAGATTGGGTAATTGCGATAAACATTTGTTACTTAATTGGTGATCGCCAGTAGATTAATCGCGGTTGATGACGGTTCTGCTAGCGATCGTGTATAATGGGTATCCGATAGGTCGAAAGTTAGGCGTATCAATCTGTCTTAACCACATGCTCGACACGGTTAGGCTAATGATTCATCTCAATCTCCGCCATTTTCGTAATTTCCAGTATAACGTGATCAAATATAATGTAATAAGAAAATGGTTCACTATTAAAGTTACAATACTTCGATGGTAAAAAGGTAGCTAGTAACGGAGAAAACAATTAAGAAAATTGAAATCATCTTAGATATAGGTCTCCAGAAAATTTTCTTTTGAGGAATCACATTTTATTGTGCATTATACGTTCATCCGGATAAAAGAATCATAAATTTTAAATTCGTAGCAACGAAGCGGAAACAAAACGGTCCTTGAATCTGTTGTCAAAACACTATCCTGCTAGTCGTCGCTTTTATCCATTTCGCCTTTAGTCTCCGTTCAACCCTCGCGTTGTGTGTGTGCAAAACGTGATTCGTCGAAAAGCTACGTTCCTTACCCCGTAATTGGTACGACAGGGTGCACGAAATTTTACACGATATTCAGAAATTTACAGATAATTAAAGAAGAATGACAGTGTTCTTCTGTGTTGTACTTAAGTTAGTTGAAAAATTACTTGAACTTATACATGTATTAAATTCATACGATTAGTCCTTTACACTCGGTGACCTTCTTCCGATCTCCTGCCACTAATTCGAACACTCTTCGTGAAAAACGAAGTTTTATTCACTTTTTTCTAGGTGGAACAATGTCGCTACTTCTATTCTCGTTCTCTTTCGTATCAATACTTATACATCGGAATTTAACTCATTTTCATTGCTGCTTATATTGTAACTCTCACTTCTGCCTTTTCGTTTTGGCACTGATTTACAAATTATAAAAGAATAAGAAAATTATGCATCTTTCTGGGAGGAGAATGACGCTTTATCGCTACCTTATGTTACAAGAAGATTTTTCATATCTTTTCTGTTTTTTTTTTTTTTTTTTTTTCGTGTTACGCGAAGGCAAAACTTCAAGGAGACATATTTTTAAAAAAATGTTGAGCTTGTGTAATTTCGTGCTATATAATGACCATCTTTGTGTCTCCTTAAAGGGGAATCTGCGTTGTTCACTAGATTTATGATGCCCTTCAGAGGGGACAGCCGAGTGCGAAGGGTTAGTTAGTGTTAGACATTGTTTGTAAAGCACTGAAACAATACGTTGTGACGAATATTTTCCAAACTATCGCAAAAGTAAATATCGCTGGAGTCTAATAGATCTCTTCTTGCCAATCACGAGTTAAATGTGATCGTGCGATTAACAATCTGTCATAATCAGCAACGTTCATCCATCAGTAAAGGCAAATACTTCTTCCCAATCAATAATACAAAACTTCGAGCCCTCTCTCCTCCATCCCGCTTATCAAACCATCAAACGAAGAAGTCAATAGTCGTGCCCTAAATTTCGTTTTATTTATACGAAAGGTACACACAGCGCATGAAATGTCACAAATTACTATCATCTATAGTTGTCGTGGAATCTGCGACACGTGGTCTCATTATCTCATAGCCTGTCAACATGAAATTATAAACATAAGCTGGTCTCGCTGGCGGGGACAAAAGAGAAAGAATGCCCCAAGAGGCTTGTTGGATGCAAAGAGAGGGCGAGGATCCAGGTTACGTAAGCTCGAGAGCACGTGTCACGAGAGTCCAATAGGCCGCTGCTCTCTTTATTCCTTTCGTTCTTTCTCGTGCCAGAGCTTCGTTAACCTTGCCAGCAATAGCGGCAGGCAACAGGCGGTTTCGCCTGCTGCTTCGTTAGAGATGGTATGGATGAATGCACGGAATAATTGAGAGCGTCGCGGGACTTTAATTCGAATTCTTAATTACGATTCTATCCATGGTGTATATGTGTATGTACTATGCGCCATGTATATTCGTGTTTCGAATTGAAAAGACGCGAGGCCTGCTTTTCTTCGTCAGGAGTACAGCTCCTCCGGGTCTCGACACCTCCGAAGGATATTTATATAACCCAATTTTCGAAGCGTTCCGCGATGGTAAATAGCAGAGCCGGGGCTGTCCCTTTCATCCCCCTGTTGTCCGAAAATATTTGCACGGACAAACACGACCAGACGGTTTCCCATTAACCGGTGTACAGAGAATGAAGGAGAAAAAAGTGGAACTGTCTCTTTTTTTCTTTCAGTGAGAGAACTTACGCCGCGTTGCAGTGGGAATTTTAAACTGCTGCCTGGCTGCCCGTTCGACTGGGCTGGACTTTAGAGCTGGAGAATATACATGGTGAAAGTTTTGGTGAGTGTTCATTGAATTCTTGTCCCAATTGTTTTCTTTTTTTTTTCTTCGAAGATTTATGCAGCGATTGTTATGAGATGAATATGTATATCGACTTATCCTGCTATCGCATTGAAACATGGTAAATAGACTATCGTTAGCTTAGTAAAATCAGTGGCATGAGGCGAATTAGATATCTGATATTTCTGCAAATAATTCATTATATAGGTAAGAAAATTGGAAATAATTTCTGAAATTTATTAAAATAACCATTGAAACATTTGAACTGAAGGTGAGAAGATGCAAATGAAAAGTGCATGTCTATCATAAAATCAGCCCAAGCCCACGATACTCCTATTTCTTCAACGTTAACTATCGCATAAAACTTCCTTCACTGTTCCACGAAACATTTTTTTTTCTTTTCTTTCCCGTATCGCTTAAACATTCAGGCAACAAATCCTCCATAGAAAAGAGCTTCCGCTTATCGTGGAAAATTTCACGCGGCTCCATTCCTGCTCGTTTGATCCGACGCAAGAATATCCTACAATTCCAGTTGTACAATTCTTAACGTCTCGATCTACGGGGAAGAGAGGAGCACAAAGCGATTCGCGACGAAGGCTTCCTGTTTACGTGCAAATTTTACGCGTGCATCTCTCTTATTCCGGCCGCTGTTCCGGAAAGTGCAGTCGCTTGCGGTTGAAATGCGTGCCACGGAAACGTTGATACACTTTTGCGAAGTGTTCTCTGCCTCCATGTTTCCGCACACCATGCACGTATACGTGCACACACATGGAAAGTACATACAGGCACGGCAATTCTCTGCCTCTTAATGTCGCGCGCCCGCGTACAATGTGCCAAGCGTGTTGTTGCGTTCGTTCGGAGAATTTCACGATGCAAGCTACGGAGTATCAGTGTAACTGCTGGCAAACGAAGCGTTTCAGCGAACATTCGCGTTTCAAAATTACAAATACGCTAAGCGTTGTCCTGCTTGGAAAAATTTCTAGAACGAAAGACGTTGCACCGCCGGTCGTACCGGTCATATGGACCAACAATCATCGCGAAATTGCTCCGAGGAAATGTAACTGATGAATTCGAAATCGCCGATCAGACATCGATCATGCATTTAATACGAATAAATATTAAACGAGCTGCCTCTCTTCGCTTCTACGTACTCTGCAGGCTATACTCGCATATACGCAGAATATTATGAATATTCATTAAGGTATAAGCGGTGATAAAAATCGTGCCGAGTACGAAAATGAAAAATTACAGCGCGTATAAATATGGATGGCGGTGTTAATTGTTTGAACGAAAGGAAGCGAAAAGAACACGCATACGATTCGCCCGTTTTTTCCCGGGTTTTTGTTTTTTAACCGATTTTCGTGTTATTGTCAAAGCTGGCGGAAAATTGGTTTGCATAAAGATCGATCGGTAATTTTTCATCGTTGTGTAATTTTTGGAATTTTTTGCAGTTTGTATATAAACGTCACCAATGGCGAACGAACAGTGTAGGATTTGATTTGATATTCAACCTCTTAATGTATCATCCGATCTTTCTCGGATACTTGTCTTTAGATGGCAGTCCTCTCCGGTAACTGATCAATCAGAACCGATTACAGTGATTATTTATTCTTCCAGCAAACTGGACTGTATCAAATCTCTAACGAAATTAATCCGTTTAACTGAAATTTAAAATCTCTTTAATTATTTCGTGTCGAATTATTTTTCCCCGGCAAAGAACTGATTGGATTAAATATTTGCCTACTTCTGACATATTCGATGTCGATAGCGTACCCCTGGATATTTATTTGTTAAACGTTTTTAGAAAATTACTCGCGCTTAAAGTTTCATTCGAAAAAGCGACATTTCGTATATAGAACCTGAAGCTTTCTCCGATATACCGAAGAGCCACTATCAACTTAGAATCCCCAGTGACGTGAAAGATGGGTAAGAAAAATAATATCGCGAACTCGTGGGCTCATAGCGCGGTCTCGAATAACCGGCCACGTGAATCGAATACCAGCCGACAAAGGAAACGAAATTCTAGCCTGGAAAAATCCAGCGTGTTCCGGCCGTGAATCGAGTTATCGTTAGTCCGAGGTAATGGCTATTCGTCAGCTAGCGGAATTGCTTCTCGAAATGGAGTGGTTGGTTATAACGTGCTATATCGGCTGTACCTAGGCGCCATTTGAAAGTCAAATACTTGCGTGGAAGACGAAAAGGGAGCTGGGGTGGAAGGTAGAAGGTTGCACAGGGCCGTTTCAACCGGATAGGGTGAAAAGGAGAGAAGGAAGAACCCCCGCGAGATCTCAAGACATTTCATAGTATCGCGCGATATCTGCTGCTCCTACGTAGACCGCAGACTTCATCCGATTAACGACGCCCAGCTTCTGTAATGCGAGCATCTTGCCAAATTGCCTATGCCTTGCCTTGACTTAATTAAATTCAAATCGACCTATCGGACTCCTTCTAGATCTTCGAACGCGATACAATTCTTACCTTCTCCATTCTTTTCTCTCTTTCTTCGCTCTTGTTTTTCGAAATTCCCGCAGATATACTTCGAGCCACGAAAAGCGCTTCGTTGGTTTTGCTCGTATCGTTTTAATTCGATTTGTTGGCAGTCTTCTTTCGAGTGATCCTTTGGAAGCCTGATGTTTTTTGTCCTACGTTTACACAAAGGAAGTTGATGTTTTCTTCAGAAGTTTTACACTTTACAAAAGTTTGCAGTTACCTAGTGTATCTTGGATAGGTAGGAAAAGCTTTTTGTTTCTCAATTTTATTGCAATTTCCGTGCGATATGTACTTCGTATACGCCACTGCTTTTTTTTATCGAACGAAATGTTCATTATAAAATGTATATTTGATAATTCACAGTAATCTTAGAATACCCTCGCGTCATTATTTTAATTAAAGAAAAATTTCCTTGCTCGAATAGATGAAACGAATGAAACGAATAAAATGAAATGGAGCAGCGAAAAAGTTGTTGGATTTGAAGAACCGCAATCGCCCTGTCCAGCCGCGACGCTTTGATTTATAAAATTTATTATATCCTTGGACGCATTTTTGTTTGTTTAACGCAACGCGAGCCTCGAGTTTATTTGATTTTCCACGCGTTTTGATGTGTTCGATTCCGTGTGTATCTCGGCACGGAGAGCATAAATTTTATTGGAAAGCAATTGGCGCGAGCGTAGGAACTCGAACGACCTTTTCGAAATTCCACGATCGAACGCAATAAATCCTTTCGATGAGTCCTTCGATATCATTTGTTTAATTGCAATCATCAAACCGATACATCGTTTCTGGTTTCAACGCTGCTCTCGTCATCGATGTTGATTTTTAATCTCAAGTTGAAAGGGCCGGGCTCGTTGTTTGAGTTGCAATCAAATTAAATGAAAAGCTGATTGGTGCCCGATTGTCTGCGGCATACATTTATCATAAGTTTTCTTCTCCGCAACGGTGAAAGGAAAACGGAAACTTAGCGATGGGAAAATGGCGTTCAATTATTTTGCCGCTTCTCACGATTCATGGATACTCTGCTTAATTCTGTTAGTTAACTCGCGAGGCTATCGCCTCGTTATAATCGAACGATAGGATTTTAAGGCTTTGTACCTATCGATCTAGCGGATGACAAAGTTCGGAAACTATATTATTTTCTCGACGAACGTTCATATAGGAAGAGTGAAGGCAACCTTTAATCTTCCCACGCTACTTTATCGATCCATTAAACCGGAACTTGAAAATTTCCCTATTACAATAAATTAACACCCCCGTCCCACCCCGGAGAATCAAGCTTTAATACCTCAGCGAAAAAAAGTTGACTCTCTCACGTTCTCAGTTGAAATTTCATCGGTTTCTAACCGATAAAGTTCCACTCCCTCGTCACGATCCGTTTCCACCCTCGTATGCGGCGAAAGTTGGATTACAATCCGGTCGCTGGCGAAAAACACCGAACTAATTCCGTGAATCGATTGATGCTAATAGCGGGTGGAACGGCGAGCAGAGAAAACACGGTGTAAAGGAGAAACTCGCGTAATCGATTCGTGAAAGGGACGAGGAAATGGGAAGGTGGGAAGAGGACGAGACGCGAACTCGAGGGGTAGCAGGCACTTGGCGTCGTCGTCACTTTGTTTCCAGGTGGACGGCTCATGATGAAGGGTGCTCAGGTGGAAACACAACCGGTCTGCCATGCGGCCCTCTCCACTCCCACTCGAGCGTCGAACGTGATTCGATTTAGCGCATTCCGATTGAAACTTTTTCCTGCGAACCGGGCCAAGCTCTCGAGCATCCGGTGACAACTCGCCGCGAGTAATTTCCGTTTGATTAAGGAACCAGGAGGGAAAAAGCCCGGTCGCATTGGGACGCTCGGAATCCAATATTCGCGGTGGACGTGGCACACGTGGATCTGCCGACGAAAAAATTCGTGACCGAGGGAAAAAGAGACGACCTTCTTCTAACGTGTCACCTACTCTCGTTCTCCGGGTCCTTGACTGGTCCTCTTGCCTCTTTCTCTGTCTAATTAAATTAAATCTGAACTTAATTTCGACGGAGTTGGCGTCGACCAACGGCCTGGAAAAGATTTGTTCCGTGGATAAAGCGAAAGAGAGAGGGAGAGAGAGAGAGAGAGAGAAGGAGAGAGGAGTCCCGTCAGAGGGTGAACATGATTTCTGTTGCTCGATGATGCACGACTTATGGCTGGCTGAATAATGAGTGGAAAGGGGTGACGAGGGTTGAAGGATAACTTTACGGCTAATCGTGATTGTTCCACGGGGTTGTATGGACAGATTGTTTTTGGAAATAGCACGTAGGGAAATTGCCGGGTTTTGAAGCGAGATTTTCGACGTTAGGAGAAATTTATGGGAATACAGCTATTAGATTATATATAGAACAATTATGGTTGATTATATCCTTAATAAGATTGCTTTTGCGCATCTAGTTCTTCTTTGTATCAGGATTCTATAATCTTCGTCGAAAAACATTAGACTTGGTATATTCTGTGTTACGTCGCGTAACACTCTACCTAGCCCAGACCACACACCGCGGGCAAGATGGCAACCAGATGTCTTCGGATACTCACTGCGTACCCTCAATAGCCTCAAGTACCTTCCATAAATCTCAGGAATTTCCTAGTCGAGGTCCTTCAAACTGAACAAACGTCTGTTTCCGAAGCATTTCTAAAGACCTTTGTCTACTACGGCTTGACCAGGGAAGGTTGGTTTTTCTCACGTATGATGCAACTTTCCTCCCACTAACCACTTTCTCTCGAGGGCGGTTAAGACCCTTCGTTTAACCAATTAACAACGAAGCCTATTTCCCTCACTCTCTTAGGCAAAATCGTCACCAACAAATCCGATGGTCCCGTGCGCTAGACACACCCATCCTTAGCTTTCCTCCGCCACAGCATCGTCTCCGAACATCACTGATTTTACATCCTTCGAACAGTCAACATCCTTCGACCGGATTTACACCCGAAGATCAGTCAGTCTCAATCAAGCATTTCGTCAAGCAGTCAACAATTCGAATATAGTGAGTCGACAAATCCATCAGTACACGCGATAGTCCGTCTTGAGACTCAGGTCGCACTCATTCGTAGTCATCTCATAGCAAATATTCAGTTTGTGTTACACCGAAGTTGTTGGTTTGTGAAAATATATAATAACCTGTTAGCAGCAGCGTTATCTTTCATTTAACTACCCTTATTATCCCAAAAGAAATAAGGGATCGAGCGATTCGCGGCGTCGATTAGCAAATCGTAACGGGAATTTACGACTCCCGTTGGCGCGCTTCTTCGAGATCGTGCCTCCCCGCGAACGTGCGAAAACATTCTGTATATTTTATTAACTCGTCCGCTCTCCAAACGAATCAGAAATCGAAATTTTTTGCAAAGATAGCGCTTCTTGTAAAAAATATTCCCACTCGCGAGAACGGTGATGGAAAAGTTGAATAATTTTCTTGATTATGCCGTCAGCACTGCCCGTCAGCGTATAAGAGCTCGTCAACGATGAATAATGATAATCACTAGTTATCGGCGGATTTCATAGATAAATTGGCCCTGATGGACAGCTGTTGCCTGGTAATTGTATTTCGCTACAGCTTGCAGCCGTTCTACCGGTGAGAATTTCTCGCATCCAGGCACATGCGTAATGCTATAATGTCACGTTGGAAATTTTCGCCCAGACTATACTGCAAAAATATTTTACAACAATATCCAGTATCGAACTTTATACGCAGTGAAATAAAAACAAATTTCGCACATGCGATTTTACCATTTTTCTGTTTCATTGTTCTGTTCCATTGATATCTGTTATGTTTCATTATAAATTATTTGAAAATTTTGAGATATCAATAATTACCAATCCTAAAAAATGTTTTACATCTTTTAATCTGTTAATTAAAGCCAATAGCAATCATTGTCGATCACGAGCGCATAATATGTCACAAAGTTTCTGTCCTCTTTTACCCCGGTCGACCAGCTACTTGGAAATATCTCGATGCGGCGTTTCAAGCTTATGTCACGTATGAAACGCAGCTTGAATATAACGCATCTGCTCGATGGCAAAAGGCTTTGTATCGTCGCGCTGGATCTCCAATCCTTCATAAAGAGGATCCTCGTTGTTCGAGTCTGCCGCCATTCTTCCGTGGAAATGCAGCATTGTACTCTACGAAGAAAGTTGGTTTCGCGATCTCTGAAATTTATCTCGCGCCCCGACGACTTTTAAAACACAATACATGTATCGTTGACTGGTTGAAAGCCAGGGAGAAAGAGCCTGTTTTCCGGGCAGTTTCCCGGAACTCGAAGAAATTACCCACCAACATTTCGTTTCGGTAAAACTTTTCGAACAACGTCGAATCATCGTTGAAAATCGTGAAACCCGGCAGAGAACGATACTGTTTTTTCTCCTCTTTTTCTTTCCTATAGCATTCAGCTATTTCTATAGGAAGAATTGTGTTCTCGCAAGGATATATGATTTTTCATCAGTGTGTGACGTATTTCGCGAGTGTCAAAGTTGAGATCAAAAGCTTCCCCTCGCGTGTATGATTATGCGCATTAAGGGTAATTAATATTTGTCATAGCTCGGAACCAGTATCATTAATTTCTCGAAACGTTGATGGTTAGTATTGAACAATGTTCCCGTTGGACGAGTGAAATTTTGCGGGAATTAATCGAAAAGAGGGAGAGTTTGTGCTCAATATCCGTGGTATAATTTCGTGAAATTTCCAGGCTTATCGTTCCGCTTTGAAACCGACTGATCATCTGTAATATTTCAAACCTCTTCCCTTCAAAAAAGCAATATCATGCTTGTAAAGTTCGTATTCGGCAAAAGGATTAACATTTTCAATACTTGTTCAGTCATTGCATAAATCAAACTTATATACCAATCGTCATGCTAAATGTTCCTAATGAATTACAAAATCTTAGGTGGAATTTTGCATTTCAATGGAACATTCTACCGTGACATTTTCTACTAATCAAGAGTCCTGCCTTTCCTATTTCTTCGCAAAATATAATTTTTCAAGGATCGAGGAAACTTCGAATAGCCACTTGCACTAAAGTAAATCAAGATTTTCGTGACTTTCCTATATCTTACACTTGAAAGCGGATAATGTGGTACCTTAAAAGAAGTCGGTATTAAAATAACGCAGACGCGCTATGGTGGCTGGTAATTAGACAGTTTCTATGGTGAAACGCTCTTAATTAGATGACCGTATACCGCGTCATATGTTTTTATTTCAATACACGTGCGCGGTTGCGCAAAATTCCTCATATTCAACGTGCGCAAATAGATCCTATATAATACGGCCACGAGATTTCTAACGAGATTATTATGGTGGATTTTGCTTTTGCGTTCACGAGCGCGGTTTTAGTTGCGCTGCTTACGTCACTCTATTGTTATATCACTGAGTAAGCGGTGTATTCTATTTTTCTCGTTGAATTTTTGAAGGCAGGGAAAGAGGAATTTGCGTTGCAAAATTAGAACAGAGTATGTTAGCTAATTTGCGCAATGTTCTTTTTATTCTTTTATTTGCATAAGTTGTGTAATTTTGAGATTTGAGTTTTGCAGCGGTTTATTCCTGCCCAGTATGGTATATCGTTCAAACTTTTGTCATTCGAATGCTTTTTCTCGAAAAATAGTATTCACCTTTAATTCTTTCGTAATAGTTAATCTAAATGCCCAAGGGCCACTTATAGGCACGTACATTTTTCGAAAATCAAACGAAAATTATTTTCTTTTTTCGATCTAAAAAGGTTACAGGCGATTGTCGCTACGTTATTGAAAATTTAAAATCAATTTTCGACAACACGTTGAAAACTTTTTTTGGCAATTAAACGAAGTCATTGGAACGAAAAATCGAATTCACCGTATTTTTGAATGCAAATTGAGTAGATGTTGATTACTTTCAGTTCGGTACACGGCCCAATAAATATGTATGGAATGTACGTCGATGAATTTGGGCGTGCGGGCTGAGTTTCGCCTTATCAAGGATATTATTCGGGCATTTGTCTTGGTGCCGGGATAGAAAGGGGATGAAAGGAATAGATCATGGTACGATGGCGAAGATATTGAGTTAACGCCGCAGTAAAACCACCCTGATGCACCACCAGCCCTTCGTTGAAATAGGGATGGAAAATGACGCAAGGCCTGCTGTTGTATAAAGTAAGAGGGAAGGGGTGAAAGGAAGAGCAGTACGATATTAATTACATTTAAGCTCGTCTGTGGGGTTATGGTTCATTCAAAATTTCCTCCCCTATTTACATATTTCTCTATGCAGCCTTAAAACGATCTTTTAATACATCTTAAATGAAGGTTGCAAGAAAATGTTGGCCCTTTCTCTTCCGTTATATCTGCGCAACAATCTACGAAAGAAAAATGGTAGAAAACGTTCCATGATATATTTTTATTATATATTTCTCTATATCATATATCACGTAAACTGAAATTTAATCACTTGTACAAGCTCATCGCCTTAACCAGGAAATATTTGAAGATTTTCATGTTAAAACATTAAACCTTTCTCTATAATTACTGACCCTAAGTATCCCTAAATTTAATTTCCGCTGTGAACGCTCTTGAATCTTAATCGTTCAAACAGTATACCGTTGGGATTGTTCATTCATGGAAACTTTTTCGTCGAATCTGCACGACTCGCCCGGAATACTAACACAAATTGAAGGAAGACGGAGAATCAAAATATGCTCCAAGTTGAAATTTATTCATCGGTCGGGTGATTTGACATTCACTTTGTTCAGCTTGCTCCTTTACCGCCACTTTCATCCGTCTCGTTATTATCGTTCAAAAGCATATCCCGGGCCATCCCCTCGAATCTGAATTTAACCAGATAGCGGAAATGTTAGCGATCGCTTTACGATGCGATTTTACGTGATTGCGATCTCGATTGCCATCAAACCTCTTTCGATCCCTTTCATTGCCACTCTACGATCAACGTCGATTTCCAATCCCCCTTTCCCCGACACAGGCACCCTTTCTACTTCTCACGTGTTCGTAACCCCGATACAAGAGAATTTGTTCACCGAATGTTTTTGTATAACTGAAACTAAATTCGTTCGCTTTCTGACAATCGATGTCTGCATTAAAATAAGTACCTATGCAAATACATTCTCACAAAACCCGTGAAAAAGAACATTTTCAAGACAGTGGCAGAGATAGGCGGACTTGATCAGAAAGTTAAACCAAGTGGCTAATGAAACGAAGGAAAAGACGAAGCCAGAGCATCGATCAAAGTCGATGGTACGAAAAATCACGCCGATTCAGCCGGCGGTGAATCAATCTCGGAAGCGACAACGCTCGCTCGATCGTATCCCGATTTTCCATCGGTCATTACTTATCCCAGGAAACAATTACCAGACCGAGCCTGTTTCACAGTCGTCCCGTATTCCGTTCACGCGTGGAACGAGCTCGAGGTTTAATTTTTCGGAGGCGATGCAACGACGTCGCAGCCGCCTCCGGCGACATGTCCTCGCGTCCAATTCGACTGAATTATTAAAAGTACCCCGGAGGATTTCCAAGTAGCTCCGCTGGCCGGTGGCGGGCAAAAAGCTGGATGATTACAATCACGTCGCCTCGTAAAGCGATCGCGAACGGTCCCTCGCACTACTCTGAATCCTCATTCACCTCGATTCTATCTGCCCACTCCCTTTAACCGACTTACTGAATCGAGAAGTTACCCTTGTCGATGTATTCCCAAACCTCCTTCGTCTATGTGCACATGCAGGTCTCGTGAAAAAATTAGACGGCCAGAAGAAGAGTCTCCGATACTTGCTCGTCTAAAATGCACCATGGAATCCCTCGTCCTTTTGTCCCAGCGAGTTACGCGTTGTCGCGGCTCTGAATAAAATACGTGTGAATGATATTTCAAGCGTGTATAATTGAACAGCCCCTGGCGAGATGCTGGGTGGAATAGAGAAAGAATCTTGCCGTGGATCGAGCTACAGGATTTGAAAATGAATACTGCAGTTGCTTGTTGGCTGCTGCTGCTGCTGCTGCTGGATCTGGAACGTGCAATCTCAACGGGAAATTGTGGCTAACTGTTCTTGGGATGACGAGGGATAGGCAACGGTTCAAGAAGCCTTCCGAAGATAGGAAGCTGGGTTCCGGTGGTTCCCATCCATCCTACGTGTTCTAATTAAACGAATCAACAAATTTCGCTCGTTGATGTGCCTATTCGGCACGTTTTTGCTTAGGTTATCAAAGAGAAATGAATTTTTACGTTCAATGCATCGGCAAGATGGATTTTTAAAATGTTTCATTAATATTTGAAAGAAAAAGTACGCATTTCGGGATTAATCGAGGGTTGAAAGTATTCAAATTTAAGAACTGTGATTTGACGCGAAAAAAAGAAGCATACATTGTGGGAAAAATGTTTGGAATTGTGTAATACCGCGTTATTATTACGATAACATTCTTCGTTGAAACTTTCTGAACGAGTCACCAACTTCGGTTGTTACATCGAAGTGAAAAAATCTCTCGCTTCGCGATCGTGCGAAACGCGGGATTCGAACCGCAGAAAAATTTCATCGCGCATCACGCGTAAGGTATATCCGTGAAGCATGAACTCGAAATTCCATTTGAACTTGTAATGAGGTTCCGCTTTTTGATTCCGCGGACTTCGGAATTTTTCGAACGCCACTTTCGCGCCTGTTCCCTCTTTATTCATCACGAGGAAAAAGTTGGAATCCCATCAGGAGTTTCTCTTCGTTCGCAGGTTTCATTTCCGCGGAGCCGCGATAAACAGAATCCCGGAAAATCTTTGACTATTTCGCGTTTAACCCGTTTTCAAATTACTTTCGTTATAATTACAAAGGCGACAGATTCGCTTTCTTTGCGCGTCAGAAATCGTATATTAACCTTTCCTGGTCGACAAGCCGAGCAGACTACCAAAAACTCGAGCAATTAATGTTCATTATTCCCGGCCCAGCGAACGAACGCGTGACTCCTCTTCTGTCTACGTTCTACCAGCGAGATGAACGACTTTTTATTGTTTTACACCGTGTTAATTCACTGTCGGCTGTTCGTAATACGTCACAGGATCGAGCGTTTAACATTGTTCCAACGGCGGAGAGAAAATTCTAATGTCGCCTCGATTTATCGCCGGCTCGTTACGAGTGGATGAAAAAGTTTTATTGCGATCACGTCAGCTCGTAAAACGATAGATTGGCATTACCCGACTAATCCGCTAATTCCAAAGATTTGCTCGCGGCGATGGCTCGTGAATTTCAAGATATCGGCGAACCCCTTTTTGCACGAATTAAATTCACGAATCACTGTCTCGAATTTCTTCTCTTTTCCTTTCACCCTCTTCTCTTCTTTCTTTTTTTTTTGTCCTTCTCCTTTCTTTTCGCTTATTCTCTCTGTCTATGATATTAGCGCCGTTGGAAAGATTCGTGCGACCCAGTTCGTCGCCTAAGACGATTAATTTTCTGTCCAGATCGAAGCACATTTCGCGTTATTATGCAAATACGAGGAAGATCGTGATAATTTTATTTGACGAAGAAACGGATATTATGGAAAGTTCGTTGACGTTTCCAGACTTTCCATATACAGTGATTTCTTATGCAAAGAGAAATCGAAAGCGCGGCACGATGTTTTTTTTTATTACAGGCGTGGCTTTGAAGGAGGTCGATTTTTGGAATTTTCCAGATTTTTCAAAATTTACGAACTTCTCTCGTTTCCGCGATACCTCCTGTACGTAATATTTGATATTAAACTCCGAGAGAAGTAGATTATCCGCAGCGCAAGATAAACAGGACCCCACGTTGGAAGAAAGTTGCAAGTTACCATAAAGCAAAGATGTGATACGATGTTACACGCCTTTGATCCGGCCCACTGAAACAGATTAAAGTCCGCTCGCATGTCCGACCCGCCGTAAAAGTTTCCGGTGAGCGGAGGTGCGACAAGCTCGTTGGAAGAGTAAGGAAAAAGTTTTTTTGACACGGCCACTGACAGCGTTTCTTCATAAGCTTTCTTAATTTAAACCATAAAGTTTACGGCGGGCCGGGTTGCTATGTCCGAACCAACTTTCAACCCTAGGAAATTGAACGTTGCATCCGATGCAATTAACTCGGCGGTGGTTACGAATAACCACCGTTTTCAGGAACGGAATTGCATCCTATAAGGGTTACAGCTAAGAGAAAGTTCCAGTCAAACTTCGAGCCAATTTCAAGGTTGTTCCGGGGAAATTGGATTTATTATAAGGGAAAGTTTTCTTACTAACGACATTTTAAAATCGATAATAAGCGCGTACCTGCAGAGAATTCTCCTTAACTGTTCACCAGCTTTTCCTAGGGTTGTTTGTCGTTATCAGGTACGGCTGGCCGTAGCTTCGATAATTTTGATTCTCGCTTAAAGATGTAATTGCATTGAAGTTTATATAATCCGTCGAAGAATGTAAAAGTTTAAGATTGGATAAATTACTCGAAAGAAGTGAAACTTAGCGACAGCTATAAAAGAAGTGGGCTTTAAGTAGAAGCGGTCAGTATGTAGTGAGACATAGTTGTTGTGCCATAAACCTCGAGCATCCTTTCGTGAGTAAGTTCAACCATAAGAAATATATAAATATTCTATAAAGTTGACATGATATAACCTTTTCTTTTTTTTAGCTCATTAAAAATACAGTTGTAAACTAAGCTTAGGCGTGTTTCAGGAGAACATTTCGAATTCAACATTGAACGAATGTACCGCGAAAGAAATTCACGCTAATCGAATGAAGAAGCGAATTAAAAAACATTCGATCGTCTCTTACGTAGCTTTTTCAAGCCGAATCGAGCAAACGCAGTTGAGGAGAGCGAGTACTTCTCTAATAAAATTAGCTCTGTTCGGTCGCTCTATTCAACCAAAGGCCCTTCGACGTTCTCCTCCTTTGAATAACTTTAGGCATGGCGGCGCGGTTTTCTCCGTACCCCCTCCACTGCCCTCTATCCGCTCCCATCCGCCCCCGCACGTTTTCTTTGCCGCAGTTCACTTCCACTGTAAACATTTGCACAACTTTCACTCGGTTTGCACCCATTCAACGTCGTTCCAGAAGCTGTTCATAGTTCACCCGTGAAGCAGTTGGCCGTAATCGTTTGCCCTGCACTTACGAAGAATGTACACTAAACCCCCGTCTCCCTGTATTTTTTCCATCCTCATTTCGCAACTGTGGAACACGATCTATACACAATCCGGGAGTTCCATCAATTTCCAGCGATTAATGATAATCACCGGATCGAATGACAGCGTGCTGGACGATACGTGCGCGCTGTAATTTACATTTCCTTGATCTTTCTTGGTACGTCAGACGCGATAATGTTTAAATGATATTCGCCGTGGAGCACGTCTACCCGCCGCTACATTTAGGAAGATCGATTTGCGATAAGTTTCATTTGTAACCTGGCAGTGAACGACACGAGCTTGGAAAGATCCGCTTTCGTGCATGTGTTTAAAAAAAGTACGTAAATCCGAACGAATCGCGGCGTAATATCTAACATTTTCGTTAGAATTTTAACGGGCGATTGAAACGACTCGATTCTGTTCTCTTACACAAAGTACTGGTTTACATTCTACGAGCTACGAGTAATCATTTAATGATGAATTCAACTTGATCCTTTGAAGGATCCAAGATACATCAACAACGGTCGCGTATTTAAATCGCCTTTGTACATGCTTGCGTAACGATGCTTTTACTGGATCTAATAATTAAAAGGTCAGCCAAAGACCTAAAAGAATAATGCGCCTGAGTCTCGTAATACTTTGTCAATGGTATCCATCAAGCTGATAATAGACTCGCTTAAATATACTGCTTAACCTTATATGGAAGATACGAGAGCCACGAACCTTCCTCCCTTTCGAATTACTTTCCCGAAATTTTCAAATCGTCGCGGAGAACTCGATGGATAGTGCGGCTTCGCGACACGAAACGATCGAAAGTCGTTTTACCCCTACATGGAACGAATAAACGTTTGTTAGAACAATGGAACGCTTTGAAAAAACCAACTCATCGATGAAAGTATCATCGCTTCTGTTCCCGTCTCGTCCACGGGTAATCCACTTTGCGAAGAACAATGCGTGTCTATGCCGTTCTATCATGCCTCACGAACGACAAAAACACACGAAACTGTCGTCTACTATCTCGCACAATTCTAGTGGTAATTCACTTATTGTTTCACAGAGTGAGGCGCTAATGAATCATACAAGTATAATTCAATTGATCCAATTCTGGTGAGTTGCCGCGATTCAAACCGTGACTCATACCATATCCCTTATCGCCCTTTCCTTTTCTTTCCACGTTTCCACGGCTTCTCTGTCTTCGTTTTGATCCAACGTTATCGCCCTGGGTGTGAATTTCGTCGCGACTCTCCGTACATGTTTTATTTTATTTTTGCGTTCAAACCTGAACCGTACGCATTATTAGCTGAGAAATTAATTCTCCACTCCCTTTCCCCGATGTGTCGGCGGAAACGCGAAGGGCAAGCCCTCTGAATGTTTCAGAAGATTCGGAGCCACATGCCTCGATAATGAGCGTGAGCGTTCATAATGCAGAATGGCAACGATGAAAATTGTAATCGCGCTTGCCAGAGGATTGAATGTTCGATGGTGAAAGGAAGCGAAATATCGGAGAGATACGAGAAATTAGCTGTAAAGGAAATTCTATCTTTTTCTCCTGAATATAATACTTTAATATTATTACAGCGTTTCTTTGTCGTAACTACAATTTTCTTGAAAATTTCGCTGTCTATTTTTATAGCGAATACTCGTTACAATTCTTCTTTCAATTTTTTAGCTATAAAGGGGCGAGCTTAGATCAAAGACAACGCCAATTACTGAAAAAAGATTTACGGTGCGTTTATTTAAGCAAGGATTCGATACAAACAACTTTTATCTTTCGTTTCTCCTCCGTTGTTTTTCTTTCAACGAGCACAAATGCATTCGTTCATGCTTCGTTTTAGAAATTCCGCATTCCATTCGACGTTTTCATCTTCGCATTAGCATCAGACCTCTCTCTTTCTCTCTGCACGCATTTCATTCACGGTCATGACTGCATCGACGTTAGAGAAATATCGTAACAAGCAAACTTTACGACACGCTCTGTCCTTTTCCTCTCTGCCTGCGTCATTGCAAACTAGCAGGTTTATTCACTCTGTTATTCTTAAATTAGGGCGTTTCACGAACAAATGCATGGAACTAGGACGACGGGAGGTTGAAACAAAAATTTTATTCACGACGTCGCTCGCCGAGAAGTAATTTTTTATATTTAACGTAAACTTTTTTGCGTTTTACGTATCGCGGTCGGTTTTTAATTAAATTAAGAGTTAATTGGATTTCGGTACTCACCCACCTCTCACTTACACCTTGCTTTTATTTCGCTGATGCTTGGACAACGTGTAAGTGGGAAAAATTAATGAAATCCTATATCACTATCACAGGACACAAAATCAGAAAATTCCTGTCTCTTTTAGATTAAATTTCGACATATTTTTTGTAGGATAAGGATAGTCTGGTGAGAAAGAATAAATATTTTGTAATTCCTTCTCTCACATTCTTTTCGTCTTTCATAATATGCAGGTTTTCTTCCTTCTTCTTTCTCTCTCCCTTTTTCTTTCTCTCGCGTTCTTTGTTCGCGTATAAAATAGACATTTTTCCCTTTCTTTTTTATTAGCTATTTGAAACCTCAATGGAGATTTTATTATTACTTATGTACACACATAATATACAGTAGCGTTTCTATACTGAGATTTAAGGATTCCGGGAACAAAAACAGCTGCCAGATTTCCTCTTTGCAAACAAAATAGTGCGCGAGTTAGTTCTCATGATTATATAATTTAAAATTTTTTCCTCTCGCACAAGTATTTCTCTTCGTGAATGTTTGAAAGTTGCTTGCGAAGCTCTTTTCTTCGACTTTAAACTTCTTAACGAAAGAGTACTGAAGATAGTTTTGTAAGTTGTGCAATTTAGAATGTTCACTGTACAAAAGAATTTCATGAGACTTTGAAACTTGCCGAAAACGGTGAGACTGTTTAGTATACATCTTTCTACGAATCTTTCACGACCGTAATTTCTGTTTCCTCTTCTAAAAATTCAGAACATGCAAGATCGTAACCTACCTAAATCGTTAATGAGTGTAAAACGTACATTGAATTTCTAAAAACAATTTCCTATTTCAAACTGAATTGCTTGTATATCTTCATTATATTCTCATGATCTGGATTTCTCATTAAAAATAAATGTTTCAATGAAAATATTTCTGATTATTTTCTAATTCATTATAAATAGATACTTCTATTTTTTGTTGCAAAACAACATTTTTTTGTAAGCAAAACTTTGTAAACGAAAGTTGAACAACGAGTTTGTTTAAAAAGACGCTTGCGAACAATGAAAGGAAATAAACAAAAGATACCAAAGAAGAGGCTAGATTTGATTTTTCCATCGTGCGGTCGAGAGATGCCATAAGGTGAAATTAAGCAGAAAGTAGGACATTCCCCGAAATTAGATTCAAGTACGATTTTCTTCGAGAACGTTATTGTCGGCACGAAATATAATTTTTATCTCATTCCCGGCAAAAATACAATTCGTATAACGAAAGTTCTATGTCCAACAATAAATCGAGAAATCTTTTCCCTTCGTGTTAGGGCCATCACTCAGTACTAGAAAGAACGTTCAGACTTCCTCGTATTTCGTAACGATTTTTTCCTACCGATCCTCGTCTCGTCCTTATCTCATTAATGATAATTACTTTCATATGAAAAACTGTGATTGTTGGATGGACATGGACATCCGTTGAAAGTCACGGGAGCATGTCGAGAGCATTGAATAAAGTTGAAACGAGTGGCCGCGTAATGGCCGTGTAAATCGAGTTTCGTATTCTCAAAAGCCGGCCGAGGGTAAATTGCCGATATTTCTATCCCGCCATTGCCAGCCACAATCCGGCAGTGACTTCGAAATCGCGTATCGTACAATTGCCACCAAATTCCGTGTTTAAGAGAGGGACCAAGCTATATAGATTCGTAACGAGCGCATTCAAAGCGACGCTGGATTACCGTTTTGCTCGGGAGAAGGCAATTGTAGTAGCTCATTATGCTTAGATACAATCGGCCGAGGGAAAGGTTCATGTCGGACGCGTGAAATTTCGAATATTAACCTTTTGTGCTCCATTTAATTCGTTAATGCATCGTTTCCTCGTCTCGCGGACAACCCTTTGTTCTTAGACCGAACTCCTGCTTTCTTTCTTTCCCTCTTCTTTTAACTTTCTGGCTGGAAGAAAGGGATAGAAAGAAGCTCGTCGCTTACCGACGTGAATTTTTACTCGTTGCGTTAACGTTACATTTTTTTAGCAAACACTTACTCATATTTTTATAGTATTCAATGTTTTTAAGTGTTCGTAGTACGTAATATTTTTAATTCGTTGGTATTAAAATAATTTTAAAATATACGTTACGCATAGAAGGGGTAGAAAGTCGAATAAAAAATACAAGGTACGTTTTAAAATGGATATAATGTATTTTTATATCGAATACATTTAGTAGAACTTTTAAATAGAGACATTTTTACAGGTAAAAAATTCATTTTAATTTTCATTTCAATCTTTTAAATCTCCATTAAATTCTCTCGATTTTCATTTTTTGATAAGTTATTTGCAACCTGCAGGACGAATACAATCTGCGGTATCTTCTCGAAAAATTTATTCAGTGGAAGGACTGATTGTTAATATCACGATGAAACCAAGAGGAAGGATCGGTCTAAAAACATTGAATTCTTCTTTCACCTGACTGTTCGTATAGTAAATCTGGTGTTCGGTGACGTTCAAGTTTCGAAAAAAAACATGCATGTGCGAGACCCTTGAACACAGTTGTTTCGACTAATTTTCATCCTTGTACATTAAGGGAAATTGCGTGTTTCGTCTTCATCAATAATCACATGTTTCTTTGATCTAATATTTGCAGAGATACACGCGTAGCATTCTACCTCGATGTATAACCGTAATTTCTCTCGATCGAATAATTAACCGGACGCCTGACCAGCATTGTAGCCTGTTATTTTGAATAACGAATGGTCAACATACTGGCAGATTATTCTCTGCTGAAACTATTGGCTCTGACCTAGTCAAATTTTCAGATTACACGCGCACTTATTTTCTATTAAATCCTAGAGTATCTTCGTTCCTTCGTCAAAATTAGATCTAATTCCCAATGCGCTCTCATATTCCTCTTGTATATACGATAATTTGTATATACTCCGTTGTTGCTCTGTTCATAAATTATGGGATATTTCTCTAAATTATGCTTCCTGGATGATAAACCCGATACAAAGTCCACATTAAATTCGCCAAATATTTTCTTCGATGAATGTTTCATTAACACGAATGACAATATTACAATTCGTTGAAAATAGCACGAATAGCATGCGTGTTGAACGAGCGTGTTGCAAATACGTTGCATTATATGTCCTTATTGCGATGCTTTTGTTAAAGCTGTATTGAGAGACGTAAATGGAGTAAATTGTAGGTGTAAATGAATAAATATACATGATGGGGTTCGACGGCGGGGAAAATGGAGCAGCTTGAAACCGTAGGAAGGGAAATTAACGAGATTCCGAAACTCAGAACGATAGTCCACGTGACGATACCTGAAATTATACAGCACCACCAGCGGCAGTCCACTCTTTGTTTTACTTCCTACATAAATTATGGATAATCTTCTTAGTTTCGTGCCTCCCTCGAGGAACTTCCACTTCCGATGATCGTGGCGAAAGATTAAGTTTGAATTCGAGAATCCTGCGCGCCGTCTCCTCGTAACACCGAGATCTTTAACTTCTTTCGTTTTCATCGCGCCGCTCTCATTTTCATACTATTTTCGAAACGGATTCCCCTTCGCTTTAATTCCCCCGTTTCATATTCAGCTTGAACGCCCAGCTGAATAACGTTATAAAATTGGAGAACTTCCGTCTCTACGATTCTGGTCCTATGTCCGGCTATACACCTCGCGGAACACAAAATCGTTGCCCGAACGAACGAACCGATTGTTACGCATTTGCCTGTTTTGTCTGCTATTTGTGTATAGACTAGTTTATCTGGATATTTTAACACAGACAGGTTAACGTAGGAAGTTAAATTTTCATGTCATGTTTTTTTTTTTTTTCGCTTTCCGTTCTTTTTTTCGCTATCGGTATTTGTATTTATTATTCGAAAATATATGGAGTATAATCACAACAAATCGTTGACATTATAATTTTCAAAGTTACGTATACTTGTGTGCTTGTTTGTAGTCATTAAGAAATGTTTGGTGATTTAAAATCTGAAAGTAGAAGTGACATTGAGTAGAATTGGACTGTGTGTGAACAGACACATCATTTAATAGACGTGTTTATTTATGATTAATTGTGATTTTATTATTTTATTTATATCTTTGCTGTCAGATTTAGTAAATTCCAATGATACAATTATAATATTCTCAGCAAATTTAATGGTAAAAGGAATGAAATATGTACAATATATTGTCGAATCCTCTAAAATATTTAATATTTCGCTTATTTTCGCAGAAAACAAAGCATGAATTAGATATCGAATGAAAATATCGATGTAAATATGAGAACAGGTTAATTTATTTCTATAAATATTCAATATACAAACATTTGTTATGTAGGGTACATTATTTGTTGTGCAACTATTAAACTGGTAGCTAAGTATTGCATAACTATGTTTTTTCGATATACGTACATTTTAAGATTCCATTTCAAACAGAATTTTTGTTAAAGTGTACATATCAATTTAAAGTTGGCCGGAATTTTATTTCATGGAGAATTGTATCACGTCTCTTGATACATTGGCTGAAACGTATTCGCAGGTGCTCACTGTTGAGAAATTCCATCAAAGTTTCCGAATCGGATTCTTGCCTCGGCTTGAATCGACGACGTTCAGATTTCTAATTACACTTTTGTTTGTAATGGACCCAAATTTCGCACCACTGTCGCCGTTATTTATGTTGCAATTCGTCGAAAAGTACACCAACTGCGTGCACCATTTAAGATGTTTTCGTTAAAATTATAGTTGAAAGAATTCCAAATTACTATTTGCAGATGAAACACACTGCAATATTTTCACACCAAATACGCGTGAATTTACGAATTATTAGGTGGTTATATTAAATTATTAAACCATGTCACTTCATTTGTTCACACTATTATCGTTCGTTCTATTCAGTTAATCAAGTTTTTCGAAGAGATTTTATTCCAGAAAATATTTTAGCGTGCTTGCAACGCGTGGCAGCATTTTTCATTTGTCTTTCAAGTAATTTTTCAACCTCTCCGCGCTATGAGAAAAGATTAGTTAAACGACGAACGTATTTGCTAAGAAAATTATTCTCGTAATCAGAAGAACATTCGACATTAAAAGGGTTAAATATTTTTAACAATTCCGTGAACGTTTCTTCGACGACGGTACGATGCACGTCAATTTCGAAGTTAAAAGTACTATCAAAACATTAGGTTCTGCTGCCAGTAAAGGAAAGAGATATCATAAAAGAGTCGATAGCCGGTCGCAAATGCGAATCAATATGCGGAAATGATAGTCCTTATCTTGCACTCGTCACGAGCATTCGTTTCTCCTTTCATATTCCACATTTACCCTCGCTACTTAACTTTCATGCTTCTTAGATATTTCTCTCACTAAACCGACATATTATTACACAGAGAGATACACGTTCAAACGAGTTTTATAGATCATTTAAAAAAAGACACTCAGAAACAAATAAAAGCGTGAATACAGCGATACGAAAATAATGAAAAAATGCCAGTAATTTCCATGACAATTTTACGGGTAACGTAGCATAATAATTGCAACGAATGGAATCGTTGAATTTAAAAGTAGAAATATCGGGAACGCCAGAGGGTATGGAGGAGAGATCGATTCATTTTTATTTCCCAATAATCACCGTGGAAAACGCAACATTATATATTTTATACGCTACGTATTTATACTATGCGTCGGTACGAAATCGCCAGTACGGTAAATTCAACGGCACGACAATTCACCGAAATCGAAATAAAAATCTTCGTGTTCGTTACAGAACCGTTACGAGCATGCGAGGCACGATTTATTTCGCGTATAGCGATTTAAAAACACGCGTATGGTGTTAACATTAACACGGGGAAAAGAAAATTGAGAGTGGGGGAAACGGTAGCAGCAGCAGCAATAGCAACGTCAGCGACAACGGCAACAACAATACGCCCACGCACTTGTATTCAATGTTTTCGGGTTTTCCATGCGTCTAGCCGGAAGTAATGGGAATTTAGTGTACATAGCCTGTAGTAGCGGGCCAACCTGAACGAAACGAAACGGAACGTAAACTAAAAAATAAAACTTCCTATGACGATTCGAGATGTCGAGGAAATATTACGTAGAAATTTTTTGGAGTTCACGTAAAATTGGCAACAGGAAACGTATAAAATTGAACGACTAGAGACGCTCAGAAACGGTGAGATTTCTCTCTCTCTCTCTCTCTCTCTCTCTCGACTCTTTTATGCTCATTTAGTGATTTATTCATTTATTTATTCTATTCTATTTTATTTCTTTTCTCTTTTATTTCCTATTTCTGTTTGTTCCACCTGAGCCTGTTCTTTTTTCCTCTTTTTTTTTAACAAAACGATGATTCTCGTCGTTTCCACGGGAAATATCGTTCGCGTTAAGTGTAGCATCAAACCTAACGTGGCCAAAAAATGCTGGCGTTCGTCGAAAGCGTTTGTGAAACGCATCGAGAGCGTTCGTCGCGAATCTCGTGGCTGGAATCGGGCCGGCTTGTAATGGAGATAGGAAAAGGGAAACCTTTATAAAATATACCTCGAATTTCAGCGTTGCTTTGTTACCTGGCATTCCTCAATGGCTGGGTATCTTTCGGGTATTTAACTAATTTCACTTTTCTCTACCGTTTTTTCGAAACTTGATGAATTTTTGTAACCTGAATATTCTTCGATCTTTCTTTAGTATTTGATATTCTTTATTTGTAAACTGAGAGGGCTACAATTAAAAATGATAAAAAATCTACAAGAAATTGTGGGAAGTAATTATTCGTATAATATATCGTTTCCCGTGAAAGTGGCGTTAATTCAGTTTACACGTGAGCTGTACGCGCTGTGATTTAATTAAATCGGTAAGATTCCATTTCATATTACCGGATAGATAACTTTCACTTTCAAATGACCACGAAAATTCTTACTGTTTATGCTAATTACAGAAGGGGCGCAGTGCGGGACTAATTAGACGCATCTCCAATTTCCCTTGACTGAACGTGTTCGCTAGTAATTACTCCGACATCAATCAAGCCAATATTAAGGGGTGGTTACATGCGCCGCGACATAATATATATCATTACTCGATGTACCCACCACACAACATATTTCTGCATCGTTAGTGCTCATCGATATACTCTACAAAAGAGCACCATAATTTCATATTACAATATTTTCATGTTTTCAATAAAAATTCAATCTTCGTGTATACTCACGTTCAGACCATTTTTGTTAAATTTTCTCATAGAATTTTCGGAATGATATTTTTCTAAAAATAGGAAACCTCAATATCAGGAATGCACAAGAAGGAACTCGAAAATTTTTGAAGTTGGAATAGTTACGAGTATCTTTTCCCACGAATTATCTACCACGGTTATTGGTACCAAAATGCGGATCAATGGCGAGAGCATGATATATTAAAATATCAGGAACGTTAATCATGCACACTTATACCAGGTAAATTTTGAAGGGAAGATCGAAATTAGCCAGCGACGCGACGCGACGGATGAAAGTAGGTTTTATCGAGGAAGAATTCGCCACATCGCTGGCAATTTTGTAAAGTAGATGTGTGCGTCGATTTTTACGTGAAGGAAGGTGGAAAAACCGATGCAGCAAATTACGTGGCCTGTCGATCTTTTACACGAAATCCGCTTTGCTTATGATTTGCACAAGCTTTGATCGCAAAAACATTATTTCGTTTGATTTTATACATTTTCAGGCGCATTTACGCGGGGGTAGATATTCGGCGATCGACAAATTGTGTTTATTCATGAAGATTTAATTTATTTAGCGCATTACGTTTTTGTTTAATATGGTTCATAATGCAACCGTGCCATTTGTGGAAAGGTAATACTGCACCATCAGCGCGCTTTTTAGCGAAATTTGTTCGCAGTTGAATGCTTTAATTATGAAACGCGATATCCACGGTATCGTTTGCAGCCGTAGCGATAGGAAAATTTCATAATTCGAATATTGGAAAAAGGAATAAATATTTTCAAATAGTATTTTCGTAGAAACGCGATACTTTCGAAATAATCTTAAAGTGTAGAATAACGAATTCTAACAAATGCTTTAAGCTAAGTATCAGGTTGTGCCAAAAGTCTTTCGTTTCATAAGTGAAATAATAGATGTACAACATTTTCTATTTTACATTATTTTATGGATTTATGTATGATCTATTTTGCAGTAATAGAATAAAATGGATCAAACAATTCAATAAAATAATGTAAAACAAAAAATGTTGTGCATCTACTACTTTCTTATAGAACAAAAGGAACTTTTGAGGCAACCTAATAATAGCTGCTCGTATGGCGGACACTTGAATAAAATTTAGAACAAGAAGTATAGTAAGAGAGATATAACAGAGAAAAATTAGCGCAATGAAGCTTATTGAATATCAAAACGTGCGGACTTTAGCTCGTTGAATATCCGCTGAAAAATCTTTTGTATCAATTAAAAAGTCATTGCCCCGGACAACATGCGATGAAAACAGACTGAAATCGAGCTTCGATACGATCAAAGGGCAGGGAAATTTTTTTCTCGGACCGGCTGAGTGAATTAGCACACGTTCGCCCAATTAACGCATGATCATACACGAGATTAACAGATTCCATGAAAATCGGCATCGCCCTGCCACTGAGAATCTATCCGCGTCGTGTGTTGTATTTAGCGTCGACATGGCTAACGACCTCATTAGTTTTGTGGTATATATTATGGAAAATGAGAAACGAGGTAGACACGTCGAACTTCGTGGTTTTTAGAATGGAATCGCAAACGCGTTAATTAATTCCTCGCGTTCTCACCGCACGATACGACCCAACGTGTCGACGACCGCGCATCTTTCGTCAATTTAAAGGGTTCCAGCGAATTTCATTAAGTCTCCGCCAGACTGTACTGAGCACATTATTTGTTACCCGGGAACACGATAGTTTCGTCGAACCTCTGTGAAGTTGTCGCAATCTGTGAAGTTTCATCTTTCACTGATAAAAGTATTGCGTTTGAACGTCTACTCGGTCCCGTTCAAAATCCTCCATTCTCAAAAGTAACTTCGAAGAACAGACACTTTGGTTTTATTTTGTTATACAAGTAAAGTACGCACAAGATTATAAAATAAATTTCCGAGGTCAGATATACGAAAAAATGTTACGATCCATTCTTTAATACCAATAATTTTTTATGTTGATTTACGTATCAATACTTGTATCATGGTATCTGAAACGAAGAAGATTAAACGACCACGCGAAGGCCGATAAAAAGACCCGTGAAATCGGCCTAAATCCAAGAACGAATGTCATAAACGAACGTCCGTGTAGCCGGTGACGCGAGTATCGGTCGTAGGAACGTTCTATTAAGGTGAAGGCCAATAAAATGACTGTATCACTTTTCGTTGCATCGTCACTCAAATCACGTCCGACGATAAACCGGTATCCGGTTACATTCTTCTGTTCCAGGCGATGAAGATGAGCAAAGTGGGCAACCAGACCAATTCGCAGGACCCACAGGCGGTGAATTCCCGAGTTTTCGTCGGGAATCTAAACACGTTTCAGTGCAGCAAGACCGATGTGGAGCGAATGTTTCAGCGTTACGGCCGTCTGGCAGGTAGGTTCCTTCCGGTGGAATCACATAAACGAAAGCCCGGATCAGCTTCGACCCCCGACATTTTCCAGATTCTTTCGCTAGACCGTCACACGTCAGATGTTTCCACGACAAAGAATCTTTTCCCTTCTCGGGATACACTGTCACAAATAATAATAATTGTAGCGTCCGATTTCCTTAAAATAATTCAAATTTCTTTGAACTATTTTAGATAATGTTTGAAATAACGGCGGAGATGGATATTTTATAAAATAACTACGGGAGGAAATATCCTTTTATGTTTCTGTAGCAAGAATTTTTTCAATTTGATGGTAGAATGAATATTTATTCTTAGAAAAACGAATCTTCTTTCGCAACGAGCTTTCATTTTTGTTGATTTTAAGGATCTTTCCTTCGTTGAAATTCACTCGTGGCTGATTTGTAATTGAGCAACGAACTGTGCCGAAAATTGTTATTTTCATTCTTTACAATTGTGAAATCTAAATAACAGTGGTAAAATTAGCAAGGAAATGAAAAATTAATTCGCGCTTACTTCAGAAAATTTGATACCCTAATAATCGTAACTTGAGATAAAATACTAAATTTCGATTTCGTAGAAAAAATCTCATTTAATCGATATTATCTAGAATTAAGAAGCAGTGCATAAAATAACGCGCAGCCTTATTTGTGGGATTCGCGTGGAAGCATCGGTTTCAGGGTGGAGTGGAAAAGCGCAGGGTAGTTACAAACTGGCCAAAGTTGAGAAGATTCAAAGATCGGGTCGGATAACAGGAAAGACTCGCGCTGTTATCCGGTATAAAAACGTGGAAGCTCGGTTCGGCCAGAGAAAAATAGCGAGTTGGAAATAGGATTTTCTCGATACGCTCCGTCCTCGGTAACCCAATTTGTGCCGTGATAGCTCCTTGACCTTCGATATCCCGATTGGATATCCGTCTCTAGCTGCACGAACCCCGATGACTTTGTTGCTTTCACTATAGCACTAACTTCGTTTAGGAAACGTACTTTATTGCTACCAACTAAATCCACTGTGGAGAAAAAAAAGAAACAATAACAAATTAAAAGTACAAGATTGGATTTCTCTTTGAGTTTTGGATTTATCCTAAAAGATAGGAATTAAACTCGTACCATTTTCTCGTCGATATTACGTATCTCTACTACTTCATGGAATTTATTATGTATTATTAAAAGATATTTCATTCTCGATTTCTTGGGAAGCTAAAGCGCGTTCTACCGTTTGACGAACAGCAACAGGATCGTATTTCGTTAGTAAAAGTATCACACTTTTACTACTGACGCAAGTTTCGCGAAACTCGGTCTTACTTATACGAATTTCGAGTTTCCTAGAGTCTGTTGCGTACAGCTGTCACTGGTACGCGATGCGATCCGTGTTTGGTGTCTCTGAAGCAAGGAAAATTAAAGCGCAGTCTATGACGTAGTTTCTTCGCATTCGCGTGATACGTCGCATGCAACGTCCGTAATGAAAACTTGGTGCATTAAATTTGAATAAGTCAATCGGTTCTAGGCCTCCTAAGAACAACAAAGAGTTTTGCAAAATATAAGTGGAAGAAGAATTTCCTGACCAACGTAGATTAATAGTAAACTCATTAACGTAAATTCATTGAAATATTGCAGTTAAATTATTTCAAGAAATAGATTGTGTTAGAGCTAAAAATATCGCTACCTGCGATTATTACATGGAAACTAACCTACAGTATGTTTTACTGTAATTTCTGACTCGTTGGAGTTATCGTAAGATCGTCGAGCAATTGCACGACCCTAGTCTGACAGCAGACCGACCTTATCTACTTGATCGAACGCTCCTATCGTCCCACTCTTACAAAACGTTACGTTTCTTCAAATTGTGAGTTGCAATTTTATTGTTTTATCTAACATTTTCCCACATACTTGTACGTCGATTCTACAAGCGATATTAAAGCAGCAAGCCAAACTAAAAGTACGTTAATCCGTCTTAGAATCTTCATAATCGTCTTAGAATATTCTTCAAAAATATATAAAAACGCCCAGAAATCCGGGAATCCGAAGAACAGAAGACGCGGCCAAAGTTAGCCAGGGCGCTTTATCGAGAATTCATGAGCGAGCAGAAAGCTAGGGCTACTAATTCAAAACAATTTAACGCGACAAAGTGTCACAAGCATTATCACAAGGATGGAAACCCAGTTTCAGACCAGTCGTCCAATCGGACCAGCAGAGACACAGAACTCTCTCTCTCTCTCTCTCTCTCTCTCTCTCTCTCTCTCTCACTCTCTATCTCTCTCCCTCTTGCCCTCTCTTCTTTGAATCCTGGCCAGGAAGCTCGAAATCTCGTGGAAAGTGACACCGCTGAGGACGGTGGTGTCTGGGAGCTGCCGATAAACAGCTTACTTTCAGCAGCTTCCTCGATAAAGCGGCTAGACAATAAATGCGCCGCTTCTACAATGCGGCTGCGCCGAACTTTGCCGGGCAGAGAACTTGAGAATCGTCGGAGGAATTAAAAGGGGGCTTCGATTCGACAGATAAGACGACAACCACACGGCGGACACCACCGAACTGCCCCCATTCAGTAGGGCCACGGTGGCAGCTGTACCGAGCAGATTACGCGAGTCAAGTGGACGTTCGGAATTGTACCCGAGTGTTGTTTATCGACTGGACCGTCGCTTAATTTTATTTCCAAGTTCTACCTAGTTGGAGTACAGGCTTCAACTCCCCAGCGTATTCAGGGACTTGTGCTAATTCGTGCATTTGACAGTGGGGACGTCAAAAGCTCGAGTTCTTTTTGGTTGAAACGAAAGAGCAGTATAAAATTTGGTTGGACTGTTTTTGTTGGATTGAACGAAAAGTTTCTGCATTTTGTGCGGAATAATTGGACCACTAAGCGTTATAAGGATTTAAATTTGACAGAGCTTACGATTCAAAATACCTTCGTAATACTGAACTTTAACATTTTAATTGTTAAAAAGTAAAGAGGTAGTTATTAATAATTGGGTCAACGAATCGTACTGAAAAAGTTTCAGAGCGGAAACATTTTGTTTTCGGACTGCCAACTCTTCCTCCTCTTTTTTTTTCTTTTTTTTTTCTTTTTCTTTCTTTTTCGAACGAACCTGTACCTTTTTCGATTTCGTCGAGCAGCGACCTAAAGTGATCTAAATGGCAGTAAGTGCTCGTAACTTTTTCACCTGGCACGCGCTCTCCCTTTTCCATCTAGATACACGTTCGAATTTATCCTTCCAAAAGAAATGTTAGCCCGAGCGCAGGCTGTTTTATCGTCAATCAAAGAGACAGACATATGCATAAATGACGCGGGAGCGCGTACTCATTTTTCTGGGGAATCAAAAACAGCTTTGGTTATTCTGACTCGGAAAATTCAATCGTTTACCGAACTGTGCCCGGTCCATCGTTTCGAATCGAAACGTTCGTCGGGCTCGTGCATTTCCTTCTCATTTTTTTCTCTCTCCCTTCCCTACCGCTTTCTATTTCGATCTATTTTTCCTTTTAATTCGATTTCCCACTCCCCGCATCTCCTCGTTAGCCACGGGTCAGGCAAAAAACGGGATATGTAGATTTCCGCGAGAGAAACAACGTAAACGTCCGCAACAAGAAATATCGAGTTACTCGAAACCTCGGCTCGCTTTTTCTCGTTGCACCCTCGAATCGGTATCGCATGAAACGTCACGAATTATTGCGTTTCGCAATTCGAAAGCGAAATGCTTTCGCCCCGGTGGCCCTCGTGGTTTATGATACGCGTCGCCCAGGATTTAATACAATTTTCGATTCTTCACCGGAACAGTTTCCGTGGTCGTCGTTGCCTAGGTCAGAATCTAAATTTAGTGACGCAGGACTTCGAGTAGCTGGAAACTTTAGTCCGCAAACATTGTAGTAAATTTTAATATGTAGTCTCCAGCTTTGCGAATCTTTAAAGCGATATAAAAATAATCAAACTTTTAAATATTCGATTTTGAAACTTTATTCCTATTGATATTCCTATTCATATCGCCGTTCAAATCATTTCTTGGAAAACAGCCCCAAAAAACTTGTAATATAATAAATCGTTACCTTTTCATATTCTGTATTTTATATACATACATATATTTTTTCTCCTTTTTTTTCTTTTTATTAACCATTGAACTACTAAATTTCGTTTATGGACCATCGTAAGTCATTGTCGTTGTCAGTGTCGCGGTCGTCGTCGAGGTTGGACCCACTTGATTCGTGCAATCTGTTCCGCGCAGCTGTCACCAGTGGTCCAGCATTCCAGGAGCCGTGCTCTATCTGACAAGCCGAACCTTTTCCAATTTCACGTCTCCGTTGACTCGGGCCTCTCTAGTCCTCCGGCAATAAGGATGCGGGGTGGTTCCTTGCGCGGTGTACGACGAAAAGACCAGCGCAAAACAGTCGTCGTCGGGGAAATTGCGAATTGTCGTTGCGGCGAGCAGAGGTTGAAACTTTTATAGAAGTTGCCGGTCGAGACGATGAGCCAGATAGAGCGAGACGCTTTTGTAGCTAGCCATACTTTTTTTCGGATTCGATGCAAAGGAGACTTAATTTGTTCCTTTTTTCGGTACGGTGAAAAAGCATGTTCTTTCTTTTTTGTCGTTTTTACGTACCGTTATAAAGGAGATATGATCGATTAGTTCTTATTCTTCGTGGGAGACGTTATTCGGTTATCTCGTGTCGAAGTTCTTGATGTAGGTGCTTTTTAAAATTGGACAGCCCAGAGAACTAGCAAATCTTTGCACGTACTTGAAATTTTCGTATTGTTCTCTTTCGTGATTCTCATACGGAATTCTATACTTGATACTTTGCTGGATATTTAAAGAGCAGTGAGCTTTACTTTAGATATTGGAATAACGTACTCGTAGATTTCGGAAACTTTTCAAAAGAACTTATCGTTTAAACGAGAATAAACTGTCTTTTCGTTGATGGATGAAACGCTTTATCAACATTCTGCGAAATCTCTTATGCCGACAAAACAAGATACTCAACAAATATATTGCGTCAAATCTTCCTACAAATACTTGTCTGTCGATAACAATTCACATCTGCTGCAGAAGAGTTCCCCTGCAAAATCGACGATATAGATACGTTTCGAACATTGGGGAAAAATCGAAATGCGCCGGCTACAGGCCGCAGAATTCCAGGCTAGAAAATATTCGTTCGAAATTTCAACCGATATTCTTTCATTTCTTTCTCCTCGTTTTTTCTCTTTCCCTCTTTTTTTTTTTTTTTTTTGTTTTTTAATTTTACATCGGCTACCACATGGCACAGCCGGGTCATCGATTCCGTGGGCAGTCTGCGTAGCAAGTCGGCAGATACGTTCATTTTAACGCAGGAGCCGCCTGTAATCTGTGTACCCGTAATAACTTTTGCGTGGTTAGCAGCTGACCATGCATGGAATTCATTATGCTGAAACAAATATGTAAATCTCCATATATTCCTGCCACGGTTATATATATAGCCGTGGGTATACACGGCCTGGATGCAGATATATTTCGTACTGAACGTGTGTCCACTCCCGAAACGGACAGTGATGGCTAAAAAAAACTTATCTGGCCACGCCAGTTGCCTAGGACATGTTAATAATGTCGGGGACTGAAAATCTCGTGGAACTTTATGCTGTTCTCTCCTTGAATATATTGTTTTATAGTAGCTCTTTTTGTGCCGCCTTCTCTACATCGACGGAAACCGTAACTGTCCGGTGTTGTGATCTACGTTTACTATGTACGTTACTGTTTTAGAGGCTGTGGTATAAAAATTGTAACATTTCTATTCCACGATTGTTATACGGTGGTACGATAACCGTAATCATCTCAGTCCTTTTATATTTTCTCAAAGGATAGGCTTTCAAAAGATATGTGTGAGAAACTCTATGTTGGAATTCTGAAAAGTAACGGAATTATGGTTACTCGATGGATGCGATAAGTGCAACTAACATATGTGAAAACAGTATTTTGCATTAGTAAGATAAGGTTGAACGTTTCGTGGTGGATCATACGATTCGAACGTAAAATCTTATTAAAATTCATTGCCGATGAATGTAGAAAAAGGAGGTGAAGCAATTCGTTCCCTATGGATTGTAATAAACTCTGTGGAGCGCGTAATTTATTTAGGACAATCGCCGGCGAAAGAGAAAAGCTCGTGCATTAAGCACATTCAAATGTAGTTTTAATCGCATTTCTAAAGACAGACGAATCTACCCGGACAGATATTTCATGTACTGTAATCCAATTGTCACAATTATCTAAAAATTGTCGATCTAAAACTTTTTATAAAGTGCGATTCTTATAAAGTGGTATTCTATTGAAATATTGTATTTCTGAAACGAAAATAACATCTCTTCTCTATTTGTTTGCTATAAGTGTTTAAACAAATCGAATTGACTTTGGAATCAGTATAGAATGAATTATATTTCAATATTTTCAAATCGCCTTGCCGTTGCTCGATTACTATTCACCACCATCACACGTCACAAATCGAACAAAGGGATAGGAAGGAAAAGAAGAAATTAAGAAAAGAGAAGGTAAAAGAAGAAGAATCCCTTTCAATAATCGCGATCCGAGCTTCCCTCATCTGGTATCTGGCACGATGACGAGTTCGGCCAAGTCAGACTCTATGCCTCATCAAAATTCATGGAAACAATTTTAATTAAAGATTTCCTCCCATTATCTTGGTATTTCTGTTTCATTCCATTCGCGTGGCTGGAAGAAAGACCCGTGGCTGGTATTGGAACGTCATGATCGTTTGTTGTTTCAGGAATATCTATGCACAAAGGCTATGCATTCGTGCAATTCACAAATCCCTTTGATGCTCGGAGCGCCTGCCTCGGTGAAGATGGCCGCACCGTTCTTAGCCAGATACTCGGTAAGTAATTTCTCTCTTGCCGAAACATTAATAACTCGTTCTCGTTCGCTTATACACGCACATAACCGTACTCGAATTTAAACATTAATTATCTTCCGCAATATTTGGTAACATCCTCCGCGTGGAACGCCAATTAATTGTCCTCGCAGCTTTAAAGGACCGACCAACTTCACGGTGCTTTGATGCTCGTTGCTTTCTGCTTTTTCAAGTTTAATGACCAGGCTTTCCCGGCTCCTTGGGAAACTCGTACTTCGAACAGGATTCGTGCATTCGGTGATGCACTTCGATCGTTCTTTGAACTGCTAAATCCTCACGCCGAGTCGTGTAAAAAATTGCTCGTGGAACGTCTTGTGGAAATTGAATAAATTCATTGATAATACTGTTTGTAGATTTTTAGAGGTTTTCGTAAATAAGAGCGTCAAAAAGATATGAGAAGCGAGTGAGGAACGTATATAAAAATTAAAACATCGTTGATGTAGAACAATTAAGTCCTCTTTAAATAGTCTTAGTTGTAATTAAAGCTACATAATATCTGAGAAAATTCAACAATTTTTATAGTTTCTTTTATTTCACTATAAGCAGAAACTAATGCGGCGTTGTTATTAGATGGCCGCGGTTCAAAACTGGCTCATAAACGTACTGTGAATCCGCTTATTACCATCGTATTCATCGGGAATGCCTCAATTAGCCACTTACTCGATAATATCATCATTTTTTTCTCCATTACTACGGTTTCCTCGCTGAACGGAAATGAAGAGGATCAGGAAACAATCAAATTTCAGTTCTTAATAACCGTGACTATAATCGTACACTTAATTAAGCTTCGGCTAAATCGTCGCATTCAGCGATTCACTTATTGCAGTTGAATTTAAATTTTTCCAGAAATCGTGATGTTAGGGTATTATGCGTGTAATGTACGCTTTTTACAAATATTTGTATATCTTGGCTCAAAAGTATCGTGAGGTAACTTTTCTACGATACTAAAGAAAAATACCTGCTCGAGTGAAGAAACAATGCACACGCGAAAACGAATTAACAGCATCCCGCGGAGTATCTCGTCGAGAGTTGGATGGCTGGAATTCTAAAGTCGAGGATCGCGATTGAACGTTCGCGCGATCATTTGCGAAAACGACGCTTACCTCGCGAAGTTAACTTCGTGTAGTAGAAGGTTCTCCGTAGTCAGGAACGAACCGAACAGATCCTTAAAAGCGAGGTATCATCGATTTCCAGCCATTAGTTTCGAACTTTCCTAGAGGATCTGTCTAGAGACAGGGATGCGTTCGCTCGAGAGCATTTAGTAGACTCGACCAAACTCCCCGGAGAATCGGCTTTTCTTCCGATACCATTACGAATTCGCATGATTTTCAACCGATTCGTAAATACCGATCGAAACGTACACTCCCTACATTTCTCTTATTTTTCTTTCTTCTCTTTTTTATCGTATATCGTGTCGTGCAGCCCGGAAGATGGAATCCACGGTTTCCAAAAGTGAGGTTTAGTTCAAACCAGAATTAAATGTAGAACCAGATCCACGTTCTGCTAGTTCAACTTGAACAAGCTGCTACAGGAATACGCCGGTCAATAAGACAAATATACGTGGAAAGAGAAATAAGGATCGCCTGGTATTGACTAGGTGCTATCTTAGGTGTCGAAGATTGCCAGCTGTGTGCGTGCAGGTGTGTATGTATTATCAGACTATGTGAAATTGGGCTCAGCATCCTTGCTTGATGTTATCCTTTATTTATGATCTGGTTACATGTACGTAGTTTCTTGAATATAATTCCGGGTTGTATGTTTGCTAGACTTATTTACACGTACAACATTTCGACGTTTCAGCAAGCGGTCGATATACATATTCGGAAATTTCTTTAAAATGAAGATGGAAGAAGACTTACTATTCATCCACTATGCATACAGCAACGATAATTCAATCTCATTAAACACAACTTCCTTTTCTCATCCCTCGTCTATTTAAACCTAAGCTCCCGTGCACATCAAAGGTTAACTTACTGGCGAAATAAGAGTCAATAAAATCCCCGTTGGAAAGGGGAGACCGAATCGAGGCAGCGCGGAGTGCTGGTGTTTCTTTCAAGGGCTGAAAAGCGGCCTTCCCGAAAGAAACTCGCGCATTAATCACAGACAGAAACTTCATAAGTTCGCCGGCGGCATTCAAATTGCGCGGCCACGGGGCGAGAGCGGCGTTGATAATCGTCGCTTGAAACGAGCCCCCTTTTCTCGCGTTTCTTTCCCCCTGCGGGCTCTGAGAGTATCCCAGCAGCAGGATACAGGCGGGAAAAATCAACGACGGGCCAACGATAGTACTGGCTGGCAGACTGCCGGTAAGAAGCGGCCCTGTCTATACGGGTAGTACCTTTCTTCGTTGCACCGTCGCTCGGTTAGCCCTGGCTCTCTCACTCCATTCCCCAGAAATCTTTCTTTGGCTAATGCAAGAACTGTGTTCCCACTGTAGCTCCCAGCCGCCTACCTTCCGGCGGCCATATACCCGTTGTACATATACGTTCAGCCGGGTTATAGGTAAGCGGTTGTAGGTAGACGTGGGCTAGGATACCGTGAGAGACGTGCATTTACAAGTGCAACTCACCACAGGGAGACCGAGGCAACCTTCTACGCCCAGCCGTACGCCTTCCTATATAATTCTCACCGCTGCACACGTTTCCGTGTACATAGAGAAAGTTCAGCGGTGAGAAACAGCCGAATAAAACCGTGCGCCTCTTTCCGACGACCGGCCGCTTCTGCGTCCGCCATTCGTGCGGAAACCGATCGTTTCTCTGAGTCGAACTGCCGCGTCTTTTGCTAGAATCTTTTCATGCTTTTTTATTGCGTGAAACTTTGATGACGACTGGGAAATTTTTCAATGGAAATTGTAATCGAGAGGTTGCCATGATTAATTTTGCTACTTGCGTCGTTTATCACTCGAACGCTGTGCACTTTCGAAGTTTGCTATCTTTACAGATCTAGATTTAAAAAATGTGAAGAATTGTCCTTAAACTTGATGACACGTTACTTTCTTAGTAAAATTTATCAGCGAGTGGTATAATGCTCATAAAACAGGATTAACTGGTCCTTTCATCATTTTCGGTTTATAGCTCTAAAGAACTTTCTCATAGTGATAAAATGAAAAGCACGGTTTTCGAGTTGTGTCGCTTTTGTAAGGATGGCGCATACTTAGATATAAGTTGCTCAGTAACTATACTGATCTAGTCCATAAATTGAAAAGCGCAGAAGATCCATGATATACGGATACTTTGTTTAGATTTAGATTGGAAACGTTGTGAAACCCTTTGATTCAAAAGAATAAGTTCTCAGAGAGCTACTTGAATCTAGTTTAAATCCAAATCATAGTGGATTGCCTATTAATTTGGCTTCGAGCACTATTCTTTTGTGGCTGGACGTCTTTTGTGCAAATGAAAAGACATTGGGTTGAATTATTTTCATGAGTCTATTTTCTTGAATTAGCTACACTTCTAAAAAGAAACAGGGATTGCTTTGTTGTTTATCCGCAAAGGAGAACATTAATATATTCGCTAAGCAGTGCTTGATCTATTTTGTCCAAAGACTAAGTGAACAAAAGGTACGCTTTCGGATGGTGGAATCTTGCATATTTCGTAGTATCAGACAGGAGTATACAACGGGATTGTAGAACGATATAATTATGTGGGGTGGTAGGCGAATTTGCGAACAGTCCGAGGCACTTTGAGCTCTCTGAGAAATTAGCTATCAAAAGGAAGACTGTGCAATATTAGCCGCTACGATGAAGAGGGATCGGACGTCTCGCTTTTGACCAGAATCTTATTAAAAATGAATTTCGCTGCGGCGCTTCTGATAGTTTTGAGGTACCCACCACGTCAAGCAATTCCTGTTGATTTATTTCGGATGTTTCCTGGCATATGAAGTGAGAGAGAAGATCCTGAAGATGCTTAAACTGTAGAATGAATACAGACATGTGATAAAAATATTCTAGTATTTTAATTGTGCAACTAATATCAATTTAATTGTGCAAAACGTAATATGTTCGAGACTTCAAGAACTAAAACAATTGAAAAATTAAAAAGCGGAAAGGAACGCAATATTGGATATTTTTATCGCAGAAAAGTGTTAACAGCTCGGTGTAAAAGGATCCTATTAGCACTATACGGAAATATGGTGCAATAATAAAATTTTGTATACGCTTATTTCGCGTCATATAGTCTTCAAAATTTTGTATGCGTCCTATATTTTCGCGAAACACGCGGCTGAATATTTTAGATTGGTACTTATTAGAATATATCATGTATGAGAAGTTTTATTGGCGCTCCTGTCATTTTATGTGACACCCTTCACACTTTACATCAACCTAGATATATTTAAGTGTCACGTTTGCTACCCTTAAAAGATGGCAAAAGGTTATCCGATATTTCGTGATGATGCATTTTATCCCGAAAATTCTGAATAAATTATTTCCTAAAGTAGTCTGCAACCGATGAATTTGCTGATACCAGAAATATTATCTATATGACTTGTACTTCAAAACCGTCGCTGATTTATAAAAAGTATATAAAACAACATTTCGAAGTTACTTTTCAGAAAATGTACATCTTTCTCATAAATGGTAAATTTGAGGTGTTGGTAGGACGTGTAAGGTACCAAAGAAATACACGGCGTTTTGTTTAACAGTATATTTATTAACTCGCTTAACGGTTTCGTTACAAGTCTCGACTCGCGATTTGTACAAACGACAATTTGTTCACGACTCTTGCATACGACTGTTCAATCACGACTCTCGGTCACAATTGATCTCTTAATTCATTTCGTTTCTTTTTGTCACCTCTCAATATCTCCACTACGCCCGCGTTTGTTAGGCGTCCGCGACCGTGGTCACTTCTTTCGAGTATTTGGTGGAATATCGATGACTCATTAGACCTGTCGGCACCTTGCTTATGTTTTGTCGGTCTCTCGTAAACAGTCTGTCAACGGTGGTATACTATGTACCAACGAAACCGTTGGAAAGTTCTGTGTTGTCGGGTACCGCTACAAATTTTTACCAAATATATCTTCATTATCAGACACACGAGATATAACATAATATTAATATTTATTCTTGTAATAGCTCTCTAGGCGAGAAGCTAATTGTCTTTATTTCAATGTAGAAAAAATTGCTTTATACGAAAAGAGACTTTATTCGTCGTTAATGATAATTATTAAACTTTTCCAAAATAAATCTTTCACAAAGTAATTACGTCATAAATTTTTCGAACTTTTTATTGAAATTCGATACGTTTCCACCCCAAAAATGTACTATTCCAAGCGCCTATGCGTGAACGACCAACATTAATTACCTCGCAAATTGAATTCCATTTACCCTCTCATCCTCTCCCTCAAAAAAATCTGTTCCACCGTTAATTTCAATTATGCCTCCGTTGGTGTTGGTTTCAATTGAAAACCGAACTAATCGAAAATCGTACTACCGTCGAATACGAAAGCAGCAGAAAATTGGAAAGTATCGACAATTATCAACTGGCTGGATATTCATGAGAAATATGGGTCACTTATAATACGACCGAACTGGATGCGAGCAAACGGAATAGGTAGGACGGAGAACAATGATTTATTATGATAATCTCATTATGAATTAATGTGCTGATTTACGGCTGACACGGTTCTTTTCATTCGTTAATCTGTAGGACGGTGTCTGTCATGAACTTGTGTCAAATAATTGGTGATTCATGAGTCTCCTATGTACTACAATTTTCCAAGAAAAATTAATTCACGTATTCTATAATACGAAATCGTTTTGAAGGTTCGCGCTAGAATGCGTTGCACCTAAGTCTTTCGGAAGTCACCGACGGAGCCCGAAGATACGCGAAGACGCACGAACTGATACGATCCGACGTAGTCAATGTCGTTCCCGCGCAAAATATATGGCGTTATACTTTTTGTGCTTAATTAATTAGTGGTTTAATGTGACCAAACCATAATTGTTGATGTTTAATGGAGATACTTTGTAACGAAATTCTGGTCTACTAATGGAGTGAAAAGAATGCTGTAAAATATTGCTTACATAGCGATTTCTTTGTGCATAAAGAAGTAGAGTTGCAGTAATATGACAGGAAGTTTTCAGATGGTATGATGCTAACATTATCAATAGATTTATGATAATTTATTCTTCTCGTGGAGTGAAAACGGCATCGCGAAATAATATATTTCTATTATCTTAGATTATGAAGCTTTCATTTACTATATGAATTTTAGTACTGTAGGAGTCAATAGAGGACAATATGAATAATTTTATTGCGAATTTCTATTGTGACAAAACGAGAGAGTACCGTAGAATATTAATTAATTAATTATTCGAAATAATACGTAAAGTTACTGCAAATGATATTTGGATAGTCACATATAATTAAAGAAGTTTTAAAATGCATGTAGATATTTTTGATACTGTGAGATATAAATTATGAACACTTCATTCCTAAAACTTTTCATTAAACAGTTGCTGCAAAAATTAGCGGTGAACAACGAAATCAACGATCTTCCTAGAAATTTATGGAACGTAAAGAGGAAATAAGAAAGTTAATGTATTTGTTTGGTTATACACGCGACGCGTGAAGTATTCATACATTCAGCAAACGTTTGACCCCATAGAAACTGCCACGCGTACGTATTAATTAATAATTGAACAGCGCGCCGTGTTATATGAATAATTCATAATTAAAAGTCATAATTTTCACATATCGTCGCCATTTCCCATGATACGTGAAAATGTATAAGCAAATGTCACACGAGATGCATATTATTTAATACAAAATTTCTTTCGTTTTAAATTAAAGACATGGGTCAAATTTGATTAATATCTCTACAACGCTATGCAGTAAAATTAATTCAAAATCTAAATTTTGGTACCTGAATAATTAAAAAAGTCGACGAATCAAATGTCGAAAATTAGCTATAATTTATATATTTCCATAATAATTTTTCATCACATTTTTTAAAATATAAATCTATATTGCAAAACAGTACGTTTAGTAATAATCTCGAAATTGTTTCCAAACATTCAATGTGTCTATCTGTCCTTAGAACACGCGAAACATTGTTCAAAACGTGTGCACCTAAATTCGTATCCAGCAGAACTTTGTTGAAACAAAATGTGTCTTCTCCACCAGGAGCGAAACACGTGCTTGTTAACCGTTACGTGAATGATAGCCAGGGCATTCTCATTAAAAGTGGAGGAACGTTTCATCCTGATTCGTTGTAATCGTCGTGTGAAAATTATTCGTACGACAAACACATTCTCTGTTTGCTACTAAACTTCGGGGAATGATATAACGTGGTTTTGTATAGAATTATGTTTCGTTTAATTAGATTAATTAAATTCGTCGATAACGAGATCAGAGAGAAAAACAAATAGGGATTGTACACATGCTTCGAGGAACATATCGCGAATTTCCATGTCACGAAGATCTAATTGTCAATTGTATTATTTTAAACTGCAACGTGAAATACATCGGTTGCAATCAAGGTCTGATAATAACTATAATCACACAGTAACTTTAGTTACCCTTTGAATTAAATCTGTAATTTTCTTGCTAATTGGATACGTTTATGTACATTACTAAATGAACACTCTATTTCAAGTGGCGTAATTCAGTTGGTTCTGGGAACTTTACGGATTCGTTCTAAACATAAAAAGCTCAAAGTACACCGCTGTTAAAGAGAGGATTAATTACACGATCTCGTTTAAGAGATCCCCAAAAGAATTCAAAAACGAGAGAGAAAAGAAAGTCCATAATTAACCAGCGCCTTCTGTGTAATCATAAAATAGATTCAACCTTTGCAGATTCCAAAGAAAAACCTTACTCTAATCTTTAATTCTGATTCTTTCGAAATCATGGGGTGAGAATCGTAAATCACTTGATACTAACGAAATTGTTTTCCAGTTATGAATATTCTGAACGCGACTGTCCGCTATCAGGACAGATTATGCAGTCTCAGAAAGAATCACAGATAATGGACGCGCTTTTCTTCCATATCCGCCACACCACGAATCTACGCAGAGGGTGAAAAGCATGCACTCTTCTTTTCTGAAAGCGCCAATCACTTTTTTCCTGGCAATAGGCGAACAATACCAGCCACCTACGGTTATTTTATTTTATGATGGGTATTTTTATGCCCACGTGCGCGGCCAGGAGTTGCATTTAATCCGTCTGGAGAAGCGTTTCCAGGCAGGGTAACTGGATCAAACGGCCGTATGCTATGGGGAGGGGGTGGTGGTTAAATGGGGAGAAGATGGGCCAAGCACAGTGAATCGCGTGCCGTTTCCGTTTTACGATTCTGCCCCCTCTCTTACCACTGCGGCTGCCGCTCTTTTTTTGGTCTCGAACGCGTCTTTTTTACCTTCTACTCCTCTATCTTGCCGGTACCTAAAGTGTATGACATAAAACAACGGGGAAGAGTTATACGGTTTTCTTTTTTAGGGTTTCACGGGGCGGGAAAATGGTTTCTGTATTCATAGAGAGACGTGTTTTATTCGCGAATCCGAGAGACTCGACGAAGATTGACTGCTTCCCCCTTGAAGCTTTTTAGGTTACCGTCAATGAGAATCGAATGGATTAAGGATTTTGAAAAGAACGAAATAGTAAGGATGAAGTTTCGAAATCATACGGTGTCCAGCTGTAGATTCTTCTCCATCTGTGTTTTTCTCTTTCCATTTGATTTTTCACCCTTTGTTTCCTTTTTTATACTCTTGCTGACCTTTTTTTACCTACTCTCCCGGTACGCACCATTAAGCCCTTTAAATGAGAGTCGAAAGCTGGCAAACTCTTGAGGATATAATCCTGGCTTTGCGAGGCTATGATCCTTCTAACGGCGGAAGCCCGCTCTTGTGATATTATATAAAAACTATCCTGCTTTAGTATCATTTGCTCTTAGGCCTTGAAGTTTGCCACTTCCCTTCCGACCGATCGTTCTTTACGATATTTTAAATTCGTTCCGCTCTTAGGGATAATGGTATCGTCATTACTTGTCGAATATGTCTCTCTAGATTACCTTCCTTACATTGCCTTAAATTATGATGTTAAAAATTAATTCAACGCCATTTACATAATTTCAATAATATCTTCAATTTTAATTTCGGGCTATTGATAATTCGGTTCATTTGGTACGTCGATCTTAATCAGTAAAGCCAATAATTAACACTGTACAATTTGTCGGAGATACAATTTTCCTTTTTGGCTTTTAATGTTAAATAATTGTTACGTATCTTTCTTTATACACCGTATTGTGTTAGTAATCTATTATTTCTTAATTATCCGTGTCTAAAGAAAAATCCAAATATTGAAAATATTACATTGCGCCAATGCTCTACGCTTGAATTTCTTGATCCATTTCTCCTACCCCAGTTTCTTACAACCTTCACGCAGTGTTGATATTAAATTTGGCCATTCGGTGTTCAAGCGTTCTAAAGGTTAGACGTGTATAGAATTTCTCTTATAATTCGGTTTACAATTCAATTCCCACACGTAGCCTCTTATCAGTTAGAATATCTCGAGCATAACTTTTATAAATAATATTTTTGAATATTTTTTTTATTTATTAACTCGTCGTAATTTAAGGTGTTTACAATAATTTTAATAATTAATTATCCTTGTTCAAATCGGTAACAGTCCCGAATATACCAAAATACTTTTTTAAACCGCGTGTGGAATTAAATTAGTTTATCAAGTATGTAAGAATATCCTGCGACCAAATTGTAAGTCACAGTTTTATTTATTAAGTTTCATTTATTAATATCTTGCGTTGGTCGGACCTTGTTATTAAGTTTTTCTGTTTGTATTAAAGCTTGATATAATATTATAGTAGTTTATGACTTTACATTACAGAAAGCAATATGTTATGAAAAAGTACAATTCAGTCGATGCTGTTAATGATAATATTGTTACACAATACGTACATATACATGTGTATGAAAACTATGCTACGGGCTGGAAGCGGGAAATTGTACGAAGCGTGTTTACAAATTTTGGTGTAGTTTGCGAGCTAATGTTATTGTTGTTTAATTTGCATAGAATATCGAATATAATATTTAGTTCAGAAATATTTTGACATGACATGAACAACAAGATATTCGGCTAATTGGATGGAAGATGGAAAAGAATGCGGGAAATCAACCTTATGTTTATAGAATTGTATAATGTTAAGTTACAGTAATAAAATTACTCTTTTGCCAGATATTTCTTCCGTAACTGTGTGCATATATACAAAACTGTCATGTAAGAAAATTCCTACTGTTACGAGACATAAAATAAAAATTCAAACGCTTATTGTTAAGTGATGAGAATACTACAAATAATTGAATTTTCATTTAAACTGGAAAGAAGTAAGAGAATATGTTAAGAAATTAGGATACTCGGTTGCTTCCTGTAACATCTCATGTATATAATTTCGACTTTCTTGATCCTCGAGAGAATATCGCCCGCATCGCTGTGAGAGAACGTGCTCGCGTAAATTTACGGTGAAATGTTGCTTCACTATACTCCACTCTGCCATATTAGACTGTATTCTTGAATTCGCATACACGACGTAAGATTTATAGCCGAGCTAAACTCCAACGTTCAATGCATATTACTGTTAACGAATACTAGCCTCTTGTTTTATTTCTGACGCGTTCCATTTTAATCCCAATGCAAATGTTATTCGTAAAAGAGCCATAATCTATGTCTAGTTAACGCTTTAACCCACTTAAGACCGAATTAGTAAGATGGGGTCAAGTGATCTATAGATATCTTACCAAGTAGCCCGTCTAATTGATTATTCTTCAGTTATCGTCTCGTTTAAAATTTCGTGTGTTTCAGCTCTGGTTTATTAAAGGCGTTTTATTTATAAAATTTATTATTTTCCAAGTTAGGTTTCCAAGTTTCAATCTTCTATGTCATTTTCATCTTAACGTTTCCTAAATTAATCTAATCAAGAGTTTAGGTAACATGTAATTGTAATTAAATATTTAATTAGTTACATAGTCTCTAATTTTCTAAAATTATTTCCACTTTGTCAACTATATAACTGGTATTTTATCAATAAAAGATTGACCTCAGGGAAGAAACTTAAAACTCGAATATCGACGTTTCCAAGCTTTTCAGCTCTCGAAACATTTAACAGCATAATCTTAAATAGTAGATTCCCCGAGTTTGTAGTTTCTTCTTGTTTTTCATTCTCGATCGCATCAACAAATGTGCTAATTTTTCAATTCCATGGTATTGTACGAAATTTATTAATTAATCACACAATCGACTGCTCTGTGATTTATTGGGAGAGCATCGATGTAATCCCACCGACACGCTTTCGCATTGGAATTTATTATAATATTTATTAAGCGTTTATTACGCTTGCGTATTAATAAATAGAAACGCAAATTGTAATAGCATTGAATTAAACAACAATATTATTATTATTTGGCATTATCGATTTAATTATGGGAATTGATTATTAATATCCGAAATTCCTTCTACTTCGTTCTCTGATGACTAATAATTTATAAATCGCGAATATAATCAACTGATCGTGATTGAACACAATTAATCATTTTATCATTATTTTTTTTTCCTTTGAAACAGAATCTTAGACATTCGTATTGTTGATCATGGAATGCTAGATCGCTTGTAACAATAACAAATATGAACTAAAAGTAAATTTTTCTCACAAAGAAAAGGAAAGCAAGGGATTAGTTGAAATTAGTTGAAGACGAGGGAAGAATACTATGTAAAATAATGTTTCTACATCAAATAAAACAAAAAGAAATTCGTTTTATTGTTATACCTTCTTTCTTTATGATTCACAAGGTATGTGTACAATGGAAAACGCGGAACAAGCTGACTGAAATTGCCAATTGATTTATTTTATAAACACTTCTGTTTGACAAACAGTTCTGTTTGTTATCGATGAAGGACAACGAGGAACGTGTTGCATGTGGTTTCTGCCGCAAAGGGAACTAAAGCTATTTGTTTTGTTGATTAAATTCTTCACTAATAGTTTTGTTACTGCCTCCTAATTATCATTGTCGTTTCGTAGTATCCAAATCTACATTTTTTTTCTTTTGATAAAACTTTAATTTTTATGTAAAACTATTTTCATCAAACATTTTCGTTGAAGTAATGTTTTTAGTAACAGACGAAAAAAATTTTTCGTAAATAAATTGTATTGATTTATTGAATAGCTTCAAATTTCACATTGACGCAGAGTTAGAACTAAAAGCATTATTTCTACCTGAAAAGGAATAAAACAAGGGAAGAAAAATAAGAAACTTGCCGGAGTTTCGTGCCAGACGGTACTAGGGCTGCCTGCTATTTTCTCCCGTGCTTCCAAGGCATTTAAAAGTCAATCCACAATCAGTGTTTTATGGGAAAGATTAAGCCTCGCATTCTGAAGCGTCTTTGTGTAGTAGAAAAGGCCATTAAGCTTAAGCAAATGAAATAGTGTGCTTGTTGTACTCCCGCGCGTGACGGTTTCCTTTTTTTTTCCCCTCCTCTTTTCCCCGTTATACATCCCTTTCTCTTGTCATCATTGATGAACACCGAAAGTGATTTTCATAAATGTAATTTTAATACTTGTCAAGACGTGCCATCATTTGTATGCAGATTTCATCGTGCGAAAATTTATGCGTTAAATCCGTGCCACCCAGCTGTTGAAAGAACCAATATTTATTCAGGTCTTGAAGATTTCCGAACCAATGTGATCTGAGAAAATACACAATATTCCGTGGAATTTTTTCCTTGAGGAACTTACATAGTTACGTCTATCTGAATAGACGTTAGTTAAGCATCGTATCGAGTATTTCCGGAATTAATAACCGTACTGCAGCAAAGATTCTTCTCATTAATAACGACCACCAATGTGAAAAGACTTCTCGAATGCATTCTTTATCTTAATTCTCAGAGATTAGTACACTATCCTAGATAAGAAACACGTAGGAACTAAAATCGAATTTGTCAGCTCGAAAGGATTGCAACGAAAAGCATGAAACGTTTACGAACGTGGTGTATTTGAGGGTGTGCAGGAAGTGTGGAAGGAACAAACGGCGGCTGGAAATCAGTCGGGATTCGTTTACGGTGGAAAAAGTCAGATGGAACGAGGCCGGTCGGCCAGACTGCGGGAAAGAAGTAAGGGTAGCTATTCGCGTGTCCTGTGTGACGCGAGTAAACCTCTCGCTCCGGGAAAGAGAGAAAGAAAGAGAAAAAGAGAGGTACGAGGTTCTCGTGTACCTAGCCTCTCTCCATACCAGGCAGAAACTAATTTAAGTTGGAGAATCACTTTGGCTGTTTCGATTTATTCAGATACTCGACGTATTTCCCGCGAGAGGCCAACCCGTCCGACGTTTCCTCCCCACCGACTCTGCGTCCCTGCCATTCACCTTCGATGCATGAGTCCCGACAGTGCGCACACTGGCCCATGTGAAAATTCGACGCTGTGAAACCTGCTTAAACCGAACCGACGTATGCACTTCGTATTACCTTCTTCTTCTCTCCTTCTCTATTCCCTTCGTTTCAAACGTTCGCCAAGGTGCATTGTACCTGTCTGCGCGCCCGCAGTCCCCCGCCTACTGCGCCACCGTTTCTTGTACCGTTGACATCTCGAAATTCGACTTCGAATAACGTCGCAAAGTGGATTTCGGTTCTGTTTTTATTGAAACTGGCGGCCAGCGCAAACGCTTTCAACCGTTTGAAATTGATAACAACCGAGGGTAAAGGAACTAACTGTGTGGGGAGTGACATGGATAAAAAAGGAAAATAAAGTGATTTAGCCGGACAGGTTAGACAATTATATACGTCGTACGATTACATATGTTAATTTACGTAAAAGTCCAAATATTTTGGTTTACTCATAGTGATAATATGTATGGGAATTTAATCCCTTAGAATATTTGTAGCGCGACAATATCCCTAATAAGCAAAATTCTTCTGGAAAACATTTCTTGGCTGTCTGTATTTTCTATGCAACATTAACAAACAATTCAGGAATGGATATAACGGCAACTTGGCATTAAAACATATAATACGGCATTTTAGACGCCGAAATTACCGATACTATTAGGTTGTCCGAAAAGTTTCTTTCGTTTTATAAGATGATAATAAATGAACAACAATTTTTGTTTTATATTATTTTATTGAATTAGGTATGATCTATTTCGTTATATTTCTATTATTATGTTCGCGCCTAATTCAATTAACTAATATAAAACAAAAAACATTGTGCGTCTATTATTTTTCTTATAAAACGAAAGAAACTTTTCGGATAACCTAATATATATTTCACGTTTCTTTCACTCGAAAACGGTGAGCTGAGAGCTAAATTTCTCTTTAAAAAAAGATCCTTCTCACTATTTTACACGTCATATCAATTTTTTAGCAACTTTCTAAGGACGGTTTTTAATAATTAATCAAAGTCATTTTTGCAGTGGCTTACTATAGGAATAAAACCATCAACTTTAAAGATGAATATTTTCATTTCGGTAAGGTTAGGCTCTTTAAAAATTGAATCATGTATAATTAATATACTAAATAACGTATTGATGATATTATATGTTTGTTCAGGTTATGAGTGTATACGCATGTTTGAGTAGTAGCGATATGTATTTGTAGGTTTGGATCACGCTTGTATATGTATACAGGTGTGGTTGGTAACTGGTGATACAAGCGGAAAAGTGGTGGCGAAAAAAGAAGTCGAAAATATAGAATAAACATTTTTCGTTTGAGGCTTTGTTTTCGAGAAAATCGTTATAAGGGATCTCACTGTAGATCGTTGTCTCGATGGAAAAATTTAAAAAAAAAAGATTAAAAAAAAATTTTTATTCTATATTTTCGATTTCTTTTTTCGCGTAGAATCACCCCCTTTCCGCTTGTACCACCAGTTACCAACCACCCTGCATATTTATTTATATATATTAGATATGTTACGATATTTCGTTATACTGTATTGACTATTGTGTGTAACGTGTATATGGAAGCGGGACGTTGTAATCCTGTTAAGAAAAGCAATAGAAATATATAAATAACGTACCGTCAGAATTGCAAAGAAATTGTAGGAAAGTGAATCTACGCTGTAAATACCTTAAGGGCTGATCGAATTGTAGAAAAAGATAACATTATGATTTTTATCGCACCGAATATTACGGAGGCGGAATTTTAGGACTGATTGCATTAAATGTAATATAACGGAGGTAGACCTAAAAGGTTAATAATTTTGCAAGATTAATTCTTGAAATTGAGGAATTCTTTGAGAAATATATGTGCCCTCTTTCGTTCGTCTCCTTGCTTGCAAACAGATCCAAGTGTTTGATTTCCAGCAATTTGAATCTCGTTTTACGGATGCACCCGTGTATAGGTGTAATGCGTCGGCGAGCGATAGTTTTTCAATGTCTAGAAATTGCTCTCGAAGCGTGTAAATTTGATGCATCCCTCCTGGCTCGTAGTTCGAACGGGGGAAGCAATTTTTAGCGAAGCGCATAATTATGCAGGAATGCCATGAAAACAGGGGATTCAATGAAACAGCGCGCAGCGAATTCTTTCTATCGAGTTTGCTCTTTTTGCACCGGCAGAAAATCAAACTCGAAAGCTTTTCCATTAGGAAAGGATATTATAGACACGTGGAGTGAGAAATTCGATCGATTTTCTTCAGTTTACAGCGTTTTAGCGATCAGAGTTTCCTGCACAATCAACGAGATATGCATGAGAATCGCTTCTTTGCATTATCTTCCAAGGAAAGCCGAATTTCTTGTTTCATGCAATTTGTTTGGTAAGTATTGTTTATTCGTAAAACGTCTCTTCAGCTCATCTTATCTCTCATCGTCGTAACAACCGATACCAAACGATGCATTATCGGAAAATATTTCAACGTAAAAATATACAACGCAACTTTGGTCTCATCATCGATATTCGATCATTGAAAAATAATAAAAAATCGTTCGAAATACGTGGCTACCTCAAACACCTCTCATTAAAAGTTCCATCAGAAACTCTCGGCCATAATCTTCTCAATCACCGTCCTAATCTCGTCGCGAAAATTCGCGGACACTCCAGCCATTAGAGCGCAGAAATTACTTTCTAAACAGATAGAGAGCTTTTTCCAAAATTTCCTCTGAAATCGAAAGCTTGGCCCGGTCGCGTGTTGGTCATAATTGCACGGAGACACAATCGAATCAGTAGGGAATACGGTATCGATCGGTCGTTGATCAATGGAAACCCGATGAATTCGTGCATCGCCACCTGTGATGACGAAACAGAGCTTGGATATCGACTGTGTGGCGTACGTAATATGTGTGCGTAGACGGACGAATACGACATTTGGCTGGAATTGTTTGCCATGTGCAACATCGAGGCACAGCGACACATGTAGATGGTAAACGCTTTTGAGTATCGCGGCCATTATCGTGCCTTCGAAAAGCGCGGTCATTGAAATCTCGTCCTGGTACTATATGAAACGATTTACTAGCCGAGCGACCCGCACGTGCTCGCCGTAAGATTTACCGCCAAGCATTTTACCCTTTATTATTGCATCTCGTTAATAATATCGCGAATTCTCTGAACTTTCCCGAGATCGATCATCAGATTCCGATATTCTTTCGAATATAAGTTTAAATAAGAAGTTGAGTTGTTTGAAAAATTTATAGCGTCTTTAATAATCGACACACATATATGAAATCTATTGTATATTTGGCAAGGTTATATGATATATACGTGATATTTTTGATTTATTATAATGAAAGACAAATACTAATAATAATTGAACATATGTAAAAGTAAGCTTTCAAATTTGGAAAAAGGAGTATGCACGAGATGCTCATTTATGTACCAAAGAGGTAGTAACTACAAAGGATACCTTTATCTTTCTTCTTGATTATATCTAACGACAAAGGTTGATTGTAAAATCGAGTCGCACAAAAATCGCTGTTCACGTCGTGCTCTTGCAATTAACTTGCAAGCAAGAGTTAAATCGTTAACGGCGTAACTCTTTGTAATTAGTAGCAGAAGCAATTAGCGTTTGCTGCTTTTAATAAAATTCCGGAGATAATGGGTTGGTAATGAACCATGTCTCCTTTGTAATGAAAACATTGACACCGTTCTACTGATGAAACGTGCTCATGGAATATCAATAGACGATATTTAATAATAAAACGCTTCGTAAAGCACCATTTATTTCCTCCTTCTCGCATTATAAACGATATGAAATTTAAAATTACAATTAAAAGCTGCTATAGATTTCTATTTAAAGAAACCGTGGCGTAAGTCAATATTGTTTAGATTAATTGATAAACTTAGTTCGTAAATTGAAAAATCCTAAATTGAGGAACTCGGGGAAACATTTTATCTGCAATCCATCATGCCTCCAATTAGAATCAAATATAAAGGTATCGTCACGTGTGACGTCTTCCAATCAGTCGTCGAAAGAATTACCAAGAGGAAAACGTAAGAACATTAGTCAAGTACGACTTATTAATCGCTCATTAAAGAAGGAAGAATTATCTGGATTCTCGGTTAAGAAAGATCGTTAAACAATGAGTTATTGTAGTCATCGACGTTTCTCATCCTTACCCTCGTCCCCTATGGACTGACAGTTAAAGACGGAACGTGGACGATACTGGAACTTTACATGCGAAACAATGACCTGAACATCGTGAATGCATCCCAATGGTATGCACTCAGAGCTCGTACAAGATCATTTCACGTTACAACTGTACAAGAAGGAGGCTACGGATGTTCCGTCATTGTCTCCTTAAAGGATCTCAGCGTAAAGCCGTGCAGAGGTCGTTAAGAATGAAATTCTCCTGGCTTATCACCGCCGGGAAAAGGGGAATTTAACTAATTAACTGAGGAAAGGACAGGTCACCGGGGATATTTCGGTGTATTTAACAAGGAAATGCACGGTCGTAATGACGTTTCTGAGAACACGTTTTTCCAACCATTCTCTCTCTCTCTCTCTTTCTCTCTCTCTCTCTCTCTCTCCCACTATCTATCTGTCTTTCGACTTCTCGAGCTTTTCTCGTTTCTCTCGTCAGCCAGGCGAAACGAAGGAAGAAGGATGGCAGAAGGGAAAAGTGCCGGTGAAATTATTTCCTAAACTTCCGGCAATCATTTTAATGGCGTCCCTTGGTTAATTGAATCATGGAAAGCGCCGCCAGTGTTGGAGATGCTAGTAAGTTAACTCGGTCTCTCAAGGGTCGTGCATTTCACTGTTTGCGAGAATACTGACACCGTAAGTAGTTGAAGTAGGATTCGAAATAAGAAGATAATTTGAAAGTAAAACTATGGAATTTGTAATTTCAAATGTCAGTCGTCTGAAAAGATAGATGTAGCAGAAGTTAAAAGTTTCTGTTAATGCGAAACCTTAGCCAAATCGAAACGAGCACGCCAATCGATTGGAATTCATCCCGTCGAGGAGCCTACAACTTGGGAAAGTGGCCAGGAATGAATTTTATCGATTTAGTGTGACGAGAACTTCACAATTCTTCGAGCTATAAGCCTTCGAATTAAAAGAACTTGAGCAATTGACAAGCGTTCACTGGAGGAAGTAAAAAGAAATTACTTGTCACGGCGTAGAAAACGTGCAGGTGACTCAGGAGTATTTTATTCGGTCCTGGATATTCCGAGAAAATCGCAAGCAACCTTATCCGACAACTAGAAATCCATGTCGTTGCACCCTATTGTGTGCCACCCACGTAAACAACATTTTATCTTACATCATGATACTTGGAAAAGATACTTTTAGTATTTTTAATAATTTTCACGTAGAACAACAGCAAGGTCTCTGGATCGCTGATATCATTTCCTAGATAAATTCTGGTTCCTCCTGAAACGAAATGTAGCTAAACGAACTTATAATTCCAATTGTATTAAAAGCTTAAGAAATTGCTGCAATGGCTATAATTCCAACGGAGCACGTAATACGACAAATTCATTGAACATGAATTGGGAGAGAACATAAATGATGGTCCCTGTAGTAGGTGAATTTTATTTTTCTTGCACTTCGATGAAGCTGTAAAAACTTTCGTCCGTTCATTCAGATCTACTTTTCGAAAGCCAGGAACATTACCTGCAGAAGTGCTATAAAACGTACATCTACAGTGACGTTTATGAGAATTGGGCTTTTATTTCCTTTTTATATTCCGCTTTCCTTTCTCTCTCTCTCTCTCTCTCTCTCTCTCTCTCTCTCTCTCTGTCTCTTTTCATGAACAGATGTTTATCAAGCCCGTCGAGCACATTTATTTTGTTTTCCAGAGCGATTCTTTCTGCCCACTGCATCTGCTTTTAATTACGAAGATAAATATTTTGAAATTGAATCGAGTGATTCAAGAAAATTCAAAGGGAGCACGCGAACAAATTTCGCGCGGTTCACGCGGATACTTTTATCGATTAGCTTATCGGTATCAGCCGTGTAATATACGTAAAATCGAATTTACCATGGCATTTATTTCTTTCGTGTGCTCCAAATTTTCCAATCGTATTCATTTATTGATAACACAACATTACGGTCGACTGTTTTTCTTCGCATTATGCGTTTTATATTACATAAAAAGCAGTTAACAGTGAAGTACCTCGATTTCAGCCCATTAGTATGCGTTCGTTAACAGGATTATATAAAAATTGATAGCATTGACAGAGGATGCTGTAAATCTGGATATGTACGAACAGGATTTGTTTCCATATCTGTGCATTCTTAACGTTTCTGCGTCAGCGGTTATATCCCTGGTAGATATGCGGAACTTTTAACAACTATATACGGTATTCCATACGATATTTTACAATGATTTTCCTGGAAAGTAATTTGGAAGACACATTTTTGATTCGATCGGGTATTTTTGTTAGGAAAGTTCCTTCAAATCGGATCGAAACGGGTTTATCGATCCTTTAGGTAATGTTTACTTTTTATCGTCCAATTTTAAATCACTCTTTTATAGCTCTTTTTATCACCTAAATCAAGCTTTTTAGAGTTCGCTTGTTTGGCTCTTAGCGAGTGTAAAGTTTTAGTAGGACTCTCCAGGTATATAATATTTTGAAGTAAAAAATTTTTCCTCGGATCTAGGCAAAAGTAGAAAACTTTGTTAAAATGCAACGTAGTCAAGTAAAAAGGGAATTAGTCCAGATAGTTGAGTATTAAAATCGTTGATTTGAATTTCATTCAATATTATAAAAATGTTGTTGCGTTTAATTGCAGATTATAGATTGACTAACAATGGACAGGATATTAGCAATGTGACATGATATAATCTTTGTTTTTAAATGTCCCGTAGTGTCTTCTTTGTTTAACGAATTTTAGAAATAAAGACACCGACATAGGATTTTCAAAAACTCTCCGTCTGCTCGAACCTATTCACTTTTTCATATTTCAAACGTCGAAGTGTATACATAGAACTAAAATGCATTGTATCTTGTAACTTTCGTGTTCGCTCCTCTTTAATGTTTAAAATCTCTTCTGTATTTTCTCCTCTACAAGCACTCTTCATCCTTTTACCTTGAAGCGGTCCTTTTTTCCTCAATCTGTCGAGTGGAATCAAACCTTTATCGTGAAACAGTTACTTCATAAAATGTTTCATTAACCATACGATACGATAGAAATTCTACAAATACGCCCTAGGGTTTCGTGAAAATGTCGTAGTCATGCATAATTTTATGTAGATTTTTTTTTGAGTCACGCTCGGTAGCCAACTATCCTTCTGCATAAAATATATTTAATTTAACTTGTTATTTTTTACCATGGTCTACTTTACTGCTCAGTTAATAGTTAAAGTTACTAAAATTAAAATAAAAAAATTAGTTTTCAAACATTACAGTACGATATGCGCCCATGTAATTAAGAAATCAAAGGAACATTTCTCACAGAGCTGGCAGAGAAATTTTTTCTTAACTCGATCTGTCTAGCAACCCCCAGATAAAAGTGCAACGCTTAAAAAGTCCTGGTGCAGACGTCGGAATAAATTTGAAATTCCAGGTTGGAAGACTGAAAGAACATCAGCATCAACAAAGCTCTCCTCCGGTAGTTCATAAATCTCCGGGACTGTAATCTGGCAATCGAAGTTTTCTAATCATCCTCACGCAAGACATTCCAACGTAGTTTATATCGGGACGATATTCGAGGTGTTGCGAGTTGGCAGTCGCATGAAATACGACTTCTTCCATTGCAGCCGTCGACTTCTTGAAATTGGAGAATCCAAACGGGGGGCTTTGCCATGCAAAGACCCGGTTCTATTTCTCTTCGCGATATTTACGATACGTGCCCCTGTTTGATTGATACTAAAAACACATTGGTTCTCTATTAATAACTTCATCGGGAGTTCCAATTGGCAAAATTTCGAAATGCTGAAATTACGGCTGTGTATTAATAACCGAGAACTGTCCAACTCTTTCCGATCGTACGATATTTGTTACGGTTTCTCAGATTAATTAAGGAAACTTCTGTATAAAGTGAATATATTAATGATAGATTACGTGGATGTTTCATAATAAACTGTAATTTTAATTATACACCGGAACGGTGTAATACCTATAATATTAATTTCGAAGAGATTGGAAATGTTATTGAATACCGAAGAGATATTATTCCCAACTTTTCAACATCGTCGTTTTATATTACCAACTGATTTATCGGCTTTCGATTTAAATCGAAATATTCTTAGTAGCTTCATTGGTTAAAAAAACATTGAAGTTTTTAATAAAAATCCCAATGTAAATATCTAATAAGAAATTCTTTTTCAATAAATCTAAAAGCTCGATTGTAGTCTTAGATATTTGGTATTAAGCACAATCTCCATTTCTTCTTTTCAATCGTACATTCCTTTTATCCGATCGCTAAAGCACAGAAAAGAACATCATGGCGCGTTTAATCTCGCAGTCGATACAGAACGCGTTTCTAACTTGGATTCTACCCTCAACGAAGGTTAATGAATTCGATCTAGTATAAATCCCGCGAGATCATTCCGCGCTGATGAAAAACCACGCTCGTTTGTACGCGTGTACACCGGATCTGCGTTACAAAGACATATTTTTGGCGTATTCCAGTCGATTTAGTCACTTTACAGAATGTCGAATGAAGATTAACCATCTCTTTTAAATGCATACGTTGTTTTTTGCATTCAAAGCAAGGTCTACACGTAATAAATGAAACGTACAATTTCAAAGAAAATTACCAACCCGAATTAATACACGATCCTGGCCGCTTCCCTTTGTTCCGCGTGGATGAGGGCATTTAATAACAGGTTTTTTCGATATAGTCGACAATCAAAGCTAATATATGAGGGAATTTTTAAAGTGACTTTTGGCTTTTAGAGAATCGCGACATATGTGGCAAACAAACGTTGATATTACTTACGGTCCCGTTTGATGTCGCGTTCCTGTAATATTTTACTCGTTACTGTTGTTCCCCAAAACGCAGAATTGTTCTGCATAATGTCGTCCTGTGTGTTGTGTTAATGCAACTAGAGAATATTCATTGATTCAATCGTGCTTTGAAGGCAAACGTTTGTTCTCTGCGTTCTATTGTTTTCTACATATGAAGGTTTATGGAACAATTATTCGAAACCGAGCCATTACGTTCCAAATTTTGCGATGAAATACATTGCGCTCTTTTTTTTTTATAGGAGCCTTTCGACTAGACATGACTAACAATAAAAATCACCTGACCGATCAATTCTCCAAAAATGAAATTAAAAATTAAATCACCGGAGTGTATACTCCGAGGGAAGGGACAAGGACTTCCTCCAGCGTGTACACAATTTTTTTTTATCGCGAAAATTCACTTCTGCGAGGAAAAGAGAAGACAGCGAAATCCACTCCTATCACCGAACCCAAGCACTAGCCACGATAAATCTTCAGGAGGGACAATGTTTCGAATGTTCAGCAGATCGAGGTCCCAGTAGATCGAACGTGTATCTCGGCTATACGTTACTTCCGCTTGAAATAGTATTCGGGGGTGGTTTTCTTCGATCAGCCAGCAGACAGGGTTAATATTTAAAAGTGCCACGCAATTTGGCAGGAGCGTGCTGGTGATTCCTGATTGTCCCGTCGAGATTTCGATAGGACGGATCCTGAAGGAAAAGGCAATGCGGTCACGTGATTGGCTGATTGGCCTGACCAATTTCTAAGTCCAGGCACGCCATACACCGCGACTCTAACTCAACAACGAGAACGCTCGACTAGGGCCTGACTAGAATTTTTTCCATGTAATTACGTCTACGTACGCTCGAGTCCCTGGCCCTGCCGCCATGACACTACCATGACTCGCTTCTTTTATTCCTTCCGAATGCCTGTGTCACTGCGATGAAGCTAAATCATCTTTGGAATGAGTGACCGATATACCGTGCTTGCGCATTCCCTCGTGTACAGGTTACGGTTTTCCAGTCGTTTTTCCCGATTTTCCTGCCGAACCTGCCGTTCCTATCCTCGTCTGATTTATTTTGTCTCCACGAAACGCGACACGTGCCTCTATTCCTTCTCCAAACTGTAATTGCAAACCTATTACGTTCGATACTTCCTTCGAACGTTTCTCGAGGTGTTTCGTATTTGAGACTACACTGCTACTAGTGATTTTAGAGATAAAATCCGCCCTAAATTCCAGTATTCGGATTTAGATTTGAATTTATAAGTGAAAATTAATGGATTACTTAATGTTATCAAAGAACTCTATCGTAAGAGTTAGTTGTAGAGATTACTTTTGAAACTATAAGACCTTTAACTTTTATATTTATAAGATATGCAGGTACTGAAAATGCTCGACGAACGGAAAAATATAAATTCAGAATCTACTCGTTGTTTAAAAGCTTCTTCCTATTCAACCACATTTTCTTTTCCTATTTTTTGGCTTCAAGTTTTGTATCTATTTACTCTCCTTTGCCGTACACACTATATATCTACAACTTAGTGAAACTTTTACAGTAAATCCAAAACTTTTTGTCCTGCTTTTTCGCATTTTTCCTACCTTCTCTCTTTTTTTCGTACATTTTAGCTGCTCTTGTTACAAGATTTCCACTTATCCATGATTTATAACCTACCTTTTTTGTTAGTATGAAAAAAGAATGAAAAGTTCCTGTTGACAAAAAGAGAGACGTTATTTGTTACAGAAGAGTGCAAGGATTTACACTTGGCGTATTCCTCGATTCTCGCGATTTTCCCATTTGGTCCACTAAATTTTCGCCACTTCCGTTTTGTTTGCATAAAAGATCCTCCCTCGCTGTTGAAATTTCAACCGAGTTTAGTCTTCGGATTAAAGAGTTTAGTGTACAAGTTTCATGTAAACCAAACCAACAGACTTTTCCATTCAGAATATGCACGCGTTGTTTTTTTCTCGCTTTGAAATTTTAAAAATTTCCCCTGCGCATTCTAAATATGGATTTATGTATTTCATAGCATTTGTATTTTAAAAGTTAGATCATTTATTTTATGGAATATCCCACTTCTTCTCGTTTCTAATTTCCTTAACGTCGTTCATTAATGCGATTTCAATTTCTAAAGACGAGAAACTTAAACTCGCGGAAGAAGGTTAGCAGGAAGATTGGGTAACATGTGGAGATATTTTTGAAAAGCCGCAGAGCGTGACAGGGAAAGTCGGTTTTCTGGTTACGTGCGAAAGATTTGTTGAAGTTAGATTAGCCGTACGCCGTACGCGTTCTCGCGCCATCGACTTTGTAGATTCACCTCGTTTCACCGAACTTTAAACAGCTTGTGTGTTACTGCTCGGGAGAAATTGATTGGAATAATAACTTTTCGCTTCGAGGGCGACCAACGGGCGAAAAGTTTGGGAAACCTTTGCACGTATCCTGCCATACAGGACAGCGTTATAGAAGTTTGCTGTAACAAAGCCCATTGGACAGACGTTTCTTTATTCCTGGCAATCTAATTCGCCAGGAAAATTCTTGTCGAGTAACTCGAAAAAAAGCACAATGTTCGCCATTGTGCGCCAGCCGGTAAGAAAAACAATTGCCTGTTACTGACATTAAACGTCCTTTGTACGGATGTCTCCCTTTGACAACGCACCGCAAATTCTTTGTGTTTTTAAATATAATCCTCGTTCATTTGTTAGCCATTACAAGATAACGATAAACAAATTATTTCAGTCTTGGTTACAATATACATATATGCATACGGCGGTGAATTGTATCAGACTGGTATTAGTTGAGTTCGAAATTGTTTCCTCTCGTACCAAACGTAATTTCTCATATCGGAAATTATTAATTTTATATCGTTTGCAGAGAAGAATTTGATGAATCGAATATATTTTGAAATTGTGATTGGGATTGAATCCGAATGACATTTTTCACTGTACCGGTGATCGATGCCATTGACCAGTTCGAAGAAATTAAAGACAGAGAAGTAATATCGAGTGCTGCTCAAACGTTATGATAAGCGGAACAGATAACAAATGTTGGTCCATGAATTATTCAGACGTTGCAAAGTGTTTATATTTTAAAATGACGCAGCGACATTAATATTGCATAACGCGAAAGTGGCTTGATGCCCCAGAAAGTCGCTTCAGATTCCAAACTTTCCGCGATGCACAAATATCACTCGTTGGTTACTAATATTTTCGTATAAAGAGCTCGCAAGGCAATGCTCCCATTTATTTGGATATTTCATCTCGTTTTGATTTGTGTTCTGATTGGAATTACCTTCTGATGGGAATGCATTGTACAACTGCGTATATCAATTAACTTGCAATAGTTTATAAATATAAAGGTTTAGTATTCTTACAAGCAAAGTATAAATGTAAACAAGCAGAAGAAGAAGAAAGTGAAAGCAAAAGAATAATTGAAACATATTTTGAAGTTTTTCCTCAGGTAGACACAGGGATGGGATAGATGGTTTCATTTCCTTATGTGAGAAAAATCGTTTCTCATACAGAGTTCGATTGTCATCCATGCCATTTGCAATCTCCATCCTCGACCATCCCGATTCACTCGAAGTGCAGCTTTTTTCACTTGGTTTCCATTATTCTATTTATTTACCCGGACCCATAAGTTATGTCAATATTATCTTTCGACGTCAAGGGTTTATAGGTTCGTATCTCATATCTCACACTGCCGTTTCCAACGTGTATTGCTTCCTTTTCGAATGGTCTTTCCTGTTTCGTTAACTCGCATACCGATTTGTTTTATATCATCTGTCATGGAATGCAAAAATCGCACGAAATATCGAGTGTCTTATATTGCGATTCCCACTCGACGATCCAATCAATTTGCCAGGAATAAAAAATTCGAGAGTCTACGATAAAAATTTTCAATCGACCATGGATACCTTTTGAAGATAAAAATGTAGATTCTTTGCATATTCCACATTTTATACAGAATTTTTGCGAAAAGAGTAATTATGAAAATTACTAGATTGTTAAATTTCAAAAAATGTTATTGTATCTTCTCTTGAAGTAGCTAATTACTGATATTTATCATAATTAATGCTATATTAATAATAATTATTTACGTCAGTTTATTAACATCGAAATACGAAATGTATCGATCGACTAATTAAAACAGAAATCTTTTTGTACAAAAAGTTGAATCTCATTGGAAGCATCGATTCAAGACATCGATTCAAGACATCGATTCAGGCCATCGAAAACACTTCCCGAGTTGGAGAAGTCGAATTATTTATGCTCGGTCACATCGGTTTCAGTCAGAAGACTGAGCGGAGTTTGGCGCTTAACTTAAGCACGAATCAAGAATAAGTGATTGCACGCGTTTAAATATTCGTCGCATTTAAATTCAAACGGAAACGAATATAACCAGGACTTGCGTGAACAAGACATCTTTGGCAGACTGTTGAAAATCTTTTCACGTACACTCACCATGGCGGAATGGCATTTGGCAAGTAAATGGTTTTTTATCCAGTAACTATCTTGTTGAATAGCCGACAGTAATGGTAAATTTAAGTTCGAACAGCTTTACAGCTTTGCTACTGTCATGGAAGATGTACGCTGGTTACTTTCCGACTAGGATACGTATTTGTAGAAAAGCTCATAGTCTTACAGATTTTGTTACAAAGTAATCTTAGCTCCACGTATGAATTCTGTGGATAATTAATTTGCTAAAAAGCAACTGAAGGTTGGTTTACTATGATATCCGCTTCAGAACTGTTGCCACCTACGAATGTAATTCCTTGAAATTCGTTGTGTTTCCTCTGTAATATATTCTCGCCCTGTTTCCTATTAATCTGCGCTCGATATTTCCAGGATATATCGAAGGTGGTGACCCCGCCGGGTTGTCGAAGAATCGAGGCAGGCTACGCACGTGCGTAAATTCACGGATCACGTGTGCACCGGCTGCCCTGGAATGCGGGAGTAGGTACAAATTGCGGCCATTACTCTCGCCACGAGGCAACCGGTTCCCCTCTTTGCACCCCTCGCGAAGGACGCGAGACTATTGTGTATGAAATGATTATGGCGGTGCGGTATGAGGTCGCGAGACCGTGCACAGCCGTTCGTCACTTAGATTGGCTCGTTGGCAGTTACAAAAGGCGGTAGTCGCGCGCGCTGCTACTGCGATTATACGCGCACGAGCCTCGCCTGTGTAGATGCTTGTCCACTTGATAAGAGATTGCCATGATTGTGCACCTCCCAAGTTCCATGATGGTTAGGATTGTTAGGTATTTTGGGTAGACGATCGTTGATCTGGATTTCTTAGTTCCAACAGTTTTTATACGTGCCAAAAAATATAGTTAGGGTTAAAGGTTCTGGTGAACGAACGAAAATCGAATAAAATGTAGGGAACTGGAATTACAATAAAGTGGAATTTACTTGTTTCAAAATGTATCGGTAGCGCTGTTTAAATGCTTATTCTTTGCCCCGCTTCAACATGTAATCCGATTAACAATATTCCCTTTGAATGTAAAGAACGTAACAAGCTAGGTAATTAAGAGTACAGCGATGGAAAACGCGTTTTGTAACGAAACAACGCGACGCACGTGTTTCGTGATATGCTCGTGCGGATGAAAATTCTGCGTACTCTGGGAAGTAAGGAGAAACGAGGAAAAACCAGGAAGAAAGAGGAAATAGGAAGGATAAAGCAATGGTTTCGGAAACACGACGTTCTCTGTTACGTAAAAAGTGATACTTGCAGTATTCAGCGCAGTTGTCGGTTCAATTTTAAATACTTTTTCACAAAAATATGCAATCCATTTGATCAGATTTACGAGAGCAGGAGAGGGAAGTCGGGGAGAAAAAAAACTGTTCTACCACGATAACAGTGAATATCCATTGAGCAAGGGCCCGGAGGGGGTGGCTTTCATCAGTTTTAAATACGCCATTTAAAAGCGCAGAAATCCTTTAATTCTTTTGGCTCCGTTGGTTCGTTGCTGCTGGCTGCTACCGCTTAAAGCTCGTCCGAACGCAGCGGGAGGGGAACGGGGTTTCTATTCAACAGACGCAACATCAAAGAACCCAATCACGTGTTTTGTTCACGAAAATTTCCGTAGGTTGCGCACAGGTGCTTATAACACTTGCTTCGTTAATTATACGCCAAACTAAAATACATTTCGTCGACATGGTGCAGTCAATGAGTCCGGCTGCGTTCAAGGCAGCGAGACGGACGCACGAGTGCGCGCGCGTACACACACACACACACACCTTACATCCACGGTCAAATTTACTCCCTTTCAACATTTTCTACGCCGGGGCTATGGCTGAATTAGCGAGGTAAACTTTGCCTGTAGCGCCGAAGTAGTCGTGCTTTTCCACGTTAGAGCGGTTAAGAGGCTAAGAACCGCCCTTTAGCCGCAGCATTCAGACAACTACGATCTCCTTTCCCTTCTTCCTATCTTCATCCCTTTATTCGTACACTCTACCCTCTCCTTACCATTCTTCTTCCTTTCTCTCTGCAGTTTCCATTCTTTGTCTTCTACCTCCTGGGTCGTTTCTCTTCTCTTTCATTCTTTTCTTTTTTCCTTTTTATGCATTTTCTTCTTCTCCTCCTTTACTTTTACTCCTACTTTGTTAGAAGAAATCTCTAGCAGCACGGAAATAGGCTTGGTACAATATTAGCCGGCTAATTAAAATCATTCGGAACGATCTCGGCAGGATCTCGACGTCGTCGTTGGGAAGCCGGTGAAAATGGAATCTGCATATTCAAAGGTAGCCACATCGGAGTGTGTAGGTAACTGTGCGTTAGGTACGAAATGAAGTAACAGCGTAACCGGGGTCGCGGCAGAGACGCAGAGAAACGATGTCTGTCTTGGGGCAGATGGTATGATTATTCGTAAGTCACGGAGGGATTAATTAACGAGAAAGAGGGTTCGCATGTAGCTCGTTCCGACAGGTTTTTCTGTCGTGGAAATTAGAGGGATTCGGCGTTGCGGTTTATGCCGTGTAATTTGAACAGGATTTCACGCTCAGATCTTGCGCTTCTGCGGAACACAGCTGCGAAGGGAAGTTATTTGAGCGGGTCAGTTCAATCTTGAAGCAAAATGATGAAACGTAAATAGGGCGAAAGTGCCAGTTTCCGCTTTTTCTTCGATGTAATTTCCGCTGGTTTTCGTGAATTATTCCTCTCGCCGCTAACTTTTCCACCTTTTTAATCAAACCAAGACGGAGATATTAACGGTACCGACGATATTAGATTTTCCCTATTACATTGCTGAATGAATCAAAGCTAAACCACCGAAACAGTGACATGCTAATAATATCGAAAGAATACCAGGAATGTATTTCAAATTGAAAATTATTGGAACACAGCACAGTCGTAGAATTCTAGAGTTCTTCGTAAACACCTTTAGAGCTCAATTTCCTTGCTCGTTATCGTTCCACGGTAATCAAGACTAGTTGCACCCTTCCGACTTCCAAGTACCGTTTTCTTGGCGACCGGCGCAACTCCTTTTATCGACATGTTTCTCGACAAAATATCTTTGTTTAACAAGTCGCCAGCATTTAATAAAATGAAAAAAGGCACAGAGGAGAGAGAAATACTTATTTAACAGGTTACCTTTATGCAGGGCGCAGGGAAAGCTCGAGAGAAGCTCAGACGTAAGGGTGGCAAACTGGTACATCCGCGCAGACGGATTGACCAACGAATTCAGGCAAGCACGATACGCATATAAAAGGACTCTGTTCCGTTGAAGTAGCTAGAAACGTAGCTACCGTTCAATACAGTTCGTTTGAATGCGCCGCTTTCAGTGGCCCTTACCACGCAGTTACAACCCTCTTCTTTCTTCCAACTGTTCTTTACTTTTCTCTTACTCTGCCTGTATCCTTCTCGAACTGATCACGAGACGATGCTTAAATGCGAGAAAAAAGTACCGACGAACTAAAGAGGTGGAAAGGAAAGAATTAAGCTGCGTTCCATGGTTTGCTACGGTTCTTCGGGTGGAAGGTGTTTTCGTTGCGTGCCTTCGTCGAAATCCGAACATTTTACGGAGATCTTTGATCTTGCATGGTGGTTTCTAAAGCTTCGATGGTCTGGAAAACTGAATAACCGTTTTCGCTTATAAAGTTGGATTTTCTCTTTGAATTTGACTGCCCATATTTTACTGTCTATTTGAAATCTATTTGAAGATATTATGGATATATAAGATATTATAAATAAATTCATAAATTTGAAAATATTTCCCCTTGGTTTTTAATAATTAATTATATCGCAAATCGTTGGTTCAATCTAAATATTGTAAACGTGAAACTTCGATAAGGTTAAAGACTCGTAATTTAATTGAACGTTGGTTTAAAATGGTTTAGCCATTTCAAGATTCGACTACCGGACGTAAAATCACGTTTAAAGCAAGCAATCATATTACTTCAGGCGATCCAAATTTCGCATGTTTGATTTTAATTACCAGTCTGGCTAAAGGGCTGTCGCGGATTTCTAGCATTTCTAGTATTAACAACTCGGATATTCATGTCGCTCATCAGTTTACGCGATGATAGCCGCCAAGTCATTCTCAAACTGTGCACGAAGACCGCACCGGTGTTAGCCGCAACCGTGCAAACGTCAAAAACGTCGTTCCCGCAACAGGACTTCCGTACAAGGTTTCGCTTCCGCAAATACGTCTCTTGCCACTGATCTAAATAATATTAATCTGTTGTTGTGACTAAATAATATTAGTCTGCTGAAACTAAACTTGACGAGCTGTCTAATTAACGAAATTGTTCAATTAATATTTCCTGAAATGCTATAAGAATCATTTTCTGATACAGAAATGGCAAATTTGTTATCGTAAAAGACCTAGGAGATTGGATTTTGAGAATTAAAAATTAATTGTAATTAATATCGTAGATGTTTGTGAATGTCTGAAAGAAAATGTTACTAAAAGAGCAACTGCAAATTAGATGCTTCCAATAACTTGAGAGATACGCTTAGAAATGTCATTGAAAATTCAGCAGGACTTAACTATTACGATCTAATTACTAATCAGATTTATTTGCCAAGTTAGCGATTGCCATATAACTCAAATCGTCGAAAATGACGACTTGAAATATTTCAACTGCTGTTCGATAAAATTGCAATCTTCCACAAATAAGTTCCGAATTGAAAATAATTGTTGAGATAGTTTTGTAACGAACGGAATAAGTGATAGCTTGAGCGTGCAAGATCAGGAGAATATGATAGATGAGGCAGAACATCCCATACAAGTTGCACAAATTTTTATCGTGTGACAATTGACTCATGTGGTTTTGTGTTGTCTTGGTTAACCACGTTTGAACTTGTGCCAGGCCAAGTTTTATACTTTACAATGAGTTGTACTATTTACGGTTAATTAATCAACAATACCAGCTTAGGCCAATTAAATTGAGGTTGATAACCGTTGTTTAAATTCAGATTCATCTCGCTGCGGAACGAATTTTCTATTTAATCCGATATAATACGTAATCTCGGACCTACTGCTAGTAGAAAAAATCTGACATAGTCAGCCACCTCTCAGCGGCGTTCTATCGGCGTGTAAACAAAATTACTGCAGAAAGACCTATCGCATGATATAAATATCATTGAAAATACGATAGTCATAGTTAAGGGATGTGTAAGGAGGGTAAAAAGTCCCGAGACTTCTTCCGTTCGCGAGAAAACCGCCGCGAGTTTTCACCGGCGAAGGATTAACATGTGTTTACGATAAATCCAGGTTTTAACATCCAGTTATCACGAAACGAAGCTTTTGTTTCACGGCATAAAACACGATGGCCGCCACGTACGTACGCGCCCCGTTCACGGAAAAGACGAAACAACTTCTAACTACCGTTATAAATAACGAGGTGCAATTAAAGGGGCCAGAAGGATAAAGCCTCGTAGGAAAAAGTGTAGGGAAACGAGAGAAACACTATCATGTCGCGGTTAGATATATCGTAGTGCGTGTCTGATGAGCTGATCAGGGGAGGAAGCTTGGACTGGCTGGTACGAAACTTTGTTGAAACGCTCCGAACAGCCGTGAGTTTCTGTGTGCACGTGCACAGAGAAACACCGGAACAGTTCTATGAATTTCGTGAACGAGCCTGAGCTCTCTGTGGCAGGAAGGGTTATAATTGTGAAGAGGTTGTTGGAGTAATATCGCATGAAATGCGTCATTTGCGATGTAATAAATAATGGTAATTAATATTTCGAATATTAATCTCTCAATATGGAGAGGCACAGTGGAAGATAGTAAAAAGAATATGGTAGTAGTAATTAATAATAAACGCAGGCGAGTTAATGGAATTCTTTTTTATTATTTTCTCCACCTGTTTGCAAGTTTGCAATTTATAGTACGGAATGATTATTTCTAACCCTTTCTACTCAGGCACGCTTTTGCAATAAAACAAAGAGTTTTGCTTTGAAACAAAGAGTTTTATTTTGAAATGGCAAAAGTTGTAAATTTCAACAGTAGTATTTTTTCTTTCTCCATATTTTTTAATAAAATTTATTTATTGCGAAGACAATACGATAAACAATTTTCCCGTTACTATCAATGGAGTACAAAATATTAATACAACGAAATATTTGAGTTATTCGAGGGTTTGGTAATTCGATTAGGCAGGGTTCTCATCTTCTTTCCAATTTTTGGCTATAAAATATATCGTGGATAGACGAATTCTAAAAGTGGTATTAAAATATTATGAGTGATAAACGGTGCAGATTAAACGTGAAATACTACATAATGAACGAATGATAAATATTAAACGTTCAAATGATATAGGCTCTGCTTGCTCGGTATTAAGGGTTTTTGTGGAATGTTTGTTTAATAAAATGAAGCTGTAGGATTATTATCAATTACCTCACGCTTTTGACGCTATAGGAAAATGTTATTTATCAATGTATAACGTAAATTCCTCGTGCCGTTTGTCAGATAATAATTTCATGTAGGAATCTGTGTAACAGTGGAACGAAGAACTCCCGTTGTAAAATAATTATTTATTTAATAACGATAAAAGATTGGCAATCTGTTTATTCAGACCAGTATTGATTGATATTACTTTAAAGAAGAACAAGCACGATTTTTCCCCTTAATTGCTTAAATTGCGCCACACTCTCGTGACACTTGCTACCCTCAAAGCAGAGCAAACATTAATGGCTTCCTCCACTTCACTTTCATTTTTCTTCCTGGCCTTTTTGCCTGTAATGAACATAAGCAGCTTATAACTCAGTCCGTTTGTCTTTATGAAAACGTGACGATTATCTGTCGTTTACTGGTATTGTTTGCATTCACGCGTAGACTCCTCGAGAAATATCAGGAAATGTAAAAGCAACAGGTCATTTGATATTTTAAGACACGAACATCTTTCCCTTTATTCGAAATAAATAATTCGTAACTAAATGGATAAAACAGGAAATCTCATTAAAATAGTTTCTATTGAATATCGATCCATTTATTTCGTAGATTTTGTACTGTAAAAATTGCAATCTCTGAAGGTTGCTTTCTACTAGAATATATTATTTTCCTTGCTCGAATTTTCTCTCCAATAATTAAATTTATACATTTTTCATCGCATCTCGATTATCAAAGTTTTCCAATCAAACAAAGATGTCTTTTGAAAACTCTCGCTAGTCAAGCTGAAAGTTCTAAAGAATACAACCACCTCAAGCAGGAGCAAAGAATACTTATAGCGAAAGTTTGCATCCCTCTTTCATGTATATTAGAATTCTTCGCATATTTTTGAAATGTACCATGGAAGAAACTGAATTACCATGTAACTAGGGTTGGGACAAAGCTCAATTTTCACCAACCTTCAAGAAACATATGCACATCACCAGTCTACGGTCTAATAGAAGTTGCATCAGTTTCCTCGTTAACTCTTGCAGTCGCAACTTGCATACGTTCTTCAACTTTACCATCTTCTTTTCACGCCATGCCTTAACGTCTGTCGCATAATGCACACGCTTTATCGTTAGCCTGTCTGGAAGAATCATTTCTAATTTTACCGAAGCTTAACAACGAAGGTCGTATTTCACGAAACGATCGCCCATCTAATAGAATGTGAACTGCTAATTGGTCTGGCGCCTCTTCGAGTTTATTCCTTATTCCCGAACTGTGATGCGTTCAATGCTTTGACTAGTTGTTGAAAACTTTAATGCTTCGAGTAATCGAAAATAAAGTAGAATATATTTCACTATTTTATTCGCGAATCGAACTTTCAGTGTGTTATATACGATTTCACTTATGCATATTCGGCTACGTAGGAAGATGGCTTTCATTTTCGTGACAGAAGCGCATTATTCATAAAGTGATTCGACCCGTTCTTTATGAAATGCATACAAATTTCTAATTTCAAACTTGGAAACTTTTTTATAAAAATTTATGCGTTTTGTTCCTCAATAATCTCCATTGATATTCGTTCCATAATACACTCTATGTTAATAGGGAAAAAATTATTCCTAAAGTCAATTTCGAGCGTGAAATCACGGTTTCCCCGTGAAATTCACGCACCTGGATTACTCTTATCTGGAAAAGTTGACTTGTCACATCCGCTACGCGTCGCATGAATCATCATTTTACTCTCGTCTGCGAAGCTGCATTAATTGGCAACATTCCAATTACCGGATTATCTACTCGAAACAACTCGGCAATTTGCGGTGCAATTTTATCCAGCCATTTATCGGTCAGAGAACTGTCAGTTATTTTCACCTCGAATTCTCATTCTCGTCACGTAGCGGACAGCATGACGAACGTTGCGATTTGTTACATTACACTCGTTCGTTTTATCGCGGCCATTGAATAGCTGAAGAATCGTCAAGTGGTAGTGGGAAGCGGCGTAAAACACCAGGAATGATATTTTTCAAAATGAGCAGGAAACGATCTCGTACGTTAATGGCCATGCTGTTTGCTTATTAAATAAAAATTGTTCCCCTTCTACAATTGAGCTAACAATGTTAGGGAAATTTTTCGAGTCGTTACAAAATACAAACAACTGAAATTCTGAAACATAAATTTTATAAAATACAAATCAGCTGATTATACACTAGTAGCTTTTCATCTGTAAGACAATTTATGAAAAACGCGAGAACGTTAATTCCGAAACTTTATGAGAAGAAACAATATCTTGAACAAACTTTCTGAACGAATCGTTAAAAGCGTTTTCTGGAAAACAATCCGATCACATTGATAATATTATCACCCTCGATGATACAATTTGAACCGGAATATAGACTCTTTAATGCTTACTGTGAATCGTATCTCAATCCCCCAATTACATCGTAGCACGCATTTATTGCCGGTGGTTAGAACATGGCGCGCGAGTCAGGCGCGCCGCTTTGAATCGCTTTCTGGAAGTATTAATTAGCGAAATTCTAATTAACGTATTAACACCGCGAGACAACTTACCAACACCGTATCGCATTATATCCCGTCGCTCAGACGGCAAACTCGCTAGTTATATCTGCTACAAATTTCTCTCTCTTCATTCGATCCAAAACCTCTCGAGCTTTGCCTGTCTGTCTGGCCATAGAACGAGCACGTATTATGCATCAGCTTTCGCTATGAAATTTTCCCCAAACATATAGAATAGATAATAAGCCCAGATACAACGTGGATTATGAATGAAGTCTTATTTTTACTCGTAGAGTATGCTACCATCTTTTTGCGGAAGAAACCTGTAATACCCTTGTGTAGAAAGCATCAATATAGGTAAAGAAAGATGACCAAAAGTGCCAAATTCGTATCTTCGGACGCCGAAAATCCTAATAAGGCGTTATCCTATAAGAACGAACGTATCGTCAGTTAAAATTTATGACAAATATGATAGGAAAGTTAGAAAAAATTGATGAAAAGTTGGCGAAGCCCCGAAAGGGGAATTGGAACTTTCTCATTTTGAATGATCATAACTTCCAAATGAATGTATTAAATGCGAAAACTCAAGCGCTGTTTTGCAAAGGAAAGTCAGTATTTCTATAGTATGTAAAAACATATCGCTCAAATTGTTAATTAATAACCGTCGACTTGGTCTGCATTTTTTATGACTTTTCCATCACAATTGCAATAAATGGTTTTACTTTCGTACCTTAAAAATCATAGAATGACGCCTTATTAGAATTTTAGATGCCCGAAGGAATACAAAGGATCTTTTTAAGCGTCCTCCTTTTGTCTGATAGGAGTAGCTACATTATACTGCGCGTAAATCTTAATTGGTCAAAGTGACGGATAAAACAGGGTGGCTGATCGAAGGAAGACATAACAGTTACGCATCGACGAGCCACGGTCACTCGTTGTCGTGGTTCCCCCTGACTGGATTGTTGTCGTTTCATGGCCATGCAGCTTCGTAACGGGGCAAACGTCAGCGACAATGGTCGTTTTATTAGAAAGTTCGGAGGCAGGGAAGCGGCTGATCATTATGCAGCTCGCGTTGTCATATTCCATTACCGTGGCTGCCGGTTACAGATGCAGCTGCCGCGGTTAGTTCGAAGAACAATTCGCAACGCGATATAGGAGCCGGCATCACCCTTCAACCGTGCTTGCAGATGACATCGATACTCGACTTCCGCCTCCGCACCCAGGCGTTTGTAGCCTCTCGGTTTCCATCGCAAGCACGATTCACCATCGAGCAAACTTTACCGTGTTTCGACGACAACGACGACGACGACGACGACGATGGAAATGACTGAGAAGCGGATAACGCGCGTACGCGACCAACAATACACGTGTTGATTTCTCGGAACTCTTCGTAATAGTCTGTAATCCGTATTTGTTGTAAAACTGATACACTGGCGGCTGTTTATTTCTTTTCGAAAAATCGTTCGAATGTTCGTTAATTCTTTTTACGATATTTTTCCTTCATTCGGATACTTTGGAATAAGACGGCATAGAAAATATTTTTGAGGCAATAATCCAGACTGATTTAATCAAGAAAAGATGAAAGATTGTAATGTTATTCTATATTTTGAAAATTGCGATTTACACTTTACGATTTCATCTTCCAGTGTAGGAACGATCAAATAAATATTTCTCTGCATCAATTATGTGAATCTTTTTGTATTTTAACGTTTAAATGTTGAAAATTTTACATCTATGTATCGTTATGAATTACTGATAGTTCGTACGGTATTGTATTGATTAGGTGATTGGAGGACATTTGAGATAAAAGTTGCATCGGAACCCATGTTTAAAAACAAATTCTCATATTCCTCAGAGTCAATGAACGCTCTATAATTTTGAGCAGGTTCTACAACCTAAAATCACGCAAGTTCAAATATACACACGTTATTGTTAGTATGGAAACGTTTGATTTCTTTTTGAAATATTCTCTATTTCTGCGAATAGCGTATCGGTTCCAGAGCAAAGTTCAACAGATTTATATTATTCGTCACATTTATATTCCGCGACAGTTCCAGAGATAGAGAGGACTAGTCGAAATAATTTCATTCGATGAAACGGTCATTTATACGGGCAGAGTTGGAACCTGGCGGCTGAATGGCATTTTTATGCATATCGCAGATTGCACAGTTCGAAAAGTCAACTGGAAGCAAAATCTGGCATTCGGGAACGACGTGGAGAAGGAAATAGGATACAGGCTGGATATTTAACCAAGATTATGGCAGCTCGTTTAGTGAAACATTCGCGGAAGTTAAGCGCCTTTCTCGGTCGCCGACGCCGGTCTGTTTTAGGTAACTCCGAGAACGTCGCTGAGATAATTCTTATCAGGCTGTCTGGCTGTTTTAACGTTAGCCAATTCTAATTTCTTCGAGCTCGATACGCGTTGAGAGCCAAGGTTTACGCGCCCGTACGAACGTTACTGAAAGAAATTCAACTAGTCGTAGAATTGATCGAAACTTACCTTTTCTTTTTAGTCGAATTATTTTTTTAGAAAAATGTGTATTTCACTACCATGCGCGAATTGTTAATTAATCGAATCCATCAAAGTGTCTGGATATGTCTAAAGTCGAAATCGATCGGGATTTGTAATAATGTATTGGTTGAAATTAATGTTAAGATAAAGACAGGAAATAGTTTAGGTATTGTTAAAGTAAATGTTGTCGTGTAGTTCATTCGCGTCTAATTAGTGTAGGTAATACCTTTACAGTAGGTAGTATATTAATACATACGTTTATTGCGTTATTTTACGTAGAACGTGTGTCAACTAATATTAACTTGTTCATTTACATTAATTCCACATCAACTGCTAACGAATATTCTGATTTAATACACATTTGTGTATTGCATTTGCAACGTTCGGGCGTTGTATGCACTCGGTAAACAACGGCACAAGTAAATACATGCTACCATAGAGATTAGTTTACGACCACGCAGAAAACAGAAATTATTCAAACATTAATATTCCATAGTTGGAACGTCTGTGAATACTACTCCGTAACTATAATTAGGAGACTATGAACAATTCTCTTGAAAAATTCATTCCTTCAAATGTTAGTATTAGCTCGTGCCATTTTTTTCTATACGTTGAAAATCCAATTACTTTTCCTCTCGAGATTTAAGAAAATTGTTAACCATAACATTACGTATCACAGAGATTAGATATTTTTACCATAAACATGAAAATAGCCTAATTATAAGTCATACATCTTCCGTTCCGAAATATTTAGTTTTGCCTTCAACGAGCAAACTGAATTCTCTTTAACGACGCAACAATCAACTCGATCCAACAGTTCAATTTCTACTACTTTGCAAAGATGGTTTCGGATTGTCGTAATGTAAATAGATCAAAATAAGTGATAAGCTCGTCCTTTTTAGACTCTCCACCTAAGCCACATACATTATCATCGGTATATTTTTGTGATACATTTGTAGTCAACGTGTCGTTTTGTTTCAAAGTGTCATAAAAGTGAACAAATCATTTAGGTTGACTGGCGTGCGAACAATTTCCCCGTTATATGCACAAGTAGCCATCATAATCGAGCTGACTTTTAGCTATGGTAGATTATGTGTACACCCTCGTGGTTCTATCTGTACGACGTGTTTGGTTAGGTTACACAAAGGATGGGTTTGTGTCGTGTTTCGCACTGGCTACACACCCACTGGAGTCAGCTGGCTTGGTACCCTGTCTAAGATTATGTTTGTGCTCTTTGTCAGCAGGAAATCATTATTTTCGATAATAGAGAGGTAGTCAGAAAATGTGGTTAATGTTCGAGAATCCGCGATCAAAATTGCTTACACAATACCGCGAACGTATTTTTAATCAAAGAAAATATAGTAGTTAACTGAAGATATTATACAAGCATGTACATTTAATCATATCATATGATCGCGGAACTTCTTATTTTTATTCAATCTCGAGTTAACTGCATACTTGAAAAGAGTAAAACAACCTCTGAAAAGTTGTTCTGATAAACTTAAAATATTTTCCAATCGAAGCACGCCTCGTATGGATTATAATTAAGCCAACAATCGATATATTGACCGGACGATGTTAGGTTTAAGGTGGATTAAGATAGATCTTTAGATATCCTCGATAATTTCATGAATCATCGGTTCGTTCAGAAGTAATTCGCATAAGCTGCTTCCAGTTCCATATCGAACGCAATGGGAAACGTGTCCAAGAACGAAATCCGCGAAGCCTATTCAGTACAACGCAGAGAATAGTCTTTCCTCATTTTTTTCCGGGCAAAGACAGGAAGAATGGATAATTCGCTGACACAACGGCTCAACTGTTCTGATCACTCGAACGAGCATCCATTATCCACCTTAGTGGTATCTAGTACGATACAGAAACGCACCGCAAAGGGACGAAATTAATAACTGTTTGCGGACACGTTAAGCCCCTTTGCAGCCGTCCGCTTTATTAATTTAAGCTGGCTATTAAGCCAGGAGACAGATTTCTATCGCGATTCTGCTGTTACACGCGCGACAATTGCTTCTCTTTTTACGATAAACGACCGTGCTGCACACGGTATTTAGGACAGTGTTTTAAGTGAATTCTGATTATTGTTAATACATTAAACTTGAAGCTTAAATAAACCTGAACTAAGATTTATGAAATTATAAATCCTACATACACGTTTTAAGCAAATATTTGATGCTTTTGTTTCTCTCTTTTCTCCGCGAAAATATTTAATATATTATTGCACAATGCTATAATGTATTTTTATCATTTTTGTTTCAGATGTCAACATGGTGGCCGAACCAAAACCCCATCAAACCGGACGCAAACGACAGAATGTAACCAAAACTGGCAACGATTGGTATGTGAACATACTTTCTCTAGCTACGTATTATTAACACGTTTACTGTAAATCTAAGAAATATTTCGAATTATCTCTGTAACGTTAAAGATATCGAATATTCTATCGAACATGCTGTTTATTCAAATTAATTCCGTCCATCGATGGAACTACCATGATAGCCAGCGTATTAAAATTCAATTTTCGAAACAGTGTAAGCTAATATACACGGTATTGATATGAAACGTAACAAGATCCAGTTTACATATCTCTGTTGCTGGTATTTGATAATGACAAGTAACATTATCAAAAACTAGTAAAAGAACCGGTTATAATCTTTACGGAGAAAAAAGGTAGAATCACATTAAAGTCCTTCTTATCCAAATTTGAAGATCAGATTTTGCGTGAACGTGTGTAATAAAGACATACACACTGTAGGAGTGCAAAGAAAACACGAATAATAAGTAAGAAGTTATCACACGAGGAAATTCGTAGATTCTAGTGGAAAATTGGGTTAGAGAGTGTCGATTGTGTCGGTCTGTCGGATGAAAAATGGCGTTCTTCTTTGGTCTGTTCCAAAAATCTGTAATGTCGCGCGAGACTTGGCAGCTAGCCTAAGCCTGCAGATCGCATCACGGACGAGGAAGTTGGTCGCAGGTCGCGCATAAATCTTCCACGTAAACGGAGAAGTCGCATTTCATTCGAAGGGCGACCACTTGATCCTGTCGCCGTCGCTGGCTCGAACCGTGAGATCGCCTTAAGAACAGCGTCAAACAAATGCTAAACTCGATCTAACTGGCCTGCTCTTCGCGTCATGCTTCTCGTTTGACGACGTGCTGAAACAGTGTTTTACGCGACGTACGTGACCATGAAATTGCGAGAACCTCTCAGCTCGACGAGAAACGCGTCACCCGGAAATGAAACAACGATAATCGCCGGCTAATCCGCCTGCACTCGCGATTGTTTAGCGTTTAGACTGATTAAGCTGACGCTTTTTGCCGGAAAAACGTTGGATATATTAGAATCGCTTTGTTCCTAGACTTGTTTATTTCTCCATCGCGTTTTCTGACGGAATTTCGATTGTATATCGACAGATGGATTTTCGCAAAATTCGCCGAACGTTTGGGAGGTTCTCCCAAACGAAGTTCGAGGAAAGGACAGAGAAGGATGGATGATAGGGGGAACCACGGTCGTATTTCCTAGAAGGGAAATAACGTATGTACATTGTTATTATTCGATTCCTCGATAAAACGTGTTCGATATCCAAACGGTGAGTGAAAAGGAAGTGATATAGAAAGGTATATACTTCGGTTTATTAAATTTTTACTAGAATTTTAGCTATATCGGTAGAGTGAAATATAAAAGTGTACATAACAAAGAGATGTTAGCGTGAATATTTTAGCAGCAACTATGACATGACTTACCACCTTTTAGGAATAAAAGATTAGAGATTGGAAGTTTTATACCTTTTTTGGAGGGAGGGTCACGTAAGAGCGTTGATCAATGGCGCTGATGGAGTATTTTATTAAAAAGATATATTTATGGTTAATGGGGCGGACTAATTTGAAGTGAAAGATAGCACGACCGAATTAACACGAAGAATCAAAAAATTCTTTATCGTTGGAAATTTTATTACCGCTTTCATTGTTCGTTTTAATATGCCACTATAATTCTCTGATATTGAATTACTTTCTCAGAATCCAAGAAACTGCAAATATTACTTTGATAACGCTTTTCCACCAATGAGACCAGATAAAACATGTTGTTCGTTGCTTTAAGGACAATGTCCCTGGGGAAGGCAGAATTCCGCAGGTTTCTGTAGGGAAACCGTGACATCTCGTATCGCGTCATCTGGTTTCACGATCTGCCGGCCGAAGAAAACGAGCCAGTCAACTCTGGTAACTGGTTAAGGTCCGCAAGCAAAGTGGACCGAGGGACACCGATTGTTTAGACCCTAAACTTTGGAGGGACATAGAGCGTGTTTGGTTGGTTGCACGAAACACGGTCTCTGTCCTCGGCTTGCGCGATAGTCGCTAATATAAAACGGCAGTAAACCGTGATTGTTAAAATTTAACGATCCACCCGTTTTTCGCTGCAATATTTCTCGCGTACGGAATGAATTTTCCGGCGGTTCTCGCGTGACATTTAAAATTTGCCGAAACATGCGGCAAAATGCGGGATTGTGCGACTACTGAGTCTGACTGCTGCCTCGTTGTCGCTATTTTTTAGCTTCGCAGCAAATTGAAAGGAATAACGACGATCATTTTTCCACGATGGCCGAAACGGTCGCTTCGAAAAATTTTCGTCCCGTCGTTTGAAAAATATAGCACGGCTCCATTGAAATACGCCCCCATGTTGTCCGCTACTCTTTCAAGCCAATAGACAAACGCAGAATTGGCCTGTTTGGAAATATTCAATAAGATTTAGTATGCAGTGTCTTTAATTGGCGTAAATTCCGATTTGAAATTTCCTTTCTTCTTTTTCTTTTTGTAGTTCTTATTCGCGGTTATTGCATCGAAAAATATTTCTAGTAGGTACTTCGTGAATTATTACGTTTGCTTATTAAGATAAATTGACTACTACGTGCAATTTTAACGTTTAATTTTTTTGTCAAAGATTATATTACAAGTTATCAAATTATTTTTCACATCGAATGTTCCGTAGGGAATGTGCAGGTATATAACATATTATTAATACAAATTCAGAACTTTCTAGCTACAAAACGTGACATTTGCAGGAGCATATCGTGCAATATTAAAATTCGTATATTCTACAATACATAAGAAATGACGATGGAGAGGTGCATATGGTAGCGTGCTATCGATTTTTCAATAATTTCAGAAACAAAGCGAGACATTTCATACATATATTATGTAAAATCGCATACAATCTTGGAATATGATATTCTCCCCGTTAATATGGTTTATTGTCCAAATATTATTAATAAATACTGTGTGTTTTAAATGGGAATTTCGAATGTGAGTTTCATTAATGTGTAAAAAAATGCGCGTAATATTATTGACAATGGTCGCTTTCGCTATTTTCGGTGTGTGAAAACGTTTAAACGTGAGTAAAATGTTTCAACGAAATCCTATCTGGATTGAAATCCACTTGAAAATGGTTTTGAATTATTTTAAAAAATCCATGTTCCACGTTGTTAAATTTCAATAAAGTTTCCAATGGGGAAAATTTTTGAAGCTGGTACTCTTACCATTTGTGTTACGACCGTTCGCGGAGAGACGCGGTCGCGAGGAAAACGCGTCAGCGAGAGGCGTAAATTCTCGCTACGATTCGGTTAATCGACGCCGCGAATTAGTCATTCCCCTGTTTCGGTTAAGATAACAGAGGTGGTTGGATGAATATGACACAGTATAGTAAGTTATATTTCACCGTTTATTCTAACAACTTATAACGAAGGCAATTACGCTGGTGCGTATGTACGAGATGAATGAGTGACTGATATACGGGTGTATATACCCGGTTAAAGGATGTTGACCGTTCGAAGGATGTAAAATCAGTGATGTTCGGAGACGATGCTGTGGCAAAGGAAAGCTAAGGATGGGTGTGTCTAGCGCACGGGACCATCGGATTTGTTGGTGACGATTTTAGTTGAGAGAGTGAGGGAAATAGGCTTCGTTGTTAATTGGTTAAACGAAGGGTCTTAACCGCCCTCGAGAGAAAGTGGTTAGTGGGAGGAAAGTTGCATCATACGTGAGAAAAACTAATTTTCCCTGGTCAAGCTGTAGTAGACAATGGTCTTTAGAAATTCTTCGGAAACGGACGTTTGTTCGGTTTGAAGGACCTCGACTAGGAAATTCCTGAGATTTATGGAAGGTACTTGAGACTATTGAGGATACGCAGTGAGTATCCAACGACATCTGGTTGCCATCTTGCCCGCGGTGTGTGGCCTGGGCTAGGTAGAGTGTTACGCGACGTAACAATTTGAGTGTTGCTCATTTCGCGGACATGATATTTGGATACTGTCAAAATTTAAAAATCTGCTAGTCTGACCGTCCCTTTTCTCATATAGGGCGTTCTATTAAATTTTCGAACAAATTTTTCTTGCTACGTTACACACCTGCATCAGCTTCTATTTCTAATTCGTGTTTCTACAATCCTAATGCATTTAGGATTGTAGAAATGCAATTTCTATTTTCATTTATTTCTCTGGTATTTGTCGCTATCGCGTAACATTATTATATTTATATAAATTATTACATTTCGTACGTGTAAAAATACAATTCACCAAAAAATAGGAGTTGCATAATTATTTAATTTCCAATCTTTTTGGTCCAATTTAAAATTCAAATTTCATGCAAAGAGAAAAGGGGTGATAATGAATAAATTTCCCTTAGAAAAAACAATAATGGCGGGCGCAGAGGCGATCTCGTTCACGCGTCTGCCCTTCTACCGATGAAAATAATTGCTTGTACACGCAGCAGCTGTCCTCTTCATCAGCCGTACGTACCCATTGTCCGTCAGACGTTTTCACGGAATTGTCGGCTTTATAACGTCACGTCATTTACCGTCGAGGCATCTTGGAGCAGGGCGAAGTTGTTGTCTGGCTAACACAACTGCTGGCCGCGAGACAGTAAAATCACCGTCCTAGCCATTGTGTCCATCATGATATGCAAGGCTGAAAATTTTACGAGGGATGAGAGACTCAAAACTTAAACGAAAAACATCGTTAGTTAAGATTATACGATGTTCTAACGCTTCTTACTTTTCGTGTACAATTAATCAATTAATTTTGAAGATCTCCAATGTACATACGTTTCAGGGTAATATTCAGTATGAATTATGTATTTAATCCTTAACGTTCTAAACAGTGTACATTCACTAAAATGTTGCTACGGATAGAATATAGTTAGGATCTTGATGTTATGCACATATTTACCTACTTACGCTACTTCCATGTTACATATATTATGTAACATAATTCAGAACGTACGTATTAAAAAATTGAAGATGGGATATGCTATAGCATTTGTTTCGTGCCTGCCTTTCTTGTTTTGATTTTCATGTTGTACATTCCTTGATATAAATTACAGAGGTTGGTTTCGGTCAAAGGAGAAAAGAAATTTTTTACTCGCACACAGGATAACCGAATTAATATGATTTCACGAACTGGTCGAGAATTTTAAACGAAGAGCGTACTGTTAATGTAGGAATAAGTAATTAGACACGTACAAACTTAACTAGACTTTTAACAAGTTCGTTTTAATCTTCCCTCTCGAAGCGAGTTTCTCAGGGGTAACTTTCTATTCCTTTTCTGGTAATTGGCAATCATCCGGAGCGGCAGACTGCTGCAAATAATCAAAAAATTATGTATAACAGACAAATTAATAAACTACAAGCGCTAATATAATTTTAGTAATATTAGCTCGACAAATTAGACGAAAACCAAAGTTATACGAGTACCCTTAATTTATCAAACAAAATGAAAAAAAGGCGATCGAATAATACCACTTTTTGTGAGCACTGTCATCTTCGTCATTTTGACGAAAAAGAAAATAGAAATCAGAGTTTAAACGATCGTTCACTTTTGGCCAATCGAATTACGTTCTCAAACTTCCTCTAAAAAAGAAAACCACCCTTTTTACAACCTCGTAACTCAACCAAAATTCCATCTCCGCAGACGTTCTGTTGAGACCAATCTGAAAACGTCAAGGCACAGGTAACTGCATAGTTGTACACCGCGGGATACCGCGGATGGTCTGACAGTTTCCGTGAACGTAAAAAGAGGCCGTGACAAGGGAGAAAGAGCGAGAGAGAAAGGAAGAAAAAGAGCGAAAGGGGAAGAGAAGGAGACAAAGCTGGAAAACATATTTCGCGCCGGCTGATGCATTATCCGTGAGATGTCTGCAACAGATAGTGTCGTGGGAAAACGTCGATAGCCCTTTTCGCGAATGAAGTCTATTCTCGGGCTTTTTCTTCCGTTTTCCACCGCTTACAATCTCGTTCTTCCTTCTTCTTTTTTTTCCTCCTCTCTCCCTCCTTCTTCCACCCTATTTTACCCTCTTTTCTCACGCCTCTTCTTTTTTCTACTCTTCCAGAAGATTCGCGCCGGCAAAAAGGCAGTTTCGCGACGATTTTCGCGTGTCCATTGAGAGAGACAGAGCGGGACTTTTTTTCCTCTGGTGGTCGTTGAACGGTCGCCACTTTTTTGATGACTCCTCGGCGACGTAATTTTCCGTCATCCAGCAACGAATGACGAGCGCGAAGAGCCTCCGCAAAAGTGACTATAATAGTTTCCACGGTGAACAATGCCCAGACTTCGAGAGTTTCGAGGTAAATGCGCGTACTGCTGCTGCTGGCTGGCGTTTCGCGTTGAAAGAAATTGTTCGTGAAGTACGTTGCCCGGAAAGATTCTTGCCCGATGCTCTCTTCTTCTGCCAGTTCTTTTCCTCCATCTTTTTCTTCTTCTTCTTCTTCTTCGTCATCGTCGTCGTCGTCGTAGTCGTCGACGTCCTTTCGTTCTCTTCGTCTTTTTCATTTCTTCTTTTTGTTTTGTCCGCGGGAGCATTCGTTTACTGATTCGAGGAAATAATATGGTTGGATGAAGAATATCCGAGGACGATCACGATAGTGAAATTCGCAGTGCAAGCACTTGCGTCTGGGATTGCTAGATGTCGATGAACCTTCCTGAAAGGAACTTGGTTCTTAGATCTTCTTTGACGAAGTTTGAAAAGGGACAGTTCTTTATTTTATTACGTTCGTCGAGCTCTTCCATAATTTACCGATCGTTTTTCATTCGAATTCGTGGTTATTAGATTGTATTCGAGGGAGGTATATACAAGAAACGAGAACATCGATCCGTTCCACAATCTTTAAATTCTAAGAAGTTGTTTTAATTATACAAGGCTCTAAAGAAAGGATCGAAGAGTTTAAAGATAGTTGAATTAAAGCAATAAGTGGGAAATGTATGTATATATCAAACAATGTTCCACACATTGAATATACATTCATCGATTTATTATTTCAACCTGGAAATGTCGTATTCAAGGAAGCATCAAACGCCTCTCCAACAGCACGATAAAACTCGCAGATAGAAACAGCTCCAATCACTCTGCCCTCTGTTTGCATCTCTTCACTTCGCCCACGCAACCTTAAATCAATTTCGACAATGTCATTGAACGAGACTGAAACAAGATTCCCAGCGCGTGACAAAAGTGACGGCAACGGAACCAACCAGTCCGTAGTGCCGTTAGACGAATAAATAAGTCAGAGTAGCCCGGCACAAGGGGAAATATACGTACAAACAGGGAGGCGAACGCGATATCTCGAAGGCGTCACTTAATATCGTCAGTCGACGCCCAATGTTCTCCCCGTTCTTCCGCTGTCGCGCTTTAATGTAGCCGTCAATCCACACCGTTTTCACCAACTCTCACGAATTCCCCTGTTTTCGTTGTTGTCGCCGCCGTCGTCACCGTCGTCGTTCCAGCAGTCTGCGTTCGTAAATCGTGTCGAATCAAAGCTCTGCTCCGGGTCGATCGTAATCGTCCGTTTTATTCTCGTCGCGCGGCACCACCGAGGATGCAAATGGTCGTCCGGCGGACGGCCAAATAAATTTGCATATTAAGCTATATTTTAATACGCGTGCGTGTCCACAGTAACAGCGAGACATTTAAAAATTATACTTGCAAACAGGGGAACATAATTAACGTCACCGGCACGCACCATCATCCAGCGACGTCGACTCGCCCTCGCCCTCGCCTTCGCCCTCGTCCTCCTCCGTAGCATTCGGTTACCGCGCCGTTCAAAATTTACCACTCGTTTCGAGTGTCCCGAGACGAGAGAAACTCGCACGACGCCGGAATTTTAATTCGCGGATGATGAATCACGCGAGAAAGGTAAATCGCGTTGGTTCGCGTCACACCACCGCCGATAGACCCACCTCGTCCGTGCATTTTTCTCTAGCCGAACGACGAATTTTGATTCACTCGAGACGACGAACGTAATACGGTCACGTCGCGGGAAAGTTTGTCCTGGATAGTTCGGAGTAATTTGTCAGTATCAGATTGGAGGGAAATGTAGTGCGGAGACGCGCTGTTTACTCGTTTCCGATTGCCTCTGTCTCGTTAACGTAATGGAGGCTTGATGACGGCCAAGTTTGAACCGGTTTCGAGAGGACAGGAAAGGTACTCCGTGTATATCTCGTTTGCGAACATTTTAGTTTCGACGAGATCCTGATGACTTTTTTAAGGAATTTTGTAAGTTGCATCTTCGACGAACCAATTTGGTTTTGTGAAATCGTACAAAATAACACGTTATTTCGTTTGAACTTGAGGTGATTTTGGATATAGGACATGTATGACGATCCTCGCTTCCGACTCTTTTCGTACAATTCTCTATTCCAAACTGACGATTCTCACTTCTCGGTCACAACTCAACTGTTTTCTTGATCCGATTCGTTTCTTTTTTTCGCCCTTCAATATCCGCACTATGCACGCGTTCGTTAGCCGTCTGCAACCGTTGCGACGTATGCCTTCTTGCAAATATTCGGCAGAAGGACCGTAGCAATATCAATGGCTCATTAGGCCTGTCGGCATTTACGCTTCGGTGATACTTGTACCAACGAAACCGTTGGAAAGTTTTGTTGTCGAGTGCCGCTACAAACTTTATCGCATTAGAATTTGGATCGAAGCTGCCACAAAAGACTGCTTTCGCGAGAATTTATAAAACGTTTGAAATGAATTTAGGAAACAACGAAAATTCAGTTTCGCGAAACTTCGTAAAATAATGTTTCGTTTCACTGAAACCACATTGCATCCAGATTTAGATATTTCAATAATACAATTAATTCGATGCGCTTTGATCTGATAGATTTTATTTTGGGCAGGCCCTTTCTTCTTTCGTTATTGTACCACAGTATTAAATTCGCTTAATTATTCATTTACGTCATATTGATACCAAATTAGTTATTAATTGAGTATCAATTAAAATCAGAACGTCAATTGTTTTGCGGTGGGCTGTGCGCCAGTCCGAGGATATTTGATTATAGTAAATTTGCATATACATATTTGATGTTTCATGATGCAACATAATGCCATTGATTATGGAATTAAAATTTCAAGGATCGTTAATACGAAGTTAACATTATATCAATTAACAGCATTGACGACCTGGGGAAAAAGCGAAAACTATTTTATTATTGTTTTGAAATGAATTTAAATATCTCAGAATTCTCTTAGAAATTTAAAGATAGACCAAGACTTAAACATTATGTAATTATTAGAATATTCGCGCATTTACTAGAATAATCTTTCTATGTAATGAATATTTAATTATGACTATAAGTCTTTTCGTCTGGGGTGATTCAATGAATCTAATTCTGCTACATCTGATAATGTGAATTATTATTAATATATATATTCAATTATCATTCCGAATTTCATGACCAGTACAAATCCACGATACGTTCATTCAACTATTTCGTCGAACAAACGATCAGGGGACAACTCGGACGTCTGGTTCGCGTGCATGGAACATCGATTCACCGGTTGAGTGACGAATGAAGACTACTTCCGGCAGAATCGACAGGTCTGTTGCAATCATTCCAATACCTGGCTGATATTTCATGATGAAGTGGCGATACTCGTCGATCGGTAACCACAAAATCGAATCCGATGATCTCGTTTTGTACCATTGACTCGAAATTAATGATTGGGAAATGAGGTTCGTTCGAAATTTTTCAACGTCAACATTTGATAAAATCGGTTGTGGAGGATCCTTTGATAACACTCATAAAACGCTGTCATCGCGTTATTTCTGTGGATATGATTTTTAAGAGGATTAAAGACGCGGGGAAATTTAAAAAATATCGAAAATAATTAGGTAGTTTAATTATCTTGATAGATCAGTGCATTGTGGGAAAAAATGGGGATTATAAATTTTCAGTACGCTTCGAACGTGAATGTGTAAAAAAAGTTAATTCTTTTTGTTAATCTTTTGTTATAATTGCTTTTCCGTGATATGTTCATTTTTTTTGTTTTTTTAAATAGAAATTAAAAAATGTAAAACATTGCTGAGCAAATAGTCATTTAAGTCGCTACTCATTCTAATAGAGAAGAGAAATAATTTTTTTTTACTTTTTCATCATTCCGTAATCTGTGAAATTTGAAAACAATCGTGCAATTTTTTCAACAAATAAAAATATCGGAGTATTTTTTATTTGGAAATTTATTTGAAAATATCAACGCTATGTATTTTTTTTTAAGCAGGAACCATTCTGTAAACAACGTTACTTTCGGAAATTGCAGGCGGTTTTGAACGCAACAAGTGAGAAGCTTGAATAACGAGGACTGGCCACCTCGGCTATATATTTTCCCTTGACAAGTTTTAATGAAATTCCATATCTGATTCTTTTAATAATATTCATCGACGAATTCCTGCTTTGATGGAAATCTACGTACCGCTAGTGCTCATGAAAGGGAACAACGTTCTAGATTCTAGATTATCATTGGCTCGTTTCTGCTTCGTTTAGGAGAAAACTGATACGTTCCAAGGTAATCTATATCTTTGTCTTTTTCGTGTTACAAAGAGTACGTAATTTACTTGCTTGTGAAGATCACGCACAGCCCTTAGCATGATTGTAAGAATTTAAAAACGACATATTCTAGTTTATTTAATGATAATTTCTGTTTAGACCGCGTTACAGTAACACGTTCTTAATCATTTTTATAACGCATAGTACGATAAAATATTATTTTTCTATAAAATGATATTAACGCAAAAATTCTCGTATAAAGGAACTCCGTGTTAACGCGCGATATTTAAAACATGTTTCTCATAAACAAATAAGCCTGTCGTTATCGCGAACGTGTTCGATGAAATTTAATTATTCGGAAAATTAATTTCACATAAACACAGTTCGCCAAAGCAATCTTAATGAAAAGACATTTTACAAAAAAAATGTCTGAAAACAAATTGCGCATATTTACGCTTGCAACTGACGTTTCCTGGAATAACAATCTCATTGGAAGGATTTCAAACTAAACGCCTGAAGTTAATTGAAAGTCCGATTTCGGAATTAATGTTGTTACGAAGTAAATTCTGTGGACTGTGTGATGCCACGATATAATTACGAAATTATTGGTTGCATATAGTACAGTAACTAGACTGTGATAACGGAAGATAGTTGGTGACTTACACGTAATGACTGATATCCCGTTGTTATATCTGATTTTAATGAGTAGAAAAGAATAGAACTCGAGTTGGCATTTAACGTTTCTGACCTGAAATGACCTACGGCAGAGAAGCACATTAATATAGCTAATGGTATTTCGAAACTTAGTTTCTCTCTCCTGGGACAAAACTCGCCTAATTGGTCCACTTTCCTCTGAGCACGAATTGAAGCGGAAACCGCGTTTGTTACCAATTTGCGACAGCCACGGATAGCATTGTTATTATTATTTACATAATAAGCAGATGCACGCGTAAAAATACCGGATGCCGTGGTTTAATGATATTTTCACATTTTCAACTTCATCGCGATAACGAACGTTTTTATTCGCTATTCCAAGGATTATAAATTTGACGTCCTTGCATTGGATTACTTGATATTAATTAAAGCCCATATTTAGCATCGAGATTTAGCATCGCCAGTATTTTCGTACTATATCCTTCATTTTTAATTCTTGTGAGAAAATATTCATCTTCGCTCAATGCTTACGCTCTAATAGTAATAATAAAAGAGCTATTTTTAGAAACATTAATGTTTATGTGACTATTAATATTCAAATGACAGGTATATATTTATTTTAACTAAAACAAGAAAAGCGATATAAATGTTTCAATGTTACTGTGAATTTCGTTCTCTGTAAATAATTAAACGATATTCCTGAGAAATTGCTGTTAGCAACCTTATACCTACATGTTCCATATTACTACAAAATTACTGTTAGGTGCAATAATTTTCTCGTAGAGCGAACCGAACGTTTAAACAAGCTTTTCTATAAATTCTCGTTGGTCTTGTACTTTTGAATTTGCCTGTACAGTTAACAGAGGCCTTCCAGCCCTTAACACCGAACATAAATATTAATAAGCAAGCGGTGAAATTCACGCTTATCGTGGCACCGTGAAGATTTACATGAGATAACACGACTTTCCTTTTGCTATACGGCCGTTTGTGTGGCCCGTGCACGTGTATCCAGCAGAAAACACGTCGGCATTTACATACGACGTCGGATAAGGCAGTCACGGAGATCGTTTTGCGGCCGCAACTTTTATCGCGACTGATATCTCGCCGGGTGGTATTGCATTTTTTTTAGAATAAATAACGAGACTCGGGATGATGAAGCAAGAGCTGTTACATAGCGTTGTTTACGCGCCACGTGAATGGAACGCTTTGAGAAATGATCTTTGCATTTTCACCCCTCCAAGATGTTGCGATAGTATTGCTTTAAGCCCTACCTACCTTTCTACCATTCTAATTTCTTTCGTCCCCTTTGAGTCTACGATCGACCTTTTTAGCGAAATTGCTTAAAAATAGTACTTCAAAAATGGTACTTCTACGATAATAAGTAATAGTATTTACATATAGTATTACATATAGTATACATATCGTAATACATATAGTATGCCATATAGTAATAGTATTTAAAATATTATTTTTACAATAATTGTTAATAACATTTAAATTGTTTAAAAATATTATTTACAAGAATATTTGCACTGATCTCCTGTTTCGAAATTGCTTAAAAATGGTATTGCAAAAGTAGTTACGAGATGTGGAGAATTGAAAATAAGAACTAGGAAATAAGAAGGAATCTTTGTATTTTCATCCCTCTGAAATGTTACCATAATAATACTGCTTTAAACTTTTCATCTTACCAGTCTTAGACTATAGCATGGTTAACAAAGTACCGAGTACTTTGTCTATTAGAAATTTAGATATTTGACACTTGAAGCTGTCCGAAATATAATTCATTAAGGGTTTGCCATGTTCTGTAATACCAAATTCCATCATTGATTTAGGTGCTTATTATTTGTGGCTGTTGTAAAACGTAAATACGTAATTTATTAGGAAACGCATGCATTATTAGTGACGTAGCTGTATCGTGTATTGCCGAATGCTGCGTTAATGTTGGTGATTACGCGCGCGTGTTCCTTCTACGCTATTCGTATCTGAATGCGTTGCTCGATAACGTTTGGCTTACCACAAACCGCTGCATAACTCGGAACCCCCCACTATGTGTTAAACAACATTGATTAGTGACATCTGTAGAGTTAATATTCCGATAAATTTAATGTCCCTTTCGTATCTCGTTTAATGCCGGTGATAATTGCGTCATTAAATATTATTTTGCAGCTGTTGTCACGAAAGGGTCAATAAATCGTTATATTTAGCCAATTTTAATTAGTCCACGTATAATTTTCCTACAGCTATTACAAAATATTTAAGCAATATATAAGTTAGGTAAAGAGGGTAAATATGTGATTGAAATAATTTTGTTCTATAATGTGTTATTTTTAAACGTAAAGCTAGCGTTATTAAAGCAGAACATTCACTTCAACGTCCTGTTTCAAATTGCGCATTCGCATAAACTTTTATTGTATGTTCATTCTGCATGGAATGAAGTATCGTCGATGACGAAAAATATTTGTTGCATTACAATATGCGTTACACTGTTAATTTAACGTTACACAAATTGCAAGATGATGGATATTCATATATTCGTAGTCAGACGCGTAATTTACTTTACTTTATCCTGCTGCTTTACTTTATTTTGGTACTATTAAACATCAAAATATTACGCTCTTCGCAATGAGAAATAATAAATTAAGCCTCTAAGTTGCCTGTTCATTGTCGACTTACGACATCATCGATCGATTAATTTTCATATTGCATCGACAGAACTAGAGGTAAAAAAGCAGTTCGGTTTCGAGTTCTCCCCAACGTTAATTCACTGCTGGCTTCCCTGTGAGTTACTTCACACCCCCTCGGTTTCTCCATTAGCCTATCAGACATGGCTGGCCCGTAATTGCTCGCGGCCGCACTTCGTTCACCAGGGTTAATTTCAAGTATACCCTGTCCATCGGATATACAACGAAGATTGTTCGTTCGTCGTGTATTCGATAAGCTTCGTCTGGCTGCGAGTGCTCGGTTCTCTCTACCCTCTGTGGTCCCGGTACACAGGCCGCACGAGCACAAACAACGTCTCCCCGGCCGTGGTGAAACGCCGATGAGTATATTTGCAGATCAGTCGGGCGAGTTCTACCAACATTTCAGCATCGTTAGCATTCAATTACGCGATTATTGAGGGTCTTGGCCGATTCGTGCGCCCCTGCTTTCTTTGATCGATACACGTCCCTTTTTGTGAAATGCCGTAGCTCGAAATAATAGCCAACTCAAGTGCCGGCTACTGCTTGCTTCTCCCCTCAACCAAGTTCGTTGAACCAAGTGTCTACCTGTGTATGTGTGAATGAAATTTCAATATCTCATGTGTGAGGACTCGAGCCACTTTAAGCTCCATTAACCTATCGAAAATTTTGCTAATGAAGTATTACAGAATTCGCTGCTTCCGGACTTTAATGGAGAAGCTTGGTTATATAATCAGCGCTAGAAAATTTCTTAGAATTTTAGGAATTATTCTTCTGGTGCTAATCGGAATATAAAAATCTTCAAGCGTCGGGAGATTCTTCTTGTTCAATAAATTCCGGATCTTTCTCTTGAATTGCTGTATTTAAATTCGTGTCACATTCAATATATCGTTATTGAGCAAGAAAACATTCATAATGAATAACTGTTTCAATTCTACCATATCAATTGCCGGAAACAATCAAAATCATCAAATAATCCAGCACAAAGATAGTACCCTGGATTTCTTATATGGATAAGTATATTTGTCGTAGATATCGATTGCATTTGGTATCTAGGTCCAAAAATATTACGATCCCTGGTCCCTCTAGTTCCCTCGGCTAAAATTAAGCATGACGTACGAAGAGAATCACGATAAGTGGTAGTACACTGTGTACAAGGTTTGCGTTAAAATTGGCTAAAATGAGCAGGAGTGTAATCCAATTTCGTTGAGTAGTTTTCGTGCGCTGGGCTTTACGAGAAGAAAATATGAAACGAATGAAATTATTAAATTATTCCATTCCATTTTATCGCTAGATAATGCTACACAATTTTGAATTTTAATTGCTCCTGGTAAACAGTAACTTTATGCGTGTTTCAATAAATTCTATCAACCGTCCTATTGAATTTTTCAGGAAACGAAGTTGTCTCTTGTTTTGGCATTAATCCAGTTGTAAAATGCAATTTCAATTTATTATTACAATCGAGACGAGAAGTTTTTCTTAGAGCAGCAGCGATCCTTCAGCCATCGTTTGTGGCCAACAATTCGTCGAGGATTGCATATTGAGCCAGCCGTTGTTTCCGGTAATTGCGACAGGAAAGAAATACCGTTTTAAATGCAAATGTATGCAAGACAATCCGGAGATTGACTAAAGAAGCAAGACTTATCGCGACGTGATATATTTGGCTAAAAGTAGCTTTCCTTAATTGGAGATCGCATGATAATGGCGCAATTTATTTTACCCGGAATGCATAGCGTTTTCAATGATCAATTATGCACGACATTCTGACTTCAAATCGATACGACCGCCATTCTAATTATCATAGCATGATCAAGCGTCGCGTCGTTCACTGATTTATTATAAATAGTCTCGATCGAGAACACGATGATATTTTATTCGATAAAAATAGAACATTCGATATAGCATCGTTTAATTATCATTTATTTTTAAAAAAATCTGAAATACGTTGAGAGACCGCAAAAATTTAATTGAAAGAATTTATCACCGAAAGAATTGTAAAATTTTCAAAACAACAATCACGAAGCTAGAACCGATACATCATAAAGAAAGTCTCTCCTCAGTTTCGCTACAAACTTTCCGAACAAACCAATATCGAAAGCAGTGTATGAGTTTCTCGTTTGTAGGAGGCAAAGTGAAATAAGAGAAGCTTAAATAACGTAAAAGGGATAGCGTTAGAATATCAACAGCGTTTCATTTTAATTGCAGGAAACAGTTGGTTTGCTCGCTGGCGATTGTCAATATTGGCTGTCACGCGTTAGTTCCTCTAAATTCGCTTGGAATGTACCCATGGGTTTCCGATATGGAAACACCAGATTGATGACCGACTCTGCAATAATTGTGATGGTTACGTACATATACAGGGCGACGCGACGGCACCGAGGGAGGTGAAAACTTGCCAGAGAATTATAGAAGCACGTCGGTCACGGCCAATGCATTGTAAATACGTGTTTCCAGTGCTGACGTCAGAGTTAATCAATGCAACGATTTGCCAATGATAAATCGCTAACGTGTGATAACAGGTCGAGCGTGGCTCAATCGAATCGATAAAAGCCATAGTGCCCTGAGAATTTCGTATCTCTCTTAAACGAATTGTTATTTAATTGATATGCGCACATGAAATTTTCGTACAAATTTTAATCACATGTAGTTAACAACGAACTAGTTTCGTTCTTCCAAATTCATAAGTATTGTCGGTAATAGAATTATTCATGAGGGTTCAGAATTAGACTTTGATGGTGTCATTATAAATCTTTCAAACACCCAATGATTTGAATACGTTTATTATGTACGTAATTTATGTAGCAAAGCTTCTCTTTTATTTTCGTAGTTAATTGTCCACGATAAATATTATTCATTTTTGACGAATAAAATTTTTAAAGGAAGAATGGCAGGTTTTCAGAAGATTGAATTTTCGGAGCAAGGCAAGAGTCGTGGATTAGAAAGGGAGTAGCACTTGGTCAAACGATCTGACTTTCTGAACGAGTGATATCAAAATGTATTGGATGGTGAACTATCACCTTTACGGAGCTTTTATTGAAATTCTTGGAGGCGATCTTGAAAAGAATTCCTTCCTCTACCCAGTCGACTCATCTCGAAAGTCACGCCTGCGGAATGAGTTCAATGTAGGGGAACCCTTATAACGTAATTTCGAAGACTAGGATAGAACGTGCGTGAGAGAATGAAGGTTCTTAAAAAGTGATCAACCCAGAATACATTTTCTTTCCGAAATTATTTATGATTTAAGTTCTTTCGACGTTCCAGAAGAAAGTGAATTCAGATATCGAATTTTATCACCTTTTATCTGCTATTGAAATAGATAAGTTGATAAGTGTAGTTTTGAAAAATGTTGAAATTACGTTACAGGTGTATTTAATAGTGTGATTATATTCTTCCTATCATATTACCCCTATATAACGAGTTTAAAGTGGCTTTTCATTTGTCCGAACCTTTAAGAATCTTCTTACTTCGTGAAACTTTCTGGCTCTAATTCTTGTAAAATGCTGAAAATTTTCGGAACTCCTTGGCGTTTTAATAATAAATAAGGTAACTGAAAGTTCCACGAGGGTTGGTTTGATTAAAAAGCTTTTGAAAAGAGTTGATTTTAAACAGAGCGAAAAAATTCCAAAGTCTAAAGATCGTAAAGACAATGTATGGCGTCGTTGTTCCTATTCATCGATCATTCAAAGTCAGTGAAATTTTACCACGTTTTATTATCCACTAACTTTCCTAAATTTTCTAAATAAGTTAGAAAAAGATTCCACCAGTTGTCTACTTAATTTTCACTTGCTTACTCGATATTTCATAGCCGTAGTCAATCTGGAATTCGCATTATCACCGAGACGCGAGTAGAAGTCAAATTTTCCGAGCTATAGATACGGAATACCTAGCTGATAGCGTGCAAAGTAATCGCGTCAGGATGATCAGGGGAAAAGTTGACCTTCCCAGGATCTGTCTCCTCGGTTAAACCACCGAACAGACCGATGAGTGGTTCTTTTTCGTAGCCTCATCCCTATACCAAGCCATGCAGAAGTACGTACAGCGAAATGGAGTCAGTCGCGAATGACGATGGCTGGATTAGCCTAGAGGCACGTGCTGTGGACACCATTCTCCACTTCGCTTGAGTGCTCGAAAATCACGTTCGCGCTGAACTCAGCCAGAAAACAGACTCCGACGATTCACGCATTCTGATTCAGTCACCGCTCTCTGGCCCCTCACTGTGCGTTCCTATGTTCAACATTCCGCCGGATTCCTTGTGTTGCCTCCGTTAAAGGACCTCTGGGTACGTTTTATGTGTCACTGGAACCAGTCGAGCCCTTTTAAGGAACGTTCGAATGTGTTGGTTATTCATATAGAAGTTTTCTTTCGGAAATAAGTTGGTTGTCGATGGGAAATTTTATAGGAATCTCGTGAAAAGTTTCTATCTTTTTTCAAAGTAAGATAACGCGTGGTGCAGTAGGACTTTTAAAGTATTATATTTTGGAATCTGAGAGTTTCAGCTGTTCAGTGAAATATCAGAACGAAAGAACGATATTGCTTCAAACAAGACGTTAACTGAATGGATGAGCGGAATTTTACAATATGTTAAATATAAAAAAAGTTAGTTATACAACGATGTAGGGTGATTCTATGTGAACAGCAAGAAAAAGATTTGATATTAATTATATTAATTGTGTTAAATGTATTAATATACATTTAGCCTGAAGCTCCGTTTTCGAGAAAATCGACTTTGAAGATTTGAAGAACATACATTAACTTGGCTAATTCCAGACTCAACAAGAGTAAATAATCGACGTACATTTGGTAGAAAATAGTAAAAATAGGTATAGAAATAGTAAGAATAGTAGAAAATATGTCAGAAATATAGAATAAAATTTTTTCATAAGATGCTTCATTTTCGAGAAAAATAAATTTGAAAATGTATCGTGGAACTGTATAATACCAATTCCTAATTAAACATGTTGAAACGTTATTTCCTTGAAAATGCAGCCTCAAACGGAAAAACTTTATTTCATACTTTTGACCTATTTTCATATGTGTAATAACCTTCTGTTGAATTATTTACTCATAGCTAAGTTAAAGTATAGTTGACAAATTTTCGAACTCGATTTCTTCAAAAACGAAACTTCATACAAAAAAATTTTATTCTATGTTTCCGACTTCTTTTTTCACGTAGAATCGCCGCCTGCCCGGTTACAGTACAATCACCGCCCCTTGTACATTAGAAAATCAAAAAATTTATTCTAATTCGACTTAAAGTCTGTAAGAATATGATTTTCTAGTTTAAGAATTTAGAAACACGAAGTTAGCGAGTTCTTTATTTTTGTGTAGATAATGCAAATCCGGCCAGAGAACATCTTCGAGCTGGAACAGGAAGAGCACAGTTTCTTTGTTGTTATTTGAATTACACTGTCTTTTTTCTGTTTCATCTTTCCTTGCTTCTTTTTCTTTGTTTTATCCTACACTTTCTGAGCTCTGCGTTACTTTTCCCTGCAACTCCTTTGTTCATTTCGTAGTAATATTAAGATAATGAGACGAGTTTTCCGGAGAAAGTCAGATACCAGTTCCCCAAGGAAGGGAATTACACTCTACGGAAATAAAAGTTTAAAGTATTTTCAAGCGTGGATATTTTACACACGATAATAGAATCTTGAATGAGGTTAAGGTGCATTGTTGCGGGGCATTAAGTATGAATTATTTCGATTATTTCCAGACATATTTTTTCGATAGACGCTCATTCTATTCTTATTTCCCTGGAATAACATTATAAAATTATTAATTTTCGACCTTGCTAAATGTCAATAAAATAACCAACTATTTCCTGATATAACTGAAATTTTTCCGTAGTATTTTCATGTTGTACGATAACAGTAATAAGAAGGAAAATGTGATAATTTCTGTCAAACGATATTAGTAACTTCGCAATTTTATTTAGAATTGATGTATTTACCAAAATTATTTGATTTACATAGCAAAGATATATATTGAAATGATCAGTGAATTCTGTTAAAATTATGAATTACTGTTGAAAATTGTATATTTTAAATTTATAAACGCACTGCAAAGAAGCGTTTTAAGCACGAAAGCAAGCTTCTGCGAATTCCACGTTTAGATTTCTTTCGCGTTTTTCCTCTGTTCAGTATTCTTTCGCGTCTCTGTTTCTTTTTACAAAAATACTATTTACCTTCTTCGCTTCCGCTGTATCGTTTCATCGTAGTCTTTTTCGTGCACTCAACGAAAACGTCACGATAACGAGTCAAAGGTATCAGCTAGAAATAGTACAATAGGTTAGTCGTTTCGATAGAACCTAAAAATTCATTCGCTCTTTGCGGTTTCTCCAGCACTTCGTGCCGTATCAATTCATACAACGTTTCTTTACCTGGCTTAAGAAATTTCAGAAATTTTCTCGGGAATTCTTCCTAAATTCTGCGTCATTTTGTGATAACTCTTAAACGTTGACTTATACACCTCACACAATGTCTACAAATTTTTATCCACGAAATATATTTCCAATAACCATTGTTTTCGCGCAGCCAGTAAAATGAAAATATTTCGTGACGACGAACTTGACCCACGGTTTCGACTGCAAGATTTTTCGAAAACCTAGCTATCCTTCATTACGTAACAATCGCGCATAGTATTTTTGAAAATCAGCGTCGGGCATTCGGTGGTTTCCAAGAAGAACCAGATTCGTAGAAGTTTGCTCGCTTCGTATTCCATTTCTACTTTCTACCGCACTGACACACTCTTCTTTTTTTCCCTGAAACCCCCATGACCGCCGAGAGTCGATGTTTTCCTTTTTCCATCCACTTGCTTCTTTTGCACGTTCGAGTCCTTTTCCGCGACCCCTTTTGACCATTCACCGATAATGTTACGATAACGAGTCAATGCTCGGATGCAGGAAACCGTGGCCGTCTCTTTCCTACGTGAGAAATCAAAAAGTCCTCTTTACACGGTTTAACCGAGAGCAAGAGGTCTCGTGTTTTAAATGAGATTTGCCATGTTACATAAAGAAAATATCCCAAGACAACCTGGCAATATCTTTTTTTTTTTTTGGAACGACTCGTATTTTTCCAATGAATCAGGTGACTCGATTACAATTACAAATTGTATGTGAAATACACATATCATTTGCAGAGGTACATGTAGTAGCTTTTTGTTTGCAAAACCACAACGGGAAATATAATTCATACTTTTTTCCCCATGTGGTCTTCGCTTGTTAACTGTGACGATGAATAAAGGGGATGGATTTTTTTTCACATTAAAAAATACAGAGCAGAAAGACATTACCATAAAACTTTATAATTTGAATATAGTTTAAGTATGAACGACTGTGAAAAGGAGGGTAAGTGAGAACGATGATTCAGTATGAAATTAGAAACATCAAGGTCGAGGCTGTGGAATTACTTTATGTTTATTCGCAATCAGTTCCACACGAGCTCTCGTTCCGGTCAAAAGCAGAAGAAGTGCTCGTCGAGTGCAATTGAGTCGAATCGTAATTTGTTGCACGATTTGATTAAGAGATTCAATTGTCGAAAATAGTGATTTGTATGCGTGCGCGTGTTTATATGTGCCTGGTTTAACACACACTCGCCGCGAACGACCCAAATGGTACGTACAAAACTCATCGATAATTATCGTATTGTCTTTCTTTTCTAAACATTTATAATACGTAATATTATTTGCTATCAAACAAATGAGATTTAGAATTTTATAAAAGCTTATTTATAAATGGTAGATAAAGGGTGTTAAAAAAATGATCTAAACTTTACTAGATTTTAATTCGGAAGAAGAACAATCTATATTGCAAACTAAAATATTCTTTCTGCAAATAAATAATGAATATTCTTCATAAAGATAGATGGCAGTTTTAAATGTTAAAGATAGAGCGATTTAAAATATTGCAAGGAAATGAGATTTCAGGCCAGATTTAATTAACTCGCTACTTCAGCATGCATTAACGAATTTAGAGAGCACTTAATCGCTATTAAATTTCCTGTCACGTCTTGTTCAGCCTAAACAGTGTATGTGTCGATAATATCGGTTATCCTGATCTTGGATACTTCAGCATCAGCTACTGATATTGGACTATTATAAGTAATAGCCCTGGCAATTGTCGATAGCTTATTACCATGTTGTAACGTTAACTACAACACCTATCAGACCAAAATATTCACTGCAACAGCATTTGCATTATTATAAAATTTTATTGAATCGAAATTTATATGATACGATATATTTAAGAAATATTTTATGTACATATTGTGATAATACTTTTATTACACAGTTGGTAAAATTGTACGCATAAATAACTCTTGTTCTATTTCGTATAGCGTCTATAAATAATTATGATTGATGTAGGAAATATTTTCGTGAAACGCTTGAAAACAAAAATTCCAGTGTCAACATTCATTTGTGTTCCGAGCGAGGAATTTTAAGCGTTAACGTTTGTTTGTTTTTTCTTTTTTTTCCTTGCTCCAACTGATACGAACCTCATTTTCTTACCCGCGTAGTCCTCGTTTAATTTCATTCGTTGAAATTAGTAGGTCACGAACTGCTGTTAACTTATATTATGGATGACACGCGTCTACCTCATCATATTTTCATCCTACCGATCGTTTAGTGTCACGTCAAAGAGCCAATATAGGGTCGTTAATATGGTATCAGTAGTTACGCTAAAATCCTGCATGAGATTTCAGTATAAAACCGTTTCATCAGTCGACCAAGTGGTCGTTTGGTATTTTTAAATTGATGCAGTTAACTGAAATTATCAAGAGGACGGAGGGAAAAGTCTGTTTGAAAATGGGGCGAAAAAATAACGCGCTGGCACATAACCGAAGTCGTCGAGCAACGATAAACGTTAGGCGAACGCGGTGAAATTTTAGGAAAGTCCTCGTAAATTTTCACGCATTTTCCAGCTCATGGGATTAATTAAACAATTCTAGTGAAATTTAAAACCGTTTACATGTTGTTTAAAGCAAACTAAAAGTACTCAAGTTCGTTCGTTAATTAAACTAACGTAAATTGAACAGACGACCTCGAGTTGGCAACAGATGTTGATCGCGTGAATCTAAATGAATATATAAAACCAATGAATTTAAATCGACCATATAAATGACCATTTCGACAAATAATACGAGTCCGCATGTGAATTTGCGTAGCTGCGTAACATAACCCTAGGACGTGAACGTTTGTAATATTTATAACCGACAAAGCTTTCATTGACGCAAGTAATATGTTTGATTATTAATTATCGGCTGTACAGTTAATTTTCTCACTGAAAAATTTTATTCCTTTATTCCTTAAAAGGGCTCTTCAACAATATTGTATTATTATCGAAAAAGACTGTTAAAAAATGATTCTTAATATTTTGAAACTACAGAAGATACAATCGTGTCATGTAGATTACAATACCCTTTATTCACGGTCTCATATAAAAAAGATATAAAAAAAAGGTACTCATACCATATGCAAAAAGCACGCGCATAAAGAGAGTGCAACAAAATTTGCGCCATTAAATACACCATGTTCTCCTCCTGCTTCGTTTTCACGTTCAAACAGCTATGATGAAAAATCGTGGACAGGCCATATTTTTTCATCTAAAAAACTGTACAAAGTAAAGACCGAAAGTTTGAATAACAAAGAATTCGCCGGGAACAATCGGCCCCATAATTACACCGTCATTTTTCGATACACGCTAACCGTTCTGCACATCGACAGTTTCCTCCCTCTTTCACTCTTTTTTATCTTTTTTTCCTCTCGTGGCGCTTTGAATGCATCTGTTCCCAATTTTCAATCTAACGTTAAGACATATGAATATTTCCCCGGCGCCGACAGGCTATTAACAGTTCATATTTTTTAATTGTTTAATGATTTTTGCATTCATATCTTTCAGATTCTGTTTTTCTAATTAAATCGTGCAATTTTATCAATAGATAGATACAAATTCACTTGTAAAATTACGAAATAATTACGAAGGAATCGAAACAGCAGTAAACAAAATAAATATGAAATATTCAGTTAACAATTATATACTAGAATGGCTAAAACTAAAAAGGTTATCATTCCAAACTTCATCGAAACATCATTTTTTCAGTTAAATCCCGCAGTGTTTCTCCCACGCTTTGATGATGAAAACAATTAAAACATGGCAAACAATAGATAGATAGATATATTTTGTTCCATTGTATTTTACATTTTCGGGTTTCATAAATTGTACGAAATACGTAGATGTTTTTACTAAAAACAGGAATATAAAATCGTTATATAAAAATGTAAATGTAATGTAAGTTGAATATTTATTTAAACGTGAATTCAGTACTCTGTACGATGCTCTGTAAAGATATATATTTTTTGCTTTTTCCTTTCGTTCATAACCGATGCAGTTTCCTTCGCAACATTTTCGCCTGAATTTATCAAGTAATAGTCGAATAAAGTTCGGATCTTTTGGTAAACCCTGTATTTCGAATTATGCGCTTCAGTAATCGTCAATCGATTTGCTATTCGTGTCCAATCGCTGTACGGCCAGAACTGTCGTAGTTACGCTTTCGACCAGAGAATAATATTCAGACATTCTAGGTCATGAATTCGCGATCGTTTCCCAGTTTCTGACGTTTCTTTTTTCACGCGCGCTCTTTGAATCTGGTCGATATTTCTTTCTACACTCTGTAGAAATAATGAACTGTTGGAAAAAACTTGCGCGGAAGTAAGTTGGAAATAATATTTAAAGAAGAATATCTTTCATATTTCATTGAATATTGTGCAATTGAATGATTATAATTCTTATTTTTAGATTACTAATATTTTTACAAATTAATTAAGAACGATATTTAAATGCAAACCTGTCAATTAAACTAATTTTATTCTATCTGCAAAATTACTTTTATACCAGCTAATTGACACTAGAATATTAATATTACTTTCATTTTGATTCTCGGCATTATGGAAATAAGCCAATGATTTATCAAACTAATCAATTGCACATTTAATATTCAGTGAATCTCGAAGAGCCAATTCGTTAGCTTGAACTTTCCTTCTGTTTAAGCTGAAAGTCTTGTAGGATGTCTCTCAGCGTTTTACATTAATGTACGAAGACACAGAATTACCTACAGCATTGCCAAACAAAACTACCGGCACAGCAAAGCAATCAAAGTAATTGGCAATTTTCTCTGAAGTCGATCCTTTCGTCGGTATTTCATGGTCAACGTTCTTCGTTTTCTCTCCTTTAGGGGCAGAAATTGTGTATTTAAACAGCAACTAATGGACCGTTTATTGACCGAAACACTTTTCGTTCGGTCGATCGTTGCACAAATTCGATTATCGTCCTTCTCCTCTTCATTATCAGCAATTTTCTTCCTTCTATATCGATTAATTCGATAAGTGTCTGTCAATACCTGAAAAAGTGTTTGTCGGCAACATGTTTACCAGCGATAAAATAGTATAATATAATAAATATAATATAATATAATATAGTATAATAGTATAATAGAATAACTGGAGGAGGCAAATTCTTCTCTTTTACAGAAATAAGTAGAATGAACAAAGAAACTTTATACGTTTCGTCGATCAAGCTTTGTAATATTTCTTTCCCTTAATGTTAAGTGACGTGTCTTGATTAATCGGACCTCAGTTCAATTTTTAAAATTAGTAATTTTATTTCAAGCTCAACGACATCAAGTTTATTTTTCTCATGTAATTCCTTAACTGCTTGTCCAGTCTGCACCTTCTTACTTACTTTGTCTCTTAAAGTATCGGTGTAAGTAACGCCTCGATGCCCAGAATGTATCAGCCTCGAGTACTTACAGGGAGTAAAGTAATTGGCAATTTTCTCTTAAATCGCTGACCCATCCTCAAAGAACCGCTGTCCGCGGTTAAGTGAATAATATACCACTTACCGGTAAACTTGTCACATATTAAACCCTTTGAAACGGTGAAAAACGATAATTAGGTGGTTTCTTTATTCAATTAACTTCAAGGACAGCTCCCTTTACATGCTCTCGATACTTCCAATTATTTTACAAAATTATTTATGACGATAATAATCAATAGAATTCGACAGAAATTTCTGAAACAATGTTTCTACACAGTTCTATTATCTTCTTATATATACTGATAATTAATAAACATTATTAAAAGTTTTACTACCGACATTCGTATTTCCTTAAAACAGCAACGAGGAAACTACTGTTACTTTTGATTTGTTGTGACTGAATCCGTTTACCTTTCTTCTCCATTCCTTTTTCTTCGTTAACCATTTCTTTCGCGTCGCTCTAGTTTTATCACCTGTGGATAGGACTGTGTAATTCGCAGTAATCCCCGCGCAATGGCCGATAACCTTAAGTATCGCAAAACGAATGAAACGTTACGCTTTGTATAAATAGACGCAATTATTCGTGGCTTTCTAAGAACACGTAAGCATTTCCTTCTTTCGCTACGTAAAGAAAAAAACTCGTTCGACTGGAAAATTACAATTACAGTTGTCTCGGTATAGAATGTTGTAAAAAGGAAGAAAGATATAGTTTTATTTCTACTATACACGTTTCTTGGAAAGACATGAAAGCTGCAACACCTATTAGTGTAAAAGATGCAAGCGATCGATTTAGTAAAAGCGTAGCAAGTTCCTCGAAAACCATTTCAAACAAATCAATATCCCTAGCAGCACAGAAATGAACTCGCATCATTGAATCTATCGTTTAGTCGATTCGACACGGGTCAACTCCGATTTTTCCATCTCAATGAACTTACTAGATATTTAAGAACATCTGTTGCACGCTACAGTTCGTTTAATAGCTTGTGATAGAACATTAGTGATGAAAGATGTTTTATATCTATCGTTAAGTTCTCATATTTTTTTGATTAAAATCTCTTCTTCCTCTTTAATCTTCTTTCCTTCTTTCTATTGATTTTAACGGTCTTTGCATTATTTTCTTTAAAACTGTCGCTCTACAATAGGAACAAACTGAAAAAACTATACGCAATAAAAATGTATAGGCAGTAACAGAGAATGAAATGTCAGTATACGTATGTGATCTGTGAGCAACAGAAATTGATTATCTTCGACGTCTTAAGAAATAATTGGGTGAAAGGAATCTTTCGCTAGTTCGTAGCGTAATACTTTAAAAGATACAAGCAGAATGCATTTAAAGTACCGAATTTCAAGTACAGAAAAGAAATGAATGTCGCGTGACATTCGATTTGACTTGCAGCAGCGCAGCGGTTTAGTCACGATTCGATCACCGTTGAAGTGTCATTCACTACACAGAAACGTGACTGGAACGTGAACACTAACGCACATCGACGGATTCAGGAAACACTAAACAGTGATTGAACTGTGACTTTACTACGCGATTCAATCGTTAATGCAAATTAAGCGTTATCGCAATGTAACGATCTTCAGAATCGTGACATACACGAATCTATCTGTTTGATGAACCTATAAATAATCTGTTGCGAGTGATTTACAACATTTCTTTATTATTTCGTTCGAATTCGTTTGATGTTTCATCATTTCAAACGTTGATCGTTATTCCATCGGTTTCTTGTTTCGGTATGGCGAAACACGATCCCATTTTTCTCTTTGTTCATGATATTGGTGTACTTTTTGAAAGTGTAAAAATGTTTCCGTCGATTGAAGTTTATTTTGTGCTTGAACTATACATATAACAAACGAATATAGATATTGATTTCACTGAATTTTGTATCGTTTGTTGTTAACGAATATGGATACTTGGACAACCTTAGAATGGTTCTTTTTTTTTTATTTGCTATCGTGAAACTATAGCAAACTATATACAAATTTTAAATTACGATAAATAATATAAATCTATTATAGCTTTAGAAATGGTATACATATATTTTCTTCCATTAAAAATTCTTGAAAAAATTTCTGAACTAATCGTTTATTATGTTTTTGATTTCAGGGACTACTACTATGATAGGTGAGTGCGAATTGCATTGGAGATGCACAATTTCGCTGAATTACTGTTCGCATAGTTTTACAAATACGGTGGTGTGCGGTAATCGGGTATGTAAAATGAAATCTTTCTGTTGTTTAATTGAAATACCTAGGAACGACTTTACGGATCGCTATTAATCAAACCTAATCCAAAAACACGTATTCAACAAATCGAGTATACTTGCTCATAAATAAACTAGATTTATTTGCAAGTGACTTTTCCATCGGCTAATCGTGCTGGCTATAGATGGAAGATTAAGCGAAGCTGATGTTCTTGTGTAGGAACAACATTGCCCACGTACATGAAGAGCTCCGTCACCGAGTGTACGCGCAATTTTGAAAAGCAGGCATATAATTTGCCGTCGATGCTGGAATTATAACTACCAGACCGTAAATCATAATTATTATCTCGGCCCGTTTCCCGAATGTTTTACTTCTGCCTCGCATACGCGATACGCAGGAGGAATATCAGCAACAATATTGAAGTTTATTAATTTATTTTTGCGTATCGTTTCGCGTTGATGCATGAATGCATTTATTACCTCCTGGCATCGATTAAACTCGCCAGAATTCGAATTCGGTTCTGTCACTTCGTTTCAAATTTTCGAAGGTGATAATCAATGTTTCTTTATAATTCATTTATTCTTTTTCATTTTTATTCCTTTCTTTTAACAATTGCCACGCAAAAAAAACGCAACCTTTTAATTCATAGCGAATATTTTTGTGCGAAAACGAATTTGTTTCCACGATTCGCGTAACAGATCACGGGTACCGTGATCAATATGCTTTCAAAATTAATTGGCACACCGATTTAATTCGATCGCCAGCGAAAAATCCAGTTTGAAGGACGTTAACCCTTGAAATCCCGAATGACGAGAGAATTTTATTCATAGATATAAATTAAAATATCTATGCCTGCCCCGTTTTAATTCAACCCGCATATGCGCATTAGTTTTCTTCTCCCTTCTTCTTTATTTATTTCCCTTCTTCATAATTTTTTCTCTCTTGTAACAAGAAAAGGACAATACCAAAGGGTTTAACCGTATAGTTGAGGAAGAAAACCTCATTCGAATGAACTCGGCAGAAAATTTAACTGTGATAAGATCTTGTATATAGTCGTCAAAGGAACTTTTCGGTCTATCCACCCATTTAAAACCCTCTGCTGAAATTCTTAAAAACGCTAAGAAGCATTACTTTCTAATGCCGAAATACTGCGACTTTCCTAAAACGTATATACTTCCTGCGCGAGTAAAAGCTATTTTCCCCATTCGCGAAACGTCTCGCCTAGCCAACGCAGTTTTTCAAGCCAAGACGAGAAACGTAACTCGGTTAAATAAAATATCACAAAATCAAGACGCTGATGTTGCGTCAGAGTACTCAATGTAAAGGATTCTTTCAGTTAAACCTGAAATTTTTTGGCTACAGGATTTTTAATGCTTATCGTATATCGAAAGCGAGCTTCGCAACAAATCACGAATCCACCTTGTTGTATAGAGGCAAACGAAGCGTGCAGAACTAATTAGGCGGCAAGCAAACACCGTCGACAACAGAATACATTAACACTTAATTACTCGCTGAGTAAACGCAATCATTCTTTTTTTTTCTCCCTCGCCACCGTCGAGGTATTTCTCCAATTAATCGCTTGCTCGGTCGCTCAAGGAGCGAACAAGGACCGGGCTTGATTGAATGGAGAGAAGTTAAAGAGGCAATGCACGTGCGATTATCAAAGCATGGTGCATGCTAACGTTATTATACTCACGTGACTGTAGATAATAATTATTAGAGTCCGACCACGGTGCTTGCTATGCCCTTCTGGTATATATTTCAAGTAACAACACGCAGGAAGTCGGCTGAAACAGCATTTTTGTCCTATTTGTTCGCAACCTAGCGTCCAATTGAATTTCTGTGTAATTTAGGATCCGCTTGTGACGTTCGCGCTAAGGCAGGTTAAGAAGGAAAACACATCGGAGAGTATTTATCGCGCGATAAATCTCATGGTTCCTGGCCGTATCGATTTTATCGTTAGATAGTTGGACAAAAAATTTTTATGGCAAGCGGAGAATTAATTAAACGATAGCGAGAGATATTTACCGCCCTTTAATCTTATTTTGCCTAAAATATGCTTGACCATACCTATATAAAATGCTTTGTAAGTTCTATATGCATTCGGATCTGTTCCAAGCTTTCTTCTTTTTATTCTCTCGTTTCATTCTTCTGTCTTTACTCCTTTTATTCTAATCTTACAAAGAATCAATGGCAAGCTTCCAGTCTAGACAAACGAATAATTCTGCTCCGTTCACGCGTAATTTTCATCCAATAACGCAGCCACGATTCATCGCGTTCTTTCACCACGGCCGAATAGAGGGGAAAAAGAGATCGAGACAGATAGAGAAAAAAGGTGGAGGAGAAGGAGAGAGAGAGCAGGGGCAAAGAGGTCGCGAGTCGAACGGGAGAGGTTGGAAAACGGGCGCGGTGACCGCGCAACCGGCACCCCGGTCCTTTTGCTTTAATTGTTACGATTCAGAGACAGTTCGTGACCGGCCTGGAGAAAGAGCGACACGGCCGCGCACGGGTGCAAAAGCGGAATACGACGCGCCGCGCCGGCCCGAATAAAAATCATAAGCTCAGGTGAGGCCGTTGCCGGGGCAGCCGCGTGGAACGGAATTATAACCGTGGGCTAGAGAAACGTGCACGGTCCAGGCGCCCTTTTCTTTCAACCAAACCAACAACGATAAACCACGTGACGTTGCTTTTCGTTGCTTTATTAATTCTTCTGGCGCAACGGTGTATGAGCCCCGCGAGCTCTCGTTTCTTTTTGGATGGTCGAGAGAGCGGTGTTTTCGGACAGACTTTATATTCCATCCTTGCGCCCTGCTTTAAATATGCAACGTGCGCCGCCATAGAAAACACACACCCGTGTAACGCACACGAGGCATCCCGAATCGCCACAAGCGACACGCAGTACAAGCCGCGGGCAACATTGTTCGTCGACTAAAAAGGAATTGATTGCTTTTGATATTTTTCCTTTCTGCCTTTTTTTTCGATCCTGCTTTTCGTTGTTGCATTTTGTTTCGTCCTCCCACTCCACCTATTTTTCCCAGTTCACTTTTGCACCCGGCTGTTTTTTCCTGGCCAACCGTGTATCTGCGGCCAATTTCCGGACAACTTTTTCAGCGAAACTCGTTGCAGCGCGTTTTATATGAACTGCCACGGGTTTCCCCATCTGAATAACACACGAGTAAAACCAGCTCATCGGGATAGGAACACCTTGAAAATCTGCTTTCGATTAACTTTCTTGCTTGTCATCAATTTGATCCTGTTCTCGGTTCCGTCTTGCCACCGTTACGATCCGTGGTCGGGAAATTGTATTTGGAAACCACTTGGGTGTTTAGTTGCTCTTCCCGTTGTTCCAGTTTCTTCCGTAAGTTTCACGATTACAATCCTAGTTACATGGTTTTAATTGATATTTTCTAATTGTTATTGGTTACGTCTCAGTTTACCCATGGATGACGAAATTGACGAAAAATGTGCAAAAATACATAGAATTGGAATCATTTTTCTCGGAAAAGAGCTCATTAGGACATTACCTTTCATCGAAACAGTTTTAAATCAAATGAGCGACTGAACGAATAATATTGCCGAATGCATTCGAATTTGCTCGGTGTATAACTCACGATGCTTTTCAAATCCCGAGCGAAATTGCCGTATTTCGACTTGGTAAAATTAAGCGTTCACAAGTGCGCCACTCACAAAGCCGACCTTTTCATATGTATTAGTGCGTACAAAAATGGTCATTTCAGTTTAAAACTACTATGGAGGATCTGCGCGGCGGTAAAAGTTCTGGCTGAAAGCAACGTTAAAAGCGCTATTAAAAACAGTGTAGGAATTTCTGACCAATTTAATGATTACAGATTGAGAGGAACCGTGATCCGATCGTAAAGTTCAAAGCCGTATGTATAAATTTTGTGCACATTTTATTTTCGTCGATCGTTATAAAAGGAAAACGGTACCTGCATGCACAGGGAGGAATAAAAAAAGGACGAACCAATATTCAAAGCGACTTGTTTTATTTATTAAACCATTCCCATGTAATCGAGCTACCGAGCTAGGTTGTTTCTTTTCAACGATAAAGTTCGTTCTTTGCAAACGCATATTGTTGAAGTTATATTCATGAAAGTCATACGTTCAATTTATTGTTAGCAGTTCGCAACCAATTGCAATCGTTGAATTATACGAGTAAAAGCCTGTAGAAGAGTTCTTTAATATCATTAAACAGCCAGCAAAACTTCTTACAAACTAACACAGGCATAATAAAATTGATCGTCGATAAATTTCTATAAATAATTAGTATAATTATTGATTAGCGTATTTAGAAAAAGAATGGGACACAATGATAGAAGTTTAGTAACCGTTAAGATGTTTTTATACGTATCCTTTAAACTTCTGCGTCTTAAGGACTAATTGACGTATTAACTTAAAACCCAAAGCATCTTAACGTGAGAACAAAAGCATTATAAAAAGCGAGATCTTTACTATTTGCAGGCTAGACTATTATTGATTTTTAATTGGACTATCATATTAATTTATTTATTATTGTATTTATTATACATAGTCGTCTGTTAGGACGGACTTCCAGAAATACATTTTTCTCTTATTTCCTATGTTTACCTCTCACCCTCCAAGCCTTCTTCGTTCATCCTTCTCTCTCTACGCTTTCATTCGCCCCCTATACATATAACACTTATCATTTTCCTTTAATCCTCCTAATATCATGTTTAATTTGTATCAAAGGCATTTATTATTCAGTGATTGTGCCACATTGCTTGATTAACTGAACATCTTTTGGATTATATATATTGATTTGTGCAAAATTGAACAATGTATTCAATTCCATTAAATAATTTTTATTTATCACCCGTTTATGGAAGCTAACTACAGATATGTTCGATCTCATTTTAAAATATCGCCGGTCTGTAGTAGTTTTATAATGGAATTAAGAGCCTACGTTTCTGCTTTGCGATTCAAGCCGTTTTACGGAAAACTATTATATCGAGAAATTATGTGCTGAGAATGGCGCTGAATATTCGAATGGGAAATTATCGCCGTGCGTTTCGCCTTGCCCTTCTTTTAGTCGAATTTTTCTGGTTATTCCATTGCAGGCGAAGATAAAGCGATGTTTATGGTTGCGAAATTCTTTGCCTCCTCTGTATTGCTTTGTGTCGAATTCTTTATCTTAAAAGAGGTTGTTATAATCCTTTGAACAGATTGAATTCACGCCAAAGTGAACTTACTGATCATTAACTCCAGATGAAAAGAAAATAATTTTCCCATGGAATACCTCTGTCTTACAATTACCCAAAAATAGAAATTTCTACTAACAGGAAAAAATCGCAATTAAAAGAAATAAAATAAAATTTATAAAAATATCATTTACCATTTCCTTGATCTATCGAACGCAATAATTAGAACGGAATAAAAAAATAATAGAATAATTGGATAAGAAGAAGGAATTCCGCATTATGTTTTAATAGCTGCCTTCGTGTCACGGTTGATACAGGAAACCAGTGTCGTTCTCGCATCGATTAAATTTGACGTTTCTGGCAGGTAACACTTAATTTGACACAGGTCAGATAGACATCTGAAATCCGTGCACTTAATGTATGTCGATGGGGATCAAGCTTATAGGCCAGGGTGCTGTTAGGTGTCACGATGCATCGTGTCCAGTTAAGCCTTCTAGTCACAAAGCGATGTCTTGAGGGACGAATGTCCCTAATTAACCTGACACCCTTCGGCGTATGTGTGCATACCCTAACGCAGCCAGTCGTTACACCGTTATACCTATAGCCAATTCAATTTGTAATTAATCTTCCGGGTTCGAGGTAGAGAAAATTCACAAGAGGGCCATTTACTTAATTGAACGTCGTTAATACGCGATAGAGATCTTAGATGCACACTTGCTCTGATGTCGTTTCATGTTTCGTACTCTGATTTATCTCCTCCTTTTCCACTTACCCTTTTAAGAGGGTCCCATCTCGAAGAACTAGTATCATTCGAGATACTCATATCTCGCTAAAAACATAACATATATGCGTAACTTTGATGTCTCTTTATGGATAGGTATTTAATAAGAATAATGCGACGTATGATTTTATTTCATTCATTTTATTACGGTTCTATTAACAAATCCATGTTCATTCGTAAATTATATAACATAACGATTTTCTATTATGTAGCGGAACAAAAATAGCTGTTAAGTTTAACTAGAAAATAGTTGAAACGTATTTGCAGAAATTAAGTTTGCATACGTCTAATAAAATTCCTTAAAATTCTAGTAGTATTCAGATCCTAGCGTTCCGGTAAAATTAGTTTTCTTTCTCATTCCAGAGGACGTATATGTAAATTAGTATACATAGGTGCGAACGTGGCATTTAAAGAAATTTTGAAAATTGTGTTTTAATCTGCCCATAAATTTCTTATGACCATCATATGGGTTTCTATATCTATTTCCATTATCTTTACATCGTGGATAATCAACTCGATTTTATTCTCGTCGTATCGATTCGTTTTTATTAGTGGAGATTTTTAAGTCCATTATGACAATAATTATGAATTATATAATTAAATTACTGACGATATCGTACACCGTAAAGAGCGAAATTGCGGACAATAAGCTTGTGATATAAATCTCTGTGTTGCACGAGTACGAAATAGAGGTTAATCGTAGCTGTGAAACGATACCCGGAGGAATGAATATTCCTGATTAACTCGATATCCTTTCTTGCGTATACACCAGGGTATTACACCTACATTATATCCAATTTGTAGTAAAATTGCAGGTCATACATGAAACGTTGTTAACAAAATTCCCCGTCATATTTAATTACCACGTTTAACGTTATCGATGATCCTTACGATTTTCCCGTAAATTAATATCTCATCTTACGTCCTTTTTAACCAAGCTATCCTTTATTTCAACATTAACCACCCCTTAACAAAATGAGACGTTTAAAAAAATATTGATACAACTGACAAAAATCTTTGACTTAAGAGAACTGTGGTTGCCTGTACCACGAAAATGAACCTGTACCACTTTTCCACAAAATCTGTCGAATAAAATATTTTCAGAGCGGTTTGTGCTTTAAAAGATTAAAGAGGCGATGAATTTTTGCCAACAGAACCGCAAATCTAGAAGCATTCATTGAAAGGACACAGGCGAAAATTACGAAATTGGTTAGAGATTAACACCGTTACGAAACGTGAAATTCGCAGGGCACAGTCAGGGCAGTACTAATTCGTGAAAAGTTGGTTAAGCTTTTCCATCCTCTTTCTCGGGGGTTGCGATACGTAATTAGAAAGGACGAACTCTCGCCTGGTCCACGCCTCTTTCGCCTCCACCCGCAACACCGGGGATTGTCTTGCAGTAATTTGCATTGGTTTAACAGCCAGTTTCAAACTACTTGGTGTTACGTTGCACGCCTATCGTCTAATTTGTAGCGACCAGCGTACATACATACAAGCCGCCTAACAAAAAGCTCGTCGTTCTTCGACGACAACTCGGTTTCTTTGTCGCGCCGAGCCTTTAGACGTGGAATTTCAACCCTTTGACAGGATGCGCATTCACGATACTAATTATCGTACAGTTGTGCAATTTTTGTTAATTAACAATTCTGTGAACTATATAATGCCGTAGAATTGCAAATATGTTACTAATTTTTGCGTTTGATGCAAGTTTTATTTTATTAGATATTTCGTCGCTCTAGTTCCTAAATGTTCTATCTCCACTAATTTGTAAACTCAGAAAACTGAGTTTAAAGTTCATGAAGTTTAATGTTGTTGTGTGTAGTTAGGACTTAAAGAAATGAATATTTGTTACTTTCTAAGTAGAAACATGAATTTGTATTTTTCATAACAATGAAACATATGTAAATTGGTTAATTAAATTTTTTTGAAAAATGGAGTTAGAACAGTTAAGAACTAGGACGACGATTTGTAGAAAGTAATATTTAAGGATGAATAAACTACAGTTGAATTACAATCATGCAATATTATGTAAATATATGTGAATACTTAAGATCGGTTTGGTAATACAGTATCGTTTATAGCGTGTGCTTAAATAAAAGGAAAAATGTCAATGATTGACCTTTCTGCAGTTACCCATTGCAGTTTCAGAAATAATAGCGTATTTTTAGATACGAGTGAGATGTGAGAGGAAGGAGGCTCGTCAGAAATGTCATAATATATTTAGTGTGTATAAAACATTCATTAGGTATATGTCTAGAATTGTTATGAATTATTTTATTAGGATTAAGAATAATCAAAGAGATAGAAATCCTTTCTAGCTTTCTAATAGATCATCTTTGCTTTCATTGGTGTAAAGAAAATATATATTTTGTTTAGTTTATTTGAAAGCGTAATTTTAACAATATTATCCGAATGATATATACCAGAAGAGACGAAAATTTCCTGAGTAAAACACAATAATATGATGAAATGGTGAATGGAATTTACAATTTATACGATACTCGTAACTTATCCTTTGATCTAGAAGAAGGCTAAGGGATAAAAATCCTTTCGCAGGCGACACGTAATTTGATTTTCGTTGACGTCGAACAAAGAAAATCTCCGCTCTTGAAGAAATAAATTTCAATTCCGTGTAAAGTTGGTATTCAAACATAGTACATATTACGTTCTAATAACATTTAACACATAACTTTATTAATTGTTTGATTCTTTATCCTTCTCCTTTTCGCTTCTTTTGTAGTTTTTCTAAAATTCTAACAAAAATTCTGCAAGATCGGCTCGCACACGTGGACAGATAATCCAAGGATTTGCTAGCAATCCTACTCAAGTAATCAAATAAGAAATCTCGATTCTGAAAACGAGATATAAAAAGGAGGGAAAGAGTAGCTGCGAGATTCCACGATAATTCCTTCCATCGTTTCGCGGTGAAACTTCCTGAGCACTCTTTAATTGCTCGTAGAAATCCGAGGCAGGCCCAAAACTATCATACGCTGGTGAAAAGTTTCCTCGTGAAAGGAAATGAGATGGGAAAAGAGAGCATACATAATGCTCGCGGCAATTTCCCCTGATTCTTTGCCCAGCACGTGGAATCTTAGCAAATTCCCGAAAATTCTATTCTATTCTTTTTTTACTAATTAGCATATATATGCGCAAATGCATATTTAATGTACCACTAACGTTACGATAAATACTCATGAAACTGTGATAATTTGAACATTATGCAAGATAAACTGCCGCCGTGATAAGAATGTTTTTTTATAAAATAACACATGAAGAGGAAAAGAAATTTTTTCCTTTTATCGTGCATGATTTATTCGAATGTTTATTTCTACATATTAGAATGTATAAACAGGAAACATGCTATAGGTTTACTGATATCGATTGAGTAATTTTATTAGATCCACTGTCACGTGAATGTCAGGTAGCGAAATCAAATCTTTATGAGGACTTCGAAAGATAATCCTTCTCACTAACCAAAGGTTTCTCATTCGATATTTAGAACTGACGTATGTAGGTTACGATTGGAATAAGGATCAATGGTATAACGTCATCGTACTTCTATCTTCTTAACTCGATCAGACAGAGATCTTTTTAAATGGATCATGTATTATTGCGACAAAATAACATTCTATTTATATTAGGTATATATATGTAAAAGTGTACTCGTAAGTACAAACATTCTCTTCAAATAGTCTTTGTTATCGTGCCGTAGTTATAGCGAATGTCCTTTTTGATGATAATATACGATTTACTTGCAGACAAACAGAACAATGAAATTTCCGTAACTCCGAGCAACTTGTTCATCTTTGTTATGCAAATTCTGTTGCTTCTGAAAGGTTGTAGCATTAAAAAAAATGGTGCTAAAAGAGCAGCTTTAATACACGTAACTAATACGCCCCTTGCAGTACACCTTAAACTCTCGTGAAGTAAAAATTATGACCATCTTTTACAGTGGAGAGGAAAACAAAGGACCATGAATATAAATAGGTGTTTCGACGTAATGAACATAAGAAATTCAAGGAAGTATAATTTTGAATCATACACATTATTTTTCAGCCAACGTTTGAGATATAAGATCAAGGTTCTGTCCTTTTAATTCCTTTCTTATTTTTGTTTTATTTTTAACAGAGACTCATAAGACTGGAAAAAACAAAAAATAGAGTATACAAGTGAAAAAAGGAAACATTAAAATGAACTGGACTGACAGAAGTTACGAATGGCCCTGTTACCGGATAGAATTATGACATCGGTTATGAGAAACGCAATAATTGCGGGAAAACGCCGGTGAAAGCTCCGACAGAAATATTATTTATAGGCATGGGGGTGCGTTCTGGACCACGAACCGTCCAAGTGGTAATATTTGTGATAGTAAAATATATAGACGGCAGGTTTTGTCGCATACACATTGTAGCAGTTTCTCTACTGTCATGGTACGGGAAGAAAGCAAAATAAAACAAAAAGATTGTGTCCCTGGGACAACGATAAAGCGATCTAGTTGACGCAGTTGCACGAAAAGAGGATTATAAATAATGAAATTTTCGTATGTTTTAGTTCATCGACTTTAGATTTGTATTAACGAATTCGTTTTTAATGAACATTTAATCTATTAAATTAAACTTAAACGTGTGCCTCGAAACTTTCAATTTAAAGAAAATTATTATACATATGAATCTTGCACGAAATTTTTTACTTTCGCTATCTGAAAAAATATTTTTCATTGATGATACATAGTTATTATATTTTTAGATGTCAGAAAGAAGTGTTTTAATATTATCTTGACGACGTAAAATCCTTTGCGACAAAATGTTTTAAATATTGTTTTTAGAAGCAAAAATTCCAATTTCTTTATAATCACAAAGCGGAGAAAGAAAAGTAAAAGGTCCTAGGACTCCATATAATTTTTAAAATTCTACTTTCTATTTGTAAAACATTTTATTTGGTAATTTGAGTAAAATGTGAGTATGGACTGGAATCGATTCTTTGTTCAACCCGAGCCTGGACACGTATGTGTAGAGATTGAACAACGTGAACGGAACTTGAATTTGTCGGATAAATACTAACCCAAACCCTCTAATACCGGATTTCATTAAAATTCATTCAGCCGAGCAAGCTGTCACACGTGCAGGTTAAGCGTCGCGGGTGGAACACTAATAGGCTTATAATATTACGATAAAGGATACCTGAAAATTGATATGAAATTGAAAAAACCTGTTAAAAATACGAAATTACGAATATTTTATAAAATAACTTACGCTCTTATAACTCACGTTATATTTGTCCTAGAATTTAATTTAATTTTGTTTAAGGATAAGCGTAAAGATAAATTTAAACGTGGAGATAATTAAATTTCCATCATATCTCATATAAAGTATAATTAAATAGCTTAGTTTATAAATCGTTTAATCTTTCTATGTGAAAATAATTATGTTAAAAAAGAATCGACGTGAAACAATGAATGATCTTTTCTCTTTTTCAATTTCATCGGAATATAATAGGAAAGTTTTTTAAAAGAATTTACATTCAACTACGAGTCCTTTTACCACGTTCGATATATTCCAGTCTTAAATGGTCATAAAGCGTCCATTAAGGCACCTTTTAACAAACCTTTTTAATCTTTGCTAGCTGGCGGCGGAACTTGCTCAAATTGCTCGAAATAAAGTTGACAGGGGTGGCTTGCGTTCTATTTCAGAAATTCTGACAATGACTCATTGTTGGCGGCGATATAACTCGAAACGTCGCAGCCAGGTTCCTGCTGATCCTGAAAGTATATGGCTAGGGAAAAAATAGGAGGGACGGAAACCCCTTGCTTACACGGCTTCGTAATGTTTCGTGTGATTCGTCGAGAGGAAATAATCGCCACTGCTATCCACGGATTTACCCTCCATTTATCTTTTTTTAATGTGAATTCCTTCCTCGTACTATCGATTAGTGCATCAATCAATTAGTATACGTCCACATTAGTAAACTCGTCGATAACGATATCGCTATGTGAAAAAAATTTTGATAATTTAACTGTTTAGTAAGATCTTTTTTATAAAACGAAGCCTTATTTCTATACAACGACCTGTTTTTACGCTATTTCAAAAGCTTCAAAGCTTGTCTATTATTCACAAGTTTATCTTGGGTATGATGTACAAGTTAAGTCGAGTGGACTCGATTCAAATTAACTTTTTATCTTATCTAGCTCGTTAACTTCTTGTCTTATTTCAAACGATGATACCGTATCCTACATTTTTAGAAAGCTTCTGCAATTCTATTTCACAACGTCGCGGAAATGTCACAAAGAAACTAAATGCGCACCTCAAAGTGCAGGAAACGAGAGTAACAAAAAGAGTGAAAAGCCCCGGAGAAGGGAAAACGACGTTCCCCGGTGATTTGTGGAAAACAAATAATTGTCAGGGATGCCAATCACAGACCTCGTTGGTCGAATCTCCTTGGCCGCACGAGGAGCTTGCTGTCTAAGGGTTACTTCTTGATGAAAATCTGTCGATTTATTCCATCGCCCCTTGTCCCACGGCTGTCTCGCGCTGGGCTTATATTTAAACGAATAGAGGTTTATCTCGAAGCTTCGGTTTTTTTTCCTCATCCGCCATGGGAAAAGATTCCTGATCCCAGTAAAAGGACGATGCCCGGGTAAGATTTAAATTGAATCGTTCGTTCTCTGTTAAATTAAACGCGATTCCGAAAGGTACACGACTTGTTGGAAATTAGATCGAAAATATAACGTGCAACTTTCCGGTTGATTTTTACCTCATCCTCCGCGGTAAAATGATGAACTCTGGTAAATGTAATCGAGAAAGATTCTTTTGAAATTCTTATATCTTGGAACGTGCGTCAAGATCGTGAAAGATGTACTTAATCGAATTACTTAGCCGTAATAACCTTATCTAAATTTTAACAGATTGCAGCTTGTATCTAACGTTTCGTTGAAAAGTAGACATCGTTCTCGTCTCTCTTATCGAGGCATATCACGGCTTGCGTCGACGCCGAAAATTCGATTCGTTAGTTAAAAGTACTCGTGGACAACCTTTAAGCGGCAGAGGAAGTACCGAGTAAAGTTCCGTCACGGATGTGTTTATTACCGGTTATATTACCGCGCTACCAGCCGAAGGATTTAGAGAAGACGGCGCGTAATCATCGAACTTCCGAAACTAAAGGACGATCGTTACTCCTCTCCGCAGGGATGCGACGCGCAACGAAACAGTAGCGGCCTGTTGTTCCATCCTCTTCCGCCTCCGCCTTTCCTTATCAGTCGTCGCAGACATTAGGAAGGAGAAAGGAAGAAATAAGGGGCCACTTCAAAAGGCGGTCGCGACTCGACAAAGGACGACTTTTGCGGTCGCCAATAATTGGACGGTGGCTTGAAAAAAAATTAAAATAGTCGAGACGACAGGAAGTGCCGGTGTAGATGATACTGCCTCCCTGTTGCACGCCCGCCCTTAACGTAGCCCTTCCGCTCCGCCGTTCACTCCTCTACGTCCTTCTCGTCTATCTCTCTCATTCTCTCCCTCCTTCTCTCCCTCTCTCTCTCTCTACGCCTCTCTTTCGCGCCAGTTTCGCGCTTATTATCCGAAAGTTTCAAAGTGAAACAGAGTGAAACTCTGTCGGCGTGGAGAACTTTTAACAACGCCACGAAGGCACGAATTCGTGGATGTCTCTTGTGTCACGCTATTGCCAAGGGGGATGGAACACGATGGAGGAGGAAAAAGGGAACTGGGCACGGATCTACAGAAGATTTTAACGGAGAAAGGAACGTATGTCAGGGAAGAAAATGACGCGAGGAGAACGAAAAATAATGACCGGTAAAACGTATGAAAATGGGAACAGAGAAATCAGGGGGATGATTTAATATGGCGGACAGTTTGAGTAATAAGGGGGATCGAGTAAACGGATGGTCGGTCTCGGTACGAAATTTAAGGAACTGTCTGTCAGGTTTCGCAATCTTCTATCGTCACTGGTTGCACGGAAATTACTGTTAGTTTCATGATTACGTATGGCTTTTTGGAATGTCGCATGGAAATTGTTATTCATTGCACGATATAAATATTGAAAGAACGGTATTTGATGTAATATTTATCGTAAAAGTATTTTACAGTTTCCTAGCTCGATATTGTTTTATAAATTAAAAGAGTGGGAAATAAATTCAATACGTGATATTTTATACGAAACAGTAGGCCACGCTTTAGGCAGTTGTATACGGACCGATGAAATAGAAATTTATAGCGGCACAAAGGAACGGGAAAGGGAATCGTGGAAATCTGCAAACTCTTGTACATGAAGTTAAATAAATGAAAAGAGCAAAAGGCTGTGGAAAGGAAAGGAATGAAAACTATACGCTGGCAACTTCGCGGCAAACAAAGAACAACGACAAAAGCGGGTAGCAAACAAAAGAATGCCGGAGTTAATAATAACGTCATTAGTTAAGCGGAAAGTTTTTTAATCAGCATTTCAAACCAAGATAACGGGAAGAACATACTTCCAAAGTGCGTGACAATGAAAAACAATTCTCGCCAATTAAATTATCTTATTGTTCTAACTAAACGTTATCAAAAGATTCTCTAGTCTTCAAAAACGAATTCCGTTCTGGTACGACGACAAAACGGAATAAAATGGCGAGACGTAAACAAGCAGATGGGACGAAGACGCGTTAAGCAGGAAAGAAGGAGCCCTGCAACCGTTTCTCAAGAAACAAAAAAAAAAGGAAAACGAACTAAGGGAACGAGAAAAAGGAAGGTGAAACTAGAAAAAAAAGATAGGAAAGAATCAGAAGGAGAGAAGAGACTAGACAAGGTTGAAAAAGACTAAAGAAGGAGGGAGAAAAGAAGAGGAAGTTTTATTTCAACGAAGGTTTCGCGAGGCGAAAGCAGCAAGGACAGACAGAGGAAATACATAGCCGGATAAATACGACGGCGAGGGGTTGCGATTCCTCTTTTCTGCTCCTCTTGTTTCCACCCTGACTTTCTTCCTTCCTTTCTTTCTTTTTCTCTTTCTCCCTTTCTCCCTCTCTTTTTCTTTCCCTCCTTCCCTCTCACCCTACCTCTTTCCACTTGGCTCAAAGCGGCGAAAACTCTCCGTACAAGCACTGTTCTCCGTTTCTGAAGTGGCTTGTCGCACGGCGACAATGTCGCATCGATTTTATCAAAAGTCTAAACACATCCGATTAAATTCAGTTAGGTGGACGTGCAGACGGACGCGTTTTGAATCGTTATCGAAGGTGTCGGTAGTTGTGTATGTGTTTATCGGAGTGTATATAGTCAACGGTTGTGAGCAACCTGGAAGTAGATGGAATTTCGGCAAATTAGCGTCTCGAAGACAAGTTCGCTCGGCGTTTTATTAGAAATTCGACGCGAGCCGTTCGCTCGAGCCTTTTAATCGAAACGACACCGGCGTCCAAGAGAGGGAAACCCAGGCAACTCGCGTGCAAACACGTTCCGCCGTGCTGTTGCGTCTAAATGAGTTGATTAAATGTACAATTTGTACGTTCTTCTGGAAACCCGTTCTCAAACCTTTCGTGCACGGTGCTCCTCGTAAAAATGAAAGGACGCACGATTTAGATGAGCTATAAACCGTTGTAATTGAATATTTCTGACCTTGGCTCGTGATATTGCAGCAGGGACAAAATTATTTTTAGACAAATGAAACTCATTTCTAACTTGTCTTTTATTTAAAATTTGTATATAAATATCACTATATTTGAAATATATTAAGTGTACATTTCAAGGTATGGCTCTCTTCGTGTCCTTTGTACTACTTAATGTATCATCTCTGAAATCTTCCGAGTTTCTATTTTCTCTATCCCTTTTACAATATTTTCGCGCCCCAAATCACCAGCAAAAGTTTCTAAATCTTTGACTTTTCCCCCCTTCTTCGATTTTTATTCCCTAATACCTCGGTGAAATCGTCGATTTCTGTTTGTTTCACCCGAATTCTCTTTTCATCAATCATATAAGATACCAAAGATTTTATTTATAAGAACATCGTTTAAACGTATCGTTTTTTATAACATGATTGAGAAACTACGCCGGCCTTACCATTTACTAAAATACGTGTACTGCAAATGTTATTCTATAAACCAACTCGTCCAAAACCGACGCAAAACGAGTCGTCTGCCGACACCACCGGGGCCGCCGTTAAATATTCACGCAATGACGTTGCCTTCGAAACAATTATTCATCGTTCCTAGCAGCGGGATGTCTTGTGACACTCAACATCCAAGTTTATTTTCAGTTACTATGCGTCGACTGCTTTTCCACCCCGTTTGGCACCACCATTGAAAAGACCACGTCTGATGCCACCGGCTCGATCGCAACATCCCAAACAACAGAAACAGCAACCAGCTGCAAACACGGCCACCGTTCCGGATTTGAACCAATTGAAAGTCTACAGTAAGTATCACCGTCCTACATTCCGACATATAGACGAAACAGTAATCAAAGTTGGAAACGGAGAAAAAGAAAGGAAAAACAAGGAATGTTTTGGCTAGAAACAGGTTGGAGTTGGAGCATCTCGAGCATGTTATGGTTCGAGGAGTAATCGTTCGAAACCACGCGAAAGTACAGTTTGTTAATTCGTTCGTAAGTTGATCGTGCGTTTCCCGTATTAGGCAACAGCTTAGCGTGAGGGAAGCGTGTCGTCGACACTTGTCTCTGCGCAGTACATACTTTAATTACGCGGAAATTACGAGCAAGCTTGCGTGAAGATGATCGGTTAAATATAGTGAACGGAGAAAAATGGTAGAGTGCGGTGGGGAACGTTATTATTCGTCATGAAGCGAGATAGTGATGTTGGAAAATGAGCTTCCATTTACGTTTTTATTTAAAAAATTTTGAATTATCGGTCGTAAGCATGAAGAGAGGAAGTTTTCGTAGTTGTATAATTATATACACACAGCTAATGTTCCGCAAGTTATTTATCCCATAGGGATGAAAATTTCATTATATTCGCGTGCTCTTCCTTCCGATGAAAGTTATTTTAATAAATGTTAAACGGCTAGGATTTTAATCAGGTTTGTTCTGTGAATTTTATATAGTACCTGGTTATTCGTGATATTTAATGCTCTTTAATAAATAGTTCTTATTTCAACATAAAATATTGATACTACTTCCGCGTTTAAGTGCAGCTTACAGTAACTCATATAAAAATTTAGTACAGCAACTATCTTATAAATTAAAAATATACCACTTCTGATTTTGACGCTTCTAACTCTCGGTCGTTAAGCTGTGTATGATGTGATATTTGAAAAATGTTACCATTCCATTATTCATTCCGTTATTCCGGGTAATAGGGCTTCTTCGGGAAAATTATATTCCAAATCTAATTCAAGTTTCAAACGTGCTTAGCGAGTTTTACTTTTACGCCAAACAGCAAAGGAAGAAAGGAATTGCATTCCATTATCTTTCTTAATGAAACGAACAGAGAAGATATATTTTCATATTTCCTTTCAAAAAGTTAAATTAATCCAACTTCAAAGTGATTGCGAACAATTATTCCAGAAACAAGGTTCGTCTGAATATACCATTCTCGCGGAATCGATATACAAAAAAAAAGGAAGGGGACGAATTAAAGTGCGATTAAACTAAAATGAAATCAAGGGAAATCAGTGTGTAATTTCTATGTTACAGGCAACCCGGATATCCTGATCTGTGGCAACTGTAGAGAGATGTTTACAGACCTAGGCGAGTTGCTTGAGCACAAGCGGAATTACTGCAAACTACGGTTCACATGTAAATGTCACACCTTCAATGGAACAGCCCCAAGTACGTACCTACTCGAAAGAAAAGTTTGCCCGGCGAACCTTCCGCTTCCTCTGTACTCTGTAGTGGGTGAACGAAAACGTTCGCGTCTGTTAGTGCGAGATCAAGTTGCGCTTTACCAAACGGGATTGTACGAATTCCACAGCTACGTTTCCGCCTTTAAGAAATTTTTCAATAAAGATCCAGCTTTCATCGAAATTCGAGGGCGCAGCCGGTTTCGAAATACTTATCCTCGTCTCGTTGCCACCTCTTTTCTCTCTGTTGTCCTTATCGCACTTCGAATGGCGCGGTTGTAAAAATGAAATTCGAACCAGGTCCTGAGAGCGGTTCCTCTTTCCTCGTGTCTCTTCGATTTTCTTCTCAAGAGCGGAATTGTACTTTGGCATTTTACCGAGGAAAACGCAGCTGCGTCGGTACAATGGTCCACGATTTGTTTAGGATGGAGGAATTGGAACGAGAAAGCCTAGGAAGTATTGTTGCTGTTCGTAAAATTTGCCTACGGACGCTGTTGCAAGTTGCTTCCCTCCATTTGACGTATCGTTGCTCTAGTTTTTAACTGTTCTATCTGCATTGGTTTGTAAACTGAAAAACACTGAGTTTAGAATTTACCGAGTTTAGTATTGTTGTTTAATATTAAACTTAATATTTGTTTAATATTATTATGAACTGAATTATTGCTTTCTAAGTGGAATTTCATCGTATTATTACGAATTCGTGTTCTTTATACGAATACGACATATGTGGAGCGGTCAATCACATGTTTTTTTTTTTTTGGAAAATGAAGCTAGAATTAGGGCAGAAATATTAGCTCTTTGTAGTCTAGTAATAAGGATAAGGTTAAAATAAACGTATAAAAACTTTCAATAAATTTTCAGTAAAATCCTATAGTAATTTTAGTGCAGATTCTCTTACAATTACAATCACCAAATTAATTTGTATGTTGTGTTCAAATTTCAAAGAAATTGATCAGAATTCAAGCTAATATTTACTCAGATAATAAAACCACATATTATTAATAACTACCGTGGCTTTGGCAAACAGAATATATTTAAGTTATTACCAAACACGCGCACACACACGCACACACAATGCATTTATGTTTATGTTCCAAGGAGATTCTACAACAGCTCTGCTCTGCGTTCTCTGCAAGGTATCATTCCCTTCAGCATGGGAATTGATGGTTCACGCTCAGGCAGCTCACATGATCAACATTTACGAGCTAGGAACTCGACCCCAGAGTCCCAGATCTGCTCCCAGCCCTCCGCAAAGTCCAAACCAACATCAGAAGGAATCATCGCCGTCACCGCAAGATTTTCAAGTGAGTTTCCGACATATTGCAAAGATATTGTTTCATCAAGAACAGAACAAACGTGTTCGTTCTATTTCATTTCGTTCTGTCAAAAAAAAAAGTTGAACTTAACGACTTGGAAATATAACAATGTATATGAAAATTGAGATAAATTTAGTTTTCTTGCATCCGATACAATAAATATTGAACATATTATATATTATCAAAATAAAAATGCCCAAAGGCAAATCAATTGCGAAATTGCGAAATGCACTAGTAAAAATTTCTTCTTCGTTTTCAATAACGAGAATAATAAAAAAAAAAAATACGCATCATTCGACAGCGATATTTGAAGAACAGCAATGAAAACTAAAACTTGCACAACTATTAACTGATATTTTATATGTAACGTGGAAATTAAATTCCCTAACGGAAAAGTAATTTCGTTCTGATGGATTTTCCGTTCCGTTATTTTTGTTGCATCCTGAAATGTGAAGTAGCGAACGATGACTGCGCAATCTTATCAGAATGAGCAGGCTTGGATGAGAAGGAACAGAAAAGAAAATACGACACCGACTATTCACGTAGCTTTAATTCTGGAAGTATTTCTGACCTAGTTACCATCATAATCGCGAACGTCCATCCCGTCAGCTGAATTTTCATTCTTTATTCCTGAAATTGCGGGAATTCCATATTAATCCCTAGCTTTTTCTCTATTTTAATACTTAAAGTTAAAAATCGTGCGAGGATTTATGGATCTGCTCCGAGAGTCTCACTGTAAATACGATATTGGAAGGAACAATTGAAAGGAGTTTCTCGCTTTCTTGAAAGGAATTCATTTAGTGTTGCTCAATCGACTGAACGTGAAGAAAAATGATGGTAGGAATAATGGATTTTGTTCGATTGAAAATTTCTGCCGGATTCGATAAAAGAAACTTTCGAAATAAAAATAAAATCTCTATTGCAATTGCCAGCATTTCCTGTCGAAATTAACCACAATATCTTTTTGCTGATGTTTCAAAGACGTTGCACCGATTTGTATTAAAAAGAGGAAAAAGACACGGTATCGCTGGTGAAATTCCTGCGAGCTATGTAAAACCAGAACTCAAATACGTCCAACAGGAAGCAATAATAACAGTGGCAGTCAATTTAAAGAATATAAGTTCTCTGCTGAAAAGGAAGGAAACGCGGCAAATCGTAATATCGTCAGGAGGCAAGCTCTCAGTGCTTAAGACAAGGCTATGAACGGACGGAATGAAACTCTGTAACAAAAGAACGAAATCCTGTCGCTGTAGGGAACAACGAACGACTTGGAAAAATATTACTTCATCATATGTTTCTCTGTCGATATGTCAACTCCAGAGCACGGACGAAGTATACGGATCGAGCTATCAGGCAATTGGAACTTTTGTTTCGGATTTCAGCGCTCGAGAGCCTCCTTATTATTTTCACTCTTGCTATCGTCGCTCTTATTAATTGTATCGAGCGTGTGATTTTCTACTTTCTTGGCAATAGGAAAACTTTTGTTCTCGTTATTACTTAAAATTGTTTTATTTCTTCCACTTTTTTTCTTTAGTGTGATATATACTGATCGAAGGATTTAAAGGATTTTCGAATGATTATTCTGTTCAGAGTAACTGTTCAGAAATGATTTTCTCAGAATTGTTAAAATAGTTGAAGATAATTGATGTGCAAGTATGTACGAATAGTTGCGAATAATTATTAATATAGTAACAATCGGAGCACTTTAACGCTGCGTGCTAGAAACGTTTGTTAGAGTGATTCCGCTCCCTAATTATTCGACATTCCTGTGGTGTAATATGATTTTTCCGTTTAATCATGCAGTCAATGTCAATCGAGATCAATCTCTGTGACATCGTCAAAGACATTAAAATAGAGCGCTCTGAATTTACGCAGCATATTGAATTAATATATACCAATTCTTGTAATAAAAATAACCATTAAAAGAATTAATTATGTACATATATAATAATTTTCTAGTACATGTAGTAAACAATACTCTATTAATAATAGATGCATGCGATATAATAATAAATGTAATATATAGCAGATAAGAGAGGATTAAATAAAAAGCTTACAAAGTAGAATAGATGCGCTTTGGTCAGCCAACCGAATAAAGGTATGTAGATCCTATCACTAGTATAGTAGTATAATACGCATCAAGCAAGGGCTATCGCCTGTCGTTTTACTATCTCAGCACGAAAGAGGAGTGAAGCAGGTTGAGCTAGAGCACTCAATTGATCGCATATTTCCGATTCTAAGGATATTTTTAAATATAATATCTTTTGTGTAATTTTGTTCGCGTATTATTTCGTACATATATGTATCTTTATCCCAACTATTTTCGCTTTGTATTCTTTCGTTTGACGTTTGAAAAAGATATCTAGAATGATATAAAAAGTCGTTTCGTTTTATAATGGTTGTAACAGGAAACCAAAGCATCGGATTGCGAAGAACGCGCAGAGGAAGAAGATCTGGATGGACACGAATTATTGCCGTCCCCTGACAGCGGCAAGTCAACGGACAATGAAGCAGCTTTGTCACCGATTAAGATACGATCTGATGTAAATGGACTGGACCATGAAGAATGTGACGAGCTGATTCACGTTGAAAATACCACACAAGCTTGTATCATGCATGCCCTCAGCATTGTAAGTGCTGCTCGATTTTTCTCCTCCTTAAATTTTATTTAATTCGCTTGGACCACACAGATACGCGTTTCTTTAACTATAATAAATATTAATTCATTGGATTTTGTTAGCGTTGGTGTTAGTATAAATGTTGAGATATGCATATCGTGGAATTCGCATCAATTGGCAATAAATTTTTAACATTATACGTGTCTTTTCCTAATTGTAAGACCTGTAATGCGTTAATCAGAGAGAACTACGGACATATTTGTCAGCATACTTTAGCATAGGTGGAATATTTAAAAAATTTATTTTACTTTAGAATCGGAATAATATTCTATCACATGCCACCTCAAAAGGGAAAGCAAATATAAAGTAATAGAATTTCAGAGAAATGTTAGTTTGATTTGCAAAGCGTTTATTGTCGACATTTGTATCGGTAGATATAATATTCAGGTGCTCCAAAATGGATAAATTAAATTCCAATTGAATTCCTTTATTTCATTGAGTCACATTTATTAATTTTACATGCGAAGCACAGTATGAATCGTGCATAATTGAATCGAATACAAACTCATTCATTTTTATATCATATTATTGGTTTCAGTCGGCCTTTTATAATAATTCGTTCTCTTTGAGATTTAACGATATCAAATAATCAAAAGAAGATATTTAGATCTGCTAATTTTTATTTCAACTCTGCCATTAGAGAGAATTGAAATCAAAATTAAGATTAACTCGCTACAAATTTGATTTTTTAATCTTGTAATTCAAAATACAATTTCCATCGCGAACCTCCTTATCTTTTTGCAGAAAAAACAAGGTAACAGAGTTCTATTCAAATTATATTTGACAGGACATTATTCCTATTTCAGAACGAAATAAATTGTTGTAACATTAAAACGGTGTCATTCTTCGCCACCTAGTGTCTTCTTCGCAATGATAGATCTGAATCCGTACAATGACAGGCAGTAACGACCGTTCGATGACAAGTATCATCGCGGTATCGTCATAAAGGCATCAACACGCGCGTGGTAACGCGAGAGGAAAGCTTCCTTTCCGCAATAAATCAGAACGGGACCGAATGCTTCTGTAGCCAGTTGTGCCATTTCGGTTTCGCATTCACCGAGACAATCATTGGCAAATGGTCTTGCGAAACCGTCGTATCCGCGTAATCACCGCACGTAAACGTGTTATAGCTTTCGCGATCAAGCTCGAAGATCTCCGCGATGCACTTACAGCAACGTCGTAATACACGCTTGGAAAAATTCATTGCGATTTCCCCGCGACTTCACGCATCACTGAGATATACGATTGCTTTCACGGTTGACTATTAACGCGTTCCAGCCAAGTAAAGCTTTCTTTTCTGATTCTTAATCTGATTTCAAAGCTCGATATTAAATTGGTGGAAAATATTTTGCATTCTTTATTCAAAATAAAACTGTTGTGCGATTATTTACTTACTATCAATATAAAATTAAGATATATACAGGTATTTCTTCCTAATTAATTTCCTCATCAAATATTTCTAGAAATTTTAACCCGTTCCATTCGTTCCTCTAATACGTAATTCATTTCACCAAGCTTTGTGTTTTATCTAGCTTTTTCGTGAAACATATTACGAACCAACAACTTTTAATCATTTTCATAATGTACCGTATCCTTTATTACTACAGCTACTCTTGCCTTGTACGTTGCAGGACTCGTCCTTGGAACTCAACTCTGACACGAACTCGAGGGGAAGTTCTGGCCCAGTCATGGCGTTGACTAATGGATCCTTGTCCGCGAAGGAATAAGTCGAAAAAAGAATTAGACATTGCAACACGGTTTTCCCTGTCCAGGGACTCCTGTACCAACGCCACCAATGAGACATATCGATCTCCTTTAAGGATAACACACCCCTCTGTATATAGCTAAATGCCTAACAAATAATTCAGGGTCGTCTCATGCCAGATCTGGGACCTATTTTGGCGAATTTAGTATCGATGGATTTCGAATCGCCCCGAGGATTCGACGAACGAGAAAGATTTAAACCGTTTCGCTTCCATTTACGTCCATCTCATCGATTAATCCTCTTTCTTTTTTCTCCTGTGCTCCCTTCTCTATGAAATCTAGTCTTCAAGAATGGATCGATAAAGCGTCGATCTCTTTATTCGTTCTTTCTTCTCTCTTTTTTCTTCTTTTCCCTTAAAAATTTCGCTCTTTGCACACGTATTTTCGCGACGCGTATAAAATATTACAGCCAAACTCGAACTCGATAACATTCGTGAAACACATAGTATGAGAATTCTATTCGATGAAAATTACACTTGACGATCGAACATTCGGAAAATTTCTTCTAGTCACGGTATTATTCGTTATCTGTGACGTACTAACTCTCTTATCGATTTTAT